>NW_028274814.1:57775384-58086634 GCF_037043125.1 Eumetopias jubatus | reverse complement strand
TGACGAGAGAACGTCCACATGGTTCTACCACAAAACCTATCATGCCGTCTTTTTTGGATGCCTCTGTACTTGATCTTCCCTCCTGTTCTAGGGATGAAACTCGTGTGCTCTTAGGCCGCCTCTTCCATGTCCACACAGAATTCTACTACTCTCACTTAAGGACCTCTTTCAGGTTACATTCTTTTTTTAGAGATATTTCCATTAATATACAAACATACTATAATAGTTCCTGTTTAAAGAAAAAAATCGGAGTGCCCCAGTGGCTCAGTCATTAAGTGTCTGCCTTCAGCTGGAGTCCTGGCATCGAGTCCAGGGATAGAGTCCTGGGATAAAGCCCCATTTCTGGCTCCCTGCTTAGCAGGGTGTCTGCTTCTCTCTCTCCCTCTGCTCCTCCCCCTGCTTGTGCTCTCTCTCGCTCGCTCGCTCATGCCCATGCTCACTCTCTCAAATAAATAAATAAAATCTTCTTTAAAATAAAAAATTTTTAAAAATAAAGAAAAAATTCCTTTCTTGACCCCTTAACTGCCTCTAATAACTGCTTCATTTCTCTGTGTGAATTTACCGAAAATCTTCTCACAAGACTACCCATCCTCACTCTCTCCATTTGCTCCACAGACACATTATTTCCCTGAATACCCTCTTTTCCTCTTGAGCCCACTGTAACTGGGCTATGGTCTCTATACTGAAACAACTTTTTACATGGTGTTACATGGCCTCCACACTTCCAAATCAGAAGGTCAATTCCTAGTCCTCATCTTGAGCTCCGTAGCCTTCAAGACAATGCATCACTCCTTCCATCTTCAATCAACTTCTTCAGTTGGTTCCCAGGACACCAGTGTTTGGGTTCCATTCCTACCTCTCCAGTTGCATCTTCGCAGTCTCTTTATTGGTTCTTCCTCATCATCCTAAACATGAAATTTGGGAATCCTTGGATTTTTTTTACACCTTTTTTCCCCATTTCTATATTTACTCTCAGGTCATCTCAATCAGTCTCATGATTCATGATCTCTATGCCCAAATGATTCTCCACTTTTTTTTCTTCAGCTCAGGATCCTTCCCTGAACTCATCTCAGATATCTACCTGCTTATTTGACATGATCACTTGGATGCTAACAGCCATCTCAAAATTTGTGTGTTCAAAAACAGACTCTTAGCAGCTGTGGGCATGTGTCCATGAGGCTTACCTTACTGCAAGTGGAGTCATAAGTAGAAGGGGCAGAAGAAGCAGAAGCGTTAGGCTGAAATGAAAGAGAAAGAAGATGACATGTCTTGAAGCTGATTAGAAGCCATAGGGTGAGATATGCGTTCATCATCACCTGCTTCTCTAGGAACTGCTTCCAATGTCCTCACATTGTCTATTGAAAGAAGTTTCTTTTCTTTCTTTTGTTTTTGTAAACTCTATTTCTGATTTGTTGACTTAAAAAGGTCTGAAAAGATGAAAGAAAGAAAGAAAGAAGAAAGAAAGAAAAGGAAGAAAGAAGGAAGGAAGTTGGAAAGAAGGAAGGAAGGGAAGAAAAGAAAGAAAAGGGAAGGGAAGAAAAGAAAAGAAAAGGAAAAAAGAAAAGAAAGAAGACTCATTTTTTATTTCCTTCCAACACAACCTGCTATTTCTCTAGGGGGTCCCTTCTCAGTAAATTACACTTTATTTCTTTCATTCCCTTGGAACAAAAACCTTAGAGTCATTTGTAGCTATTCTTCTCTCACACATCACATCCAGTCTGTCAGCTAATCCTGTTAGCTGCTCTGAACACGTGTCTTGAGCCCAAGTACTTATTATCGCCTTTACCACCACGATCCTGGTCCAAGTCGCCATTGTCACTCACCTGGGCTATTGCAAATAGCTTTCCAAATTAGCTCACTACTCCCACCACTTTTCCACTATAGTTTTCCCTCCACCTGCAGCAGGAGGTTTCATTTTAAAATATAAGACATAAGGGGCGCCTGGGTGGCTCGGTCGTTAAGTGTCTGCCTTCGGCTCAGGTCATGATCCCAGGGTCCTGGGATCGAGCCCTGCATTGGGCTCCCTGCTCAGCGGGAAGCCTGCGTCTCCCTCTCACACTACCCCTGCTTGTGTTCCCTCTCTTGCTGTGTGTCTCTCTGTCAAATAAATAAATAAAATCTTTTAAAAAATAAAAAAATAAATAAAATAAAATATAAGACACATGGGGCACCTGGGTGGCTCAGTCGGTTAAGCATCTGCCTTCGGCTCAGGTCATGATCTCAGGGTCCTGGATTCAAGCCCCGCATCAAGCCCAGCATCAGGGTCTCTGCTCAGCAGGGAGCTTCCTTCTCCCTCTGCCCCACCCCCAGTTCATGCTCTCTCTCTCTCTCTCTCTCTCAAATAAATAAATAAATAAATATATATATGACATACCCTGTCACTCTTCCTCTCTGTACCTCCCAGTGATTTACTGTCTCACTTAAAGTAAAAGCAAAGCCATTATTTGTCTTGTTTTGTTAAGTTTTTATTTAAATTCTAGTTAGTTAACATAGAGTGCACTATTGGTTTCAGGAGTAGAATTTAGTGATTCATCACTTACATATAACACCCAGAATCTGCCTGGAACTTTAGAGAGATGTTATAGTGGCAGATTGCTCCAAATACCATCAGAATCCCAGTGCCATGAAACTCTCAAGTTGTGAGTTCAAAAGTAGATGAAAAGCATATGACTCTCAGAAATCCATCCTACTGGCCTGTGTTCATGGTTACTGTTTGATGGTAGTGATTGCTTCTAAACATATGTTCAAACTAAAGTATCAGTGCCTATAATTTACTCAAAGTTTAGTTTTCTACTCTCACAAAATTTTCAATTTTATAGCTTGTCCTGAAACTAAAGTAATGGTTTCTTTCCTAAAGTTATTTATCTCTTGTGTGTTCCTAAATTATGTCTTTAAAAGCATCCTCCTGCTGTACCTAACAGATGTTGTTCTAAGAAGATGTCAAGATTTCTTATTTCCCTAGTTGTTATAGAAAATACAGGAAGTTTTCAAACTGTAATGAGTTCCCAAAACACAAAATGCTTCTGTACTCAACACCTTGCAAGCACCACTCTGCTGCTACCACGAGTTAGAGATTTTTGATTTGCTACTAGATTATTGTTCTGGTCACATAAAATAAGAATTAAGAGAAATCCTCTTCCATAGTAATGGGCAATCTTTGCTTCAAAATTGTTGATCAGAAGCCAAGTAACTAAACAGATAAAATTATCCAAACTAATTAAATTTCTTTCTCATCTCAAGATGCTGTTCAGTACAGAAGCTTTGGAAAATAAGACTACTCTTCTTGCACTTACTCTGAACATAAAAATTCTCCGTCTCTCTAGGCCTTGAATTACCACCTTGTACTTCTCTAAAAACAAAAGTGCACTCAGTTTACAATGCATATTTCTAAAGGAAAATAAACACATTTTATTCAGATGTTCGTGAAACCAAACACGGACACCGTCATCCAAGGAGCAGACTTTATGGGAAAAAAAGAGAGAAGATGGTTCTGGGATAGTTCAAATCCCAAAGGAAGAGAAAGACACATATCGCTTAGCAAGAATTCCCACCAGAAACAAGGACACATGCATTTGAGACAACGAAAAACTGAATGAAACCCAAAAACAATAGACAGATAAGAAGGTTTAGATGAGTGAAAGTTTTTGTTGTTTATATTACAGTGTCACAACTAGATTTTAGGGCAATTTTCCAGTGGTAACTTTTTAAAACTTCATTCAAGTATAAAAGTTGTTCAAGGTATTTACTTCAATATTTTAATAAACATTGGCTTGATAGGAAACACCAGGGTGTTAAAAAGTCTTGAGATGTATTGAGGAGAGAAAATTCATGTCTGTGTTCTAAGGAAAAGTAGCAGGTAAGTAAAATAGTTGTGAGAGCTACTTTGGAAAGTCTCTTCATAAAATGTTCTTTGCAGATGTAAGTTACCACCGGCTAACACACTACTTCTTGCATACTTGGACTGTGGGGCAGCCTGGCAGTTAATTCTCTTCCAACAAGAAACGACTGTTAGTCTGACTTGAAAGAGAGAACATACTGAATGCTATAATGTTTTCTGCTGGTGTATCTCAAATAATATTAAGGCTTAGTGCAATTCTATGCAAAAATCCCAAATAGATACTTTTAACTTGGCAAATAATTTTAAATTTCTGTAAGATCAAACAGGCAAGAAAAACCAATGCTTTTGTAAATATAAAAATAGTAGAATGAGAGGGGGCACCTGGGTGGCTCAGTCGGTTAAGCGACTGACTTAATTTCAGCTCAGGTCTCGATATCAGGGCTGTGAGATCAAGCCCCAAGTCAGGCTCCACACTGGGCCTGGCACCTGCTTAGGATTTTCTCTCTCCCTCTACCCCTCCCTCATCTCTCTCTCTCTCTCCCTCCTCTCTAAAAACAAACAAACAAACAAAAAACCAAAAGATAGTAATATGAGGAATTTGTCTTACCAGATGTTAAAATTTACTATAAAGCTATAATAATCAACACTGTGGAGCTAGAACAAGAGTGAAAAATCAATGAAATAGAATAAAGAGCTCCAAAATACACAGTTATAAGAAACTGGCATATGACACATATGTGATTGGTAAGGAAATACGTAATATGCATTAAAATATACCATAAATAAGAAAATGTATAATAAGTAGGAAAAAATATTCAATAAATGGTTCTGGGAAATTGATCAATTATTTGAGGGGAAGAAACAAGTAAGTCTAAGTACACTATAAAGTTAAACATTAAAACTTCAAAGCAGAAAAATCTGTGTGAGGAGAGAATGCAAATAAATATTTTCAATGCTTCATATGGAAAACTCACAAAGAAAAAAATTATTAAATTCAATTTTTTGCAAAAACTCTCAAATCCCACATCAGAATTAAAAGGTAAACACTAAAATGGAAAAATAAATATGAATCCAACAAATATGGGTGCAGATAATGTCCTTAATAACGTAATGAGTTCCTATGAACCTAAGAGTAACACATCACATACCAAATTAAATTGAGAAACACTCACAAACGGACAGTGCACAAAAGAAAACAGTTAAATGTCTATTAAATATAAGAAATAGATAATGTCCCTAATAAACGAAGAATGTAATTTAAAATAATAAAAATTTGCTTCTAAAATTTAAAAATAGGTATATATATATATATATATATATACTCAACAATAATACTGACAGCTGCAAAAATGGAGGGAAAGGGCATTATGATAGATTGTTGGAATTATAAGTTGGTAAAAGTTTTCCGGAAGAAATACAGATATTTATCAAAATATTTTTTTAAATAAAGTCAAAACGGAAACAATTTAAATGTCTAACCATAAGTAAACAGTTGAATAAATGATGGCTGGCAAGATTGTACATTTGGATAATATTTCATAACAAAAAGATCATGACAGGTTGTTAAAAAAAACAAGTATCAAAACTGTGTATAATATGATCGCAGTTTGTTCACACACACACATTTTCAAAGGAAAAGATCCCAGAAAAATAGAAGAATATATTTCTTGCAATTTTTTGACTACTTCAGATTTGCTTTATTATCTTGGTATTTCCCAGAATATCCACAAGGGGTATGTATTGCTAGTTTTAGAAATTATTATTTAAAGTAACATGCATTTGGAGCCCCTAGGCATATGATGTCTGGACTTGACTAGAATTATATGAGCTAGTCTGTGTCCTCAAGGAGCATCTTGTTTCACTCCATACAAGCTCATACATAAAAGAAAATCCAAACACACATGCCAAGGTAAATTCAAATACGTGTGACAGTATCAAAATAGGGAATCATTTGTCTTCTGAAATTCAGAGGCACTGGGGAGTCTAAAGTCAAGGAAGAGTACCTGAGGTGGGTCCTGAAGGAAGATGGGAATTTGTCTAATGAGAAAAGATAAGTGATAAAGACTTGAAAAGAGATGGTCAGGACTCGCTGTAACAATATATCTCTTATTCTCTATCGTTTCTTTAAAAAAAAAGATTTTATTTATTTATTTGACAGAGAGAGACAGCAAGAGAAGGAACACAAGCAGGGGGGAGTGGGAGAGGGAGAAGCAGGCTTCTCGCGGAGCAGGGAGCCCAATGCAGGGCTTGATCCCAGGACCCTGGCTGGGATCATGACCTGAGCTGAAGGCAGACCTTAACCACTGAGCCCTCCAGGTGCCCCTAACCTTTCAATGATTATTTTAATGTTGTAAGGTATCTGGAAAACCAACATAAATACACTACTAACATATCAAATGTTTGACCACTTTCATTTTCTAACAGAGATCCTATAATAGCCTGTCTCTTTGAGAAAGACGCAAAACTCATCTTCAAAACTGACAAATGAGTTATTTAAATGGAGGAGAATTCTAGAATTTGTTCACAATTATAGATAGAAAACAAGTTTGGCATTGTGATGACATCTGAATTCCGTGGAGACAACGCAACTATCCACTCCTAAAAAGTGGCTGTGGAGAGCAGGACTCATATATGTGCTATGCAGGAAAGACAGAACTTTCCCATGACCTAAAGAGACTCTGCAAAATGACCACAGATGGTTTATACCAGGAAAGCTGGAAAAATTATATGAAGTCCTGTGAAAAATCTTAGTTTGGAAAAAAATAAGAGGAAACAAATAAATAAGAGGTCACCAGCAACCTCCAAATTAAAAGAGGTCTTTCTGAATCAGCCTCTCTGAGAATTTAACATATGGACTTTCTAAATCACAAAGGTCTGGAGAGAAGATGAGAACCAAAGTGAGTTCCAGATCCCTGAGTTTTATTATCCCATTGTTACACACTAAAGAGATTTATGGAAGCCTCTCCCATAAATGTTTTTAGTGTACTAAAGCAATAGCTTGTTCTCACTGGACCTTCTTATAAAGAAGCAATACAGTGTGCCAGGAAGAGTACTGAGTGAATGGTTCATAATCAGAATTCTGGCTACCTTGATAATTATCTTAGGGAAATGGCATCTCATACTTAACCTCACAGGGTTTTCGTTCTCATTATCTGCAATGTGAAGACCATGTTTAAAAGGGGAATAACGACAGTCCGAGTCCAGAGATTGCTGCTCAGTAGCACTGTTCAGGAAATTCCAGCTGAATTCATAAAAAGTGTAAAAAGAGTGGAATAACCGATAGACCACCAGGGAAAAGCCTTATGGTCTCCGGGGCCATAAATTCTACAACATTGGAGCTGGAAACCTCCGGGCCTGACCCCTTCATTTTAACTGAAACAGTACCTGACATTTTATGAACGAGATCTAATGACAGGCTGCAGGTAAACAGTACTTTATTTATAAGGTAAATAATAATGTGAGGTAAAAGATATGTAATCTTTTACAGACGAAAAACTCAAGGCATCAGAGAAATTAAGTCGTTTGTCAGAGACGAGACAGCTAAATGCCAGGGCTAGGAGTTGAACCTAAGGCTGCCCATTCCAGCACTATGTTCTTACTTTTTTTTTTTTTTGTAAAGGAGTGAGTGTTCTATTCTTTAGTGCTTGATAGAATACATAACAAGTCACACAATCAATGATTCATTATGTCACACACAGGAAAATAGTATCGAGTATTTCTATTGTACAACTCCTTGTGAACAGGGCAGCGCCATGTTCTTAAGCAATTTGCTCTACCTTCTCCAACAGGAAGGAGCTGAGTGGGACCCAGCTGGGGCTAAGAATGGCTAAGTATTTCCCAAATAAGTGTTAAGAAAGATCTATCTAATATCGTAAAAATGAAAAATAAGTAGGCTGAATTGCCCATCTGAAAGATAGTATGGAAACTGAAACACAACCAAATAACAACTTACTAGAAAAATTCACATGTTAATATTATTTTAAAATTTCACTGAGATGTTTTGTATAATTGAAGATGCAACCTCAAGATATCAATGCTTGACACTTTTGCATTACATGTTGGTGTGGGAGCAATGACACATTTTTTTCACTCACCATTAATGAGAAAATGAGAAATATTAATGAGAAAATAAATCATGGTTTTGTGTAAACAACGATTTTTAAGAGGCAGTCGTTAAAAGCACTCACAATGGAGTTAGCTGGGCTGAGCTGAATCTTGGTCCTGAAACTTACTGGTTATGTGACATGTTGTCTTAGTCATTGCTATATGGTAAATGCCTAGCAGAGGGTCTGACATTTAATAAACTGGTAATAAAATTTTATTGAATTTTTAGCACTTAACTCATTTTTCCAGAAAATGGGACTTGGTAACCCCTCTCTCTCTCTCGCTCTGTCACACACACACACACACAATCAAGACTTTGTTTAGAAGATAATGCAGCATACCATTTCTTGTTTTATCTCTTTCTCTTTCTTGGTCATTTTTGAGAATAGCAGCTTCGCCTTTGATGGTGACATTCGTAGAACATCAACATTAAAATATGTTATGAATAGTTTAACCACAGGATCAATGGGCACAAATAAATTCATATTTTAAAGTCTAAAATAACCAGTTTGATTACCTTGATCACATTAGATAAAATATTTCAGTCCAATTTGTGCCCTATGGACCTATCTGATCAGAATGTCTTTGGCTAGCATTTATTTTTCTGAAAGAAGCAAAAGAAGCTGAGGAACTATTTAGATGGTATCTCAGATGACCGAAGAAACACAAAGTTCCTTAAACAAGCTTTGATATCTGTTCTTCTGAGCACTGACAGTATTAATAAAAATTAAAAATCATACAAGAAGAAACTAAATATTTCAAGACACCCCAAACACCACAATGCATAACAAATATGATGCCCTGAATAATATGGAAGACAGGAAACGGAGAAAGTTCTATGTAGTGGAACATGAATTACCCTTAAGGCTTTTGACCTCCTACATTAAATTTGTATTTTCTTTTGATTGTAAGCCTAGTTACAACTAGACTATTCGATTCCCCTTAAACAACACAGACTAAGAGAATTTAATTAATTAATCACCTTATTACTAGTGAGCTAGATGATTTAGCACAAATCATTTTACCTTCTCTGATTTTATTTTCCTCATGTTTAACTGAGACAGTTGGAATAGATCATTCCTAAAGCCATTTTTAGCTGTAAAACACTGTGAATTATCAGGTTAATAACAAAAATGAGATCCAGAAGATGAACTGTGTTATATTCATTTCATGTTTTAGTTCATTTATTCAATAATAATGGTCAGTAGTTATTGAACCAAAAACTTTTCTGACACTTCATATATGTAAACACTTTTAATCTTTCCAATATCCCCATAAGTACCGTTACTATTCCAATTTCATTAATGAAAAAAGAAAAGCGCAGTGACCACAAAGCTTGTGGTCAAGCAGTGTAGCCAGGATTCAAACCCAGGCCATGTGGCTGAGACCCCATGTGTTGGAGCACTTTGCAATCCTGCTGGTGCAGATTTCAACATTTGTCCTGATCTGATGTCCTGATTGCTGGCCAACCTAGTAGGTGGTAATGATTCTATTAGTGCAGAATACCCTGTCTTCTTAGAAACACTTTTTTGTTAAAGTATTTTGAAGGTTAAAATCGATCCCTACTCCCTATACGTACATAGAAAATTGTGTACCTATCCTTTAGCTCCTCCTACCTTTCTAATAATTCCTCTAGTTTTTAAATTACATGGTCTGATTGCTGGGATTTAAAAGTAATTCTGATAGGGGTGCCTGGATGGCTCAGTCAGTAGAGCATATGACTCTTGATCTCATGGTTGTAGGTTCGAGCTCCCATGCTGTATAAAGAGATGACTTAAAAATAAAATCTTAAAAAATAATAAAAATAAAATAAATAAAAGGAATTCTGATATATCAATATTTTGTTCTTTGTGTCAAGAGATATAGAAATGAATGCTGTATAATTACCCCAATCCAGAAAGACACCATTAGCAGATTCAGCTGTTAAAAATATGAGTATTGGTTTCTTAAAATGTAATTACCAATTGTTCTGACCAAGGCTATCATAAAATATGGAATAGATGAAGGAAAAAAATTGTGCAAATGGTAAGCTAGGTATGCCTTTAAGTATTAAATGATTGTGTATGTGTGTGAGTGTACATAAATATGAATTACTAAAGATAGTAGAAGTCAGCTAAAGTTGTGACCTCTTATCAACAATTCCTAAGGAAAAAAAATGGATAATAAGGTTTTAGGTATCTACGTAGGTTGATAAGCTTGTATGTACTTAATAAGACAAGTTCCTAAGATCTAATTTAGATTAAGTCAAAACATGTGGTGAACTTATTATGTAACAGCAAACATGGGCTTCTGACATTATGACAAAGGACCATAGTGATATGAAAGAATGAGAAAGATGGTATTTCCTTGAGGGAAAACTCTACCAGAAAATTGAAGAGCTGCCTAATCTCTCTTTATCACCTCCATGGTGGGTAATGACTGCTGCTGATGCTTGGAGACCATGAATGACAGAAGTAATAAAAATTCAGTTGGTGATGACAGGGGTTATGTGCCTCCGTTCCACCATTTCCAAAAGGGGAAAAATATTTCTACTGGGAAAAACATGTAAAAAGCACATAATCAACCAGATAAACTATGAAATATAAACCACAGTCACTGTTCATAACTGCAAAAATCATGATTAAAGGAGTTAAGATAAAAAAGAAAACATCAGCAATACTGAGTCCAAATAATCTGCTTCTTTTCTTGACATTTCAGTTATGCAACATCTATCATTATCTTAATGAATGTGTACAATATGCAAACAGCATGTATACTCAATTACTACTAATAAATGTTTTCAAAGAATATGCTATCAGCTGCAATTTCTCATAATGCTTTCACTCTCCTGGGTTAGTTCCTTCTGTCTGACATCCCAAAAGAAGTAAGAGAAAATACCAGAGGGCTCAAGATCACATACAGTGTGATTCCATTTACATGATGTACAAAAAAGGCAAAATTAATCTGCACTATTAGAAGTCAGAATCTGGTTTAGAAGGATGACAAAAAATGGATAGGGGCATAGAAGAGGCTTCTAAGTTTCTTGTAATGTTCTTTTTCTTGATCTGGTTGCTGATTACTTGATGTGCTTAATTCATGAAGTTGTCATAATAAATATATATTTGGTATATATGCTATACTTTAAAGGTTTTTTAAAAATATAAAATCTTTTTAAAAATTTTTTTAAAATTATGAGGGGCAACTGGGTAGTTCAGTCAGTCCAACTCTTGGTTTCTGCTCAGGTCATGATCTCATAGTCATGAGATCAAGCCCTGCATCAGACTCCATGCTGAGCATGGAGTCAGCTTGAGATTCTCTTTCTCTCTCTCTCTCTCTCTCTCTCCCCCACTTCCCCTATCCCCCGCTCTCTCTCTCTAAAATAAATGAATAAATAAAATCCTTTAAATTTTTTTAAAAAAATAAATTATAGTCATATGCACCAGCAATATCAGAAAATATTTTTTTAAATTTTTTAATATATTTATTTATTTAGATGTAGTGTTTCATGATTCATTGTTTAGGTATAACACTCAGTGCTCCATTCAGTATGTGCCCTCTTTAATACCCATCACCAGGCTAACCCATTCCCCCCTCCCTCTCCCCTCTAGAACCCTCAGTTTGTTTCTCAGAGTCCGTCGTCTCTCATGGTTCATCTCCTCCTCCGAATCCCCCCCCTTCATTTTTCCCTTCCTACTATCTTTTTTTTTTTAATTTTTAACATATAATGTATTATTTGTTTCAGAGGTACAGGTCTGTGATTCATCAGTCTTACACAATTCACAGCGCTCACCATAGGACATACCCTCCCCAATGTCTATCACCCAGCCACCCCATCCCTCCCACCCCCCACCACTCCAGCAACCCTCAGTTTGTTTCCTGAGATTAAGAATTCCTCATTTCAGTGAGATCATATGATACATGTCTTTCTCTGATTGACTTATTTCACTTAGCATAATACCCTCTAGTTCCATCCATGTTGTTGCAAATGGCAAGATTTCATTTTTGATGGTGGCATAATATTCCATTGTGTGTGTGTGTGTGTGTGTGTGTGTGTGTGTATCTCACATCTTCTTTATCCATTCATCTGTTGATGGACATCTTGGCTCTTTCCATAGTTTGGCTATTGTGGACATTGCTGTTATAAACATTGGAGAGCACATACCCCTTCAGATCACTACATTTGTATCTTTGGGATAAATACCCACGAGTGCAATTGCTGGGTTGTATGGTAGCTCTATTTTCAACTTTTTGAGGAACCTCCATACTGTTTTCCAGAGTGGCTGCACCAGCTTGCATTCCCACCAATAGTGTAGGAGGGTTCCCCTTTCTCCTCATCCTCTCCAACATCTGTCGTTTCCTGACTTGTTAATTTTAGCCATTCTGACTGGTGTGAGGTGGTATCTCATTGAGGTTTTGATTTGGATTTCCCTGATGCTGAGCGATATTAAGCACTTTTTCACGTTGGCCATTTGGATGTCTTATTTGAAGAAATGTCTGTTCATGTCTTCTGCCCATTTCTTGATTGGATTATTTGTTCTTTGGGTGTTGAGTTTGATAAGTTCCTTATAGATTTTGGATACTAGCCCTTAATCTGCATGTCATTTGCAAATATCTTCTCCCATTCTGTTGGTTGCCTTTTAGTTTTGTTGACTGTTTCCTTTGCTGTGCAAAAGCTTTTTGTCATGATGAAGTCCCAGTAGTTCATTTTTGCCCTTGCTTCCCTTGCCTTTGGTGATGTTTCTAGGAAGAAGTTGCTGCGGCTGAGGTCGAAAAGGTTGCTGCCTGTGTTCTCCTCTAGGATTTTGATGGACTCCTGTCTCACATTGAGGTCTCCCATCCATTTTGAGTCTATTTTTGTGTGTGGTGTAAGGAAATGGTTCAGTTTCATTCTTCAGCATGTGGCTGTCCAGTTTTCCCAACACCATTTGTTGAAGAGACTGTTTTATTTCCATTGGACATTCTTTCCTGCTTTGTTGAAGATTAGTTGACCATAGAGTTGAGGGTCCATTTCTGGGCTCTCGATTCTGTTCCATTGATCTATGTGTCTGTTTTGTGCCAGTACCATACTGTCTTGATGATGACAGCTTTGTAATAGAGCTGGAAGTCCAGAATTGTGATGCCACCAGCTTTGCTTTTCTTTTTCAACATTCCTCTGGCTATTCAGGGTCTTTTCTTGTTCCATACAAATTTTAGGATTATTTGTTCTATTTCTTTGAAAAAAGTTGATGGTATTTTGATGGGGATTGCATTGAATGTGTAGATTGCTCGAGGTAGCATTGACATCTTCACCATATTTGTTCTTCCAATCCATGAGCATGGAACCTTTTTCCATTTCTTTGTGTCTTCCTCAATTTCTTTCATGAGTATTTTATAGTTTTCTGAGTACAGATTCTTTGCCTCTTTGGTTAAATTTATTCCTAGGTACCTTATGGTTTTGGGCGCAATTATAAATGGGATGGACTCCTTAATTTCTCTTTCTTCTGTCTTGTTGTTGGTGTGTATAAATGCCACTGATTTCTGTGCATTGATTTTAATCCTGTCACTTTACTGAATTCCTGTATGAGTTCTAGCAGTTTTGGGGTGGAGTCTTTTGGGTTTTCCACATAAAGTATCATATCATCTGCAAAGAGTGAGAGTTTGACTTCTTTGCCGATTCAGATGCCTTTTATTTCTTTTTGTTGTCTGATTGCTGAGGCTAGGACTTCTGTACTATGTTGAATAGCAGTGGTGATAGGGGACATCCCCGCTGTGTTCCTGACCTTAGGGGGAAAGCTCTCAGTTTTTCCTCATTGAGAATGATGTTTGCTCTGGGTTTTTCATAGATGGCTTTTATGATATTGAGGTATGTACCCTCTATCCCTATACTCTGACGAGTTTTAATCAAGAAAGGATGCTGTACTTTGTCAAATGCTTTTTCTGCATCTATTGAGAGGATCATATGGTTCTTGTTCTTTCTTTTATTAATGTATTGTATCACATTGATTGATTTGCAGATGTTGAACCAACCTTGCAGCCCAGGGATAAATCCCACTTGGTCGTGGTGAATAATCCTTTTAATGTACTGTTGGATCCTATTGGCTAGTATTTTGGTGAGAATTTTTGCATCCATGTTCATCAAAGATATTGGTCTGTAATTCTCCTTTTTGATGGGGTCTTTGTCTGATTTTGGGATCAAGGTAATGCTGGCCTCGTAAAATGAGTTTGGAAGTTCTCCTTCTGTTTCTATTTTTTGGAACAGTTTCAGAAGAATAGGTATTAATTCTTCTTGAAATGTTTTGTAGAATTCCCCTGGGAAGCCATCTGGCCCTGGGCTCTTGTTTGTTGGGAGATTTTTGATTACTGCTTCAATGTCCTTAGTGGTTATGGGTCAGTTCAGGTTTTCTATTTCTTCCTGGTTCAGTTTTGGTAGTTGATACATCTCTAGGAATGTATCCATTTCTTCCAGGTTATCTAATTTGCTGGCATATAGATGCTCATAATATGTTCTTATAATTATTTGTATTTCTTTGGTGTTGGTTGTGATCTCTCCTCTTTCATTCATGATTTTATTTATTTGGGTCCTTTCTCTTTTCTTTTTGATAAGTCTGGCCAGGGGTTTATCAATCTTACTAATTATTTCAAAGAACCAGCTCCTAGTTTTGTTGATCTGTTCTACTGTTCTTTTGGGTCTATTTCATTGATTTCTGCTCTGATCTTTATTATTTCTCTTCTCCTGCTGGGTTTAGGCTTTCTTTGCTGTTCTTTCTCCAGTTCTTTTAGGTGTAGGGTTAGGTTGTGTATTTGAGACCTTTCTTGTTTCTTGAGAAAGGCTTGTATTCCTATATACTTTCCTCTTAGGACCGCCTTTGCTGCATCCCAAAGATTTTGAACAGTTGTGTTTTCATTTTCATTGGTTTCCATGAATTTTTTTTAATTCTTCTTTAATTTCCTGGTTGATCCATTCATTCTTTAGTAGGATGCTCTTTGACCTCTGTGTATTTGAGTTCTTTCCGACTTTTCTCTTGTGATTGAGTTCTAGTTTCAAAGCATTGTGGTCCAAAAATATGCAGGGAATGATCCGAATCTTTTGGTACTGGTTGAGACCTGACTTGTGACCTAGGATGTGATCTATTCTGGAGAATGTTCCATGGGCACTAGAGAAGAATGTGTATTCTGTTGCTTTGGGATGGAATGTTCTGAATATATCTGTGAAGTCCATTTGGTCCAGGGTGTCATTTTAAAGCCTTTATTTTCTTGTTGATCTTTTGCTTAGATGATCTGTCCATTTCAGTGAGGGGGGTGTTAAAATCCCCTACTATTATTCTATTGTTGTAGATGTGTTTCTTTGATTTTGTTATTAACTGGTTTATATAATTGGCTGATCCCATGTTAGGGGCATAGATATTTACAATTGTTAGATCTTCTTGTTGTATAGACCCTTTAAGTAGGATATAGTGTCCTTTCTCATCTCTTATTATAGTCTTTGGTTTAAAATCTAATTTGTCTGATATAAGGATTGCCACCCCAGCTTTCTTTTGGTGTCCATTAGCATGGAAAATTGTTTTCCATCCCCTCACCTTCAATCTGGAGGTGTCTTTGCATCTAAAATGAAGTCTGTTGCAGACAGCATATCAACAGGTCTTGTTTTTTTATCCAATCTCATACCCAGTGGCTTTTGATTGGGGCATTTAGCCCATTTACATTCAGGGTAACTATTGAAAGATATGAATTTAGTGCCATTGTATTGCCTGTAAGGTGACTGTTACTGTATATTGTCTCTGTTCCATTCTGGCTATGTTACTTTTAGGTTCTCTCTTTGCTTAGAGGACCCCTTTCAATATTTCTTGTCTGGCTGGTTTCGTGTTTGCAAATTCTTTTAGTTTTTGTTTGTCCTGGAAGCTTTTTATCTCTCCTTCTATTTTCAATGACAGCCTAGCTGGATATAGTATTCTTGGCTGCATATTGTTCTCGTGTAGTGCTCTGAATATATCATGCCAGTCCTTTCTGGCCTGCCAGGTCTTTGTAGATGGGTCTGCTGCCAATCTAATGTTTCTACCATTGTAGGTTGCAGACCTCTTGTCCCGAGCTGCTTTCAGGATTTTCTCTTTGTCTCTGAGACTTGTAAGTTTTACTCTTAGCTGTCAGGGTGTTGACCTATTTTTATTGATTTTGAGGGGGTTCTCTGTGCCTCCTGGATTTTGATGCCTGTTTCCTTCCCCACATTAGGGAAGTTCTCTGCTATTATTTGCTCCAATATACCTTCTGCCCCCCTCTCTCTTTCTTCTTCTTCTGGGATCCCAATCATTCTAATATTGTTTTGTCTTATGGTATCACTTATCTCTCGAATTCTGCCCTCGTGATCCTGTAGTTGTTTATCTCTCTTTTTCTCAGCTTCTTTATTTTCCATCATTTGGTCTTCTATATCACTAATTCTCTCTTCTGCCTCATTTATCCTAGCAGTTAGAGCCTCCATTTTTTATTTCACCTCATTAATAGCCTTTTTGATTTCAACTTGGTCATATTTTAGCTCTTTTATTTCTCCAGAAAGGTTTTCTCTAGGATCTCCCATGCTATTTTCAAGTCAACTAGTGTCTTTATAATCGTCATTCTGAACTCTAGTTCCGATATCTTACTAATGTCTGTATTGATTAGGTCCCTGGCAGTTGGTACTGCCTCTTGTTCTTTTTTTTTTGAGGTGAGTTTTTCATCTTGTCAATTTGTCCAGAGGAGAAGAGATGAATGAGAGAATAAAATGCTAACAGGGTAACAACGACCCCAGAAAAATACGCACTAAACAAATCAGAAGAGACCCGAAACCGGGGGCAAAGAAAGGGAAAGAAAAAAAAAGAAAAAGAAAAAAAGGACATGATCAAATATGATCAGGCTGGTGAATAAATCAGTGCCACATACTAGATTTTGGGCATATTTTGGTCTGTTAGATGAAACTGCCTCCCAAAATTTTAAAGAAAGAAGAACTTATATATGTACAAAAATAAGAGTAAATACAAAGAAGGGATGGAATATGACTGTAAAGATGAAAATTATGAAAGATTTTACAAAGGGAATTGATAAGAAGTTGATTTAAAAAAGAAAGAAGAGAATTAACAAAGGGGGGGAGAGAATGTGATCAAGCAGGAGACTAGAACAAAGCCATAAACTAGAGATTTAGGGTATATTCTGGTCGGTTAGAAGAAACTGCATCCCAAAATTTTAAAGAGAGAACAACTTATATATATATAACAAAAATAAGGTTAACTACAATGAAGTGATAGAATATGACTCTAAAAATGAAAAATAAAAAGATTTTTAAAAAAGGGATTGATAAGATGTTGAAAAAGGGAAAAAGAAAATTAAAAAAATAGAAAAAGAAAATTAAAAAAAATTAACTTTGAAAGACTAAAGAATCAGGGGGAAAAAAGCCATGAATTCTATGTGCTGTATTCTCCTAGCTCTGGGGTTTTGCCATTCTCATTGATCGGGAAACTTGCTCTTGGCTGACTGTTCTTGCTGATCTTCTGGGGGAGGGGCCTGTTGCTGTGGTTCCCAAATGTCTTTGCCAGAGGTGGAATTGCCCCACCCTTGCCGGGGCTGGGCTCAGGTTTAATCTGTTCGGGTTTGCTCTTGGAAGCTTTTGTTCCCTGCAAGCTTTCTGTACAGCTTTGGAGGATGAGAGTGAAAATGGCGGCCTCCCAATCTCCACCCTGGGGGAGCTGAAAACTCGGGGCCCTGCTCCTCAGTGCGCCCCCAGAGAAAAGCTGTCATCATTCCCATCTCCCCGGTCTCTGGCCACACTCCATGCTCACTGGGCCTGTGACCAAGCGTTTCTATCTCTGGCACCCGACTCCGTGTGGAGTCTCCAAACCCAGCAGATCCCTGCAGTGCACTCCCGTGCTCCTCCCAGAGGGGAAGGGGAGTCTCCCCAGATCTGCCGCTTGTTGGGTCCCTGCTGGAGGAGCAGTGGCCTGACTGAGCTGCGGATCACCGTTTATGGCAACCCAGAGCTGAGAGTCCGTGCCTCGGCTCTGTCTCTGCAGCCGGCTTCCCCGCTCTGATACCCAGGAGCTCTGCCACACTCAGGCACTCCAGTCTTTCTGTGACCCTGAGGGTCCTGAGACCACCCTCTCCAGCGAGCCCCCCCTTCCCCCCTCCCCTGCCCCGCTTAGCCACTGGAGCGACGTCCCTCAGCAGAGCAGATTTCTGAAAGTTCCGATTTTGTGCTCCACGGCTCTATTACTTGCCAGAAGCGGCTGACGGAGGCCCCCTCCCTGCCGTCTATCTTCCTGAATATCACCTTGGATTCACTTCTCTGCATGTCCCACCTTCCAGAAAGTGGTCGCTTTTCTGTTCAGAGAGTTGTTGCTATTCTTCGATCTCCTGTTGAGTTCATAGGTGTTCAGAATGGTCTGATCCCTATCCAGCTGAATTCCTGGGACCAGACAAAATTTAGGTCTCCTACTCCTCCACCATCTTGCTCCTCAAAAAACTATAATTTTAAAAAAGATACTATTCACATCTATTAGATTGGCTAATTAAAAAAAAATTGGCCATACCATGTGCTAATGAGGATGTGAAGCACCTGAAACTTAGGCATTGCAGCTGGGAATATAAAATAGTACAGTTAGGCAATTTCTTATAAAGTCATACATATATTATGACCCAACAATCTTACTCCTAGGTATATATACTAAGGAAATAAAAACTTACGTTTAGATAAAAACCTGTACACAAATGCTTCTAGCATTATTCATTATCACCCCACACTGGAAGCAACCAAAATATCCTTCAAGGAGTGAAGGCATAAACAAACTGTGGTACATCTATACAATGGGCTACTCCTCAGTAGTAAAAAGGAGCACACTATTGATACACACAATGACACAGATAAGCCCCAAATGCATTATGCTAGGTGAAAAAAGCCAGTCTGAAAAGATTATGTACTATGATTACATTTGTACGACATTGTGGAGAAGGCAAAATTATAGGGATGGAGAACGGATCAATTAGGACTCAGGAATACGGGGATAGTTTGACTACAAAGAGGAGCATGAAGGAAGCTTTTTAGCTAATGGATATGGCTCTTTGTCATGACTGTGGTGATGGTTACACCAATCTATGCGTGTGTTAAAATTCATGTAACTATGCACCAAAGAAAATTAAAATTTACTGTGTATAAACTGGAAAATTAAAATTGGAGAAAAATCTTACTAATTTCAACAAAGATATCAAGTGCCTTGGAAGAAATATAACAAAAAAGAAACCAGTCCATTAAAGAAAAAATAAATAAATCCTGACTGAAAGACAGAGAGTATCTAAATTAATGCACAGATATACTAAATGATTCAGAAGACTCAGTATGATAACGATGGTAGATGTCACTAAATTGATCTGAAGAACTGATACCTTTCTAAAAAATACCAGTGTTTGGGGGTTTTTTTAGTTACTTGAAAAAAATGATTCTAAAGTTTATATGGCAGAGAAATGGGCCAAAAATAGCCAACCTGCTTTTGAATAAGATGAACATGGTAAATAGACCCATTCTACCTGAAAATAAAACTTATTATAGAACTATGGTAACAAAGACTGTCTTGGTGCATATAATAATAATAATATATAAACATGAATTATCAGAAAATGGAATTGCATATTAGAGGAGAAAATATAGATATTCAATAAATGGTGTAAGGACCATTAAAGTCATGAGAACCAAAGGACCTAGAATAAACAAAACCAATCTGTGAAAGAAGAACAAAGTTAGAAGACTTATACTACCATACTGCAAATCTTATTCAAAGCTACAATAATCAAGAAAATATATTGGTGTTAAGATAGACAAATAGATTAGGGCACCTGGGTGGCTTAGCTGGTTGGGCATGGGACTCTTGATTTTGTCTCAGGTCATGAGCTCAGGGTTGAGAGATCGAGCCCCACATTGGGCTCCATGCTGGACATGGATCCTGCTTAAAACTGTCTCTCTCCTTCTCCCGCGACACCTCCCCCCTCCTCTTTGTCTCTCTCTCTCTCTCTAAGAAAAACAAAGAAATAAAAAAATTTTTTAAAGATAGAAAAATGGATCAATGGAACACAATAGAGTCCAGAAACAGACGCACACCAAATATGGTCAATTGATTTTTGACAAAGCTGAAAAAGCAATTTAGTAGAGAAAGGACAGTTTTTATACAAAAGGTACAGGGAGTAGTAATTGGAGATCCATATACAAAAAAAGAAATAAACTTTTAAATCTTATTTTTGCATCATATGCAAAAATTAACTCAAAATGGATAACAGACCTAAATATAAAACCTAAAACTATAAGTCTTTTAGAAAAAAATCTAGGATAAACTTTTGTGACTTTAAGTTAGGCAATAGCTTATTAATATATGACACCAAATGTACAATACATAGAACAAATTGATAAATTTGACTTTAAAAAATTTAAAACTTCTATTCTTTGAAAGATCCTCTTGATAGAATGAAAAGACAATCACAGAGTAGGAGAAAATATTTGCAAATCACATAAAGGACTTGTCTCCACATATTAAGAACTCTAAAAACTCAGTGATAAGAATATAAATAACCCAATTAAAATGTGGACAAAGTATTTAAACAGACATTTTACCAAATAAGATATACAGATGGCACATAAAAAAATTCTCAACATTACTGTCCATTAGGGACATGGAGATTAAAACCACAATGAGATACCAAGACACATCTCTTAAAATATCTTGAATTTTTTAAACTGACTGTGTCAAGTGTTGGCAAGGACATGGAGCAACTGGAATGTTCATATACAGCTGCTATGGATGGAAAGAGGTACAACTACTTTGGAAAATAAGTTTAACAACTTTTTTAAGTTAAACACACATCTATCATATGATCGAGGCATTCCACTCTCAACTATTTACCCAGAAGAAATAAAAACATATATCCAAACAAAAGCATATACACAAATGTTCATGACACCTTCACATCTAATAGTGAAGAACTGCTAACAACCCAAATGTGCATTAGCAGTTGAATGGATGAATAAATTGCAGCAAATACATAAAACTGAACACTACTCAGCCATAAAGTGGTATGAACTATGGTTATACAGCATGACATGGATAAATCTCAAAATGATTATGCTGAGTGAAACAGGCTCAACAAAAAAGAGTACATACTATATGATTCCATTCATTTAAAAGCTTAGAAAATACAAACTAAACTACAGTCCCAGAAAGCAGATCAGCATTTGCCTAATAGGACAGGCTGGGACAGGGATGAAGGGATGGGTTACAGAAGCGCATAGAGAATTTACGGGAATGGTGACTATGTTCATTATCTTGATTTTATTTATGGTTTCTCACACTCACATATGTCAGATTTTATTATATTTTACTCTATATTAGTTTTCTATTGCTGAATAACATATTGTCACAAATCTAGTACCTTAAAACAACACAAATTCATTATCTCACCATTTCCGTGGGTCAGGAGTCCAGGTATGGGTTAACTGGTCAGAATCCCACCAAGCTGAGACCAAGGTGTCAGCCAGGGCTGTGATCTCATACAAGACCCGGGACTCAGGACTCGTATCTTGTGGTTGTAGGACTAACATCCCTATTTTCTTGCTGCCTATTAACCGGAGGTTTTCTCAGCTCCTGGAGGCTGCCCTCAGGTTCCAGCCATGTGGCCCTTACAAAACACAGAAGCTTATTTCATCAAAGCAAGCAGAAGAACCTCTTTCCAGTCTGCTATGAAGGAATCTTATTCAAGATAACCTAGTCACATGAGTGATGATCCCATTATATTTACAGGTCCCGCCTTTACTCAAATGAGGGTATCCTAAGTCAGCTGGGCTGCCATAACAAAATACCATAGACTAGGCGGCTTAAACAACAGAAATTTATTTTCTCACAGTTCTGGAGCCTGGGAGGTTCAAGATCAAGACACAGACCGATTTGGTTCTTGGTAAGAGCTCTCTCCGGGCTTGCAGATGGCTGTTTCTTGCTATGGCCTTTTCTCTCTTTCTCTTTTCTCTCTCTCCCTCTTCCTCTTCTTATAAGGCTACTTTACCCATCATGAGGGCCCCATCGTTATGATCTAATTTATCCTAATTACTCCTAAAGGCCCCATCTCCAAATACCATCACACGAGCAGTTAGAACTTCAACATACAAATTTTGTGGGGACACATTGAGTCTGTAAGAGAGGGGATTATACGAGGTGTGTCCACCAAGAAGGGCAGGGAATCCTGGAGCTAGAAGAGTTCTGTCTAGCATATATCCTTTAGACACATATAGATTATTTTATATCAACAGAAAACATCAATGTAAAAAGAGAGAGAGAGGAAATGGTAGGGAAAGAAAATGAGAGTATCATCAGATTTTTGAAGTAATGCTTTATGCTAGATAAAAAATAGAGCAATATTTAAGATACTGAAAGAAGGGATAGGTAAGCCATGGGTTTTATATTCACTTTCAGATATAAAGGGCACAGGAAAACTTTTATCAATATTCAAGAACTCGGGGAATACAGTTCTTCTCTTCTTCCTTAGGAATCTACTACAAATGTGCTTTACACAACCAAAGTAAGTACAGAATTACCAACATTAAGACTGATGACAAGTATTGAGCATATAGTTACTTGAAGAACTGACACGGTGAGGAATAAAGGAAGAGAGTATACTATATAATGCCTCTGTATTTAAGCAAGGTAGTGAAGTTATAAAAAACTGGATATGTGTAGAACATATTCAAAAAAGCACTTCAGTGGTTCCCAGTCATTTTAAATCATGGTGGTTTTAGTATGATTATTTTAAGACTAATGTTTGTAACATGGAATAAAGTAATAGAGCAAATATGGAAAATTTTAATTTTATTATCTGCCGTGTTCATGAGAACTAGGATTCTTAAAGTAGAAGAGAGTGGTTACAGCTTAAGTATAAACAAACAAAACCCATGCTTATTTGGTCAATTAATTTATAATGAAGGAGCCAAGAATATACAATGGAGAAAAGACAGTCTCTTCAGTAAGTGGTGTTGGGAAAACTGGACAGCTACGTGCATAAAAAGGCGGGGGCGGGGAACCATTATCTTACACCATACACAAATATCAACTCAAAATGGATTAAAGACTTGAACATAAGACCTGAAAACATAAAACTGGAAGAAAACATAGGTGGTAAAACTCCTGGATATCAGTCCTGGGTAGTTGGATCCTTTCCACTGAGCCCAGTTAGCTCCTCAAACGAAGCAACACTCAGGCTTTGTTTGCATCGCTCAGTGACAACACAGTCTCAGCTCCCCTTTTCCCGGGAAGAAATTCTTGTGTTTGGGAGGAGGAGAGGAAGCCTCTGTACATCTCCCTGAAACAGGATTTTTCTGGCATTAGGCAGTCTAAACCTAAATTTACAGAGTAAAGTGGCGCCTGGCTGGCTCAGTTGGTAAAGCATGTGACTCTTGATCTGGGGGTCATGAGTTCAAGCTCCACGCTGGGTGTAGAGATTATTTGAAAAATAAATAAATAATCAAGTACCAAAAAATAAATTTCAAGGGGAAAAAAATCCCTAACTCTGCAAAGACAAAGTTTAACCAGCACATACAATCTATATGACCAAACAAAATGTTTATGCCTCAATCTGAAGGTACTGCCCTTTGGTTCCCTTGCTGGATTTCAGAGCATCTCTAGGAATAATGGGCAGGTTATCAATAGTCCTATGTCTGCCTTGGAAACTCCTGGGTGAAAGGGAAGATCTGTCACAAAGGCAAATTCCTGTATCGCCGCCGAAGATAAAAAATAATCACCATTCCCCAGATGGAAAGTTTTCCAGCTTCACCACATTCAGGTCCAGAAGCTATGAAGCACTCAACATTTTTAGAACAAGGCAACCCAAGGCTTTCCCTGAACAAATACAATGTGGGCACACAGGTTTGCCAAACTACCATGTGGTTTTTGAGTTCCTAATACCTCGAATGTCCCTAAGCAAAGTTTTAAAACGGAAGTTATTTCTTTGAAATGTCAGGATTCCATGGGAACATTATCCTCTACTTCAAAAATAAAGCTGAAAGCTATTCAGAAGAATCAATAAGCCAGTGCTGGAACTATAGAGAGCGCTGAGGCTTTTGCCTGCCTTTAGAAATCTGTGTCATTCCAGAATGTAAGGGCTATGAAGCTAGATTCACGGCTCATAGAAATAAGTGCTAGAGTTTGAAGCTCTTTAGCAGGGACAAATATTTGAGGGCCCTCAAAGACCTAGACTTTTAGAAAACTTCCTATATGAGAGTATGCTCTCAAGTTCCCCGACCCCCTAGCAGAACAGAACATTTCAAAGCACTGACCTGTTAATTACCTTATTGAATCTTCACTAAATTATTCTAATTATTAGCATTGTTCCTTGTTCACTTAAGAAAAGAAACTTAATTCCTTTAATCCCGTCTGTTTCTACTTCTCCCTCCACCCATTTCATAAATTCAGTCCAGGGTTGATCCGTGCTGAGGGTGTGCTGAGTACATAGATGCCCGTGGACGTTTTAAATGCTGTGATGGGCATAAGAACAACAAATTCGTTTCTTCATTAGATTGCCATTAGGAAAATTCCAAACCAAAGGTAGACACGGAAGCGAATGTTTACGGAGTGAACTTCTGGGAATGACAAATGTGTAAGAGCTTAGTCTCTTTGCAATGTAAGCTAGAATCAGCAAAGTCTTATCCTGGGGGTAGGTTGAGAAAGAAAGAGAACACTTCTTTGTTGAATATTGCATGCATAGTAGCACCTCATAGGCTGTATACCTCAGCGAATCCCCATGTGGGCATTACTATTCCCACTTTATATATGAGGATAAAAAATATGCCCACGTCCATGAATCTGGTATGTGAAAGTGCACATAGCAAGCCAGACTTATAGATTATAATTTTAAAGATAATTGTATCTCACTGATAAAACCTGTGTTGCATGATCTGTACCCACATCCTGGGTCACTAAAGAAGCCCTGAAAATTACTCTTTTCTGCTACAGCTAAAATCATATCAACTAATCATTCCAAGCTATTGAAAAGGGTCCAGATAAACTTCACTAACTAAAAATACAATGGACAAAAACCCCATCCATTTCAAGCTATTTTTCTGTCTCTTAAGTTTTGAGTGTGCATGTTTGGTTATAAAACAGTCTCATCAAGACAAATTTAAAGTATGTCCAAGCAGCCTTTTGGCTCGGCACAAGTATAAGGTTTCTTTCTTTTCTTTCTTTCTTTTTTCTTTTCTTTCTTTCTTTCTTTCTTTTTCTTTCTTTCTTTCTTTCTTTCTTTCTTTCTTTCTTTCTTTCTTTCTTTCTTTCTTTCTCTTTCCTTCCTTTCTTTCTCTTTCTTCCTTCCTTTCTTTCTTTCTTTCTTCTTTCTTTCTTTCCTTCCTTCCTTCCTTCCTTTCCTTCCTTCCTTCCTTTCTTTCCTTCCTTTCTTTCAATCTTTTTATAGCTATTTTTAAGAAATGAAAAAAAAAGTTACACAACAAATTTTGCTTCCCAAACCGAAACATGTACTTTGGAATCCAGGATAATTGAACAAGAAAATTTTTCTTGGAGAAAATATCTGAGAAAGAAAATATGCCATGTTTAGGCAAACTGAATAAGAAAGGTGACCATTACATGGAATAGAGACAAGGGTCATGTAATGTCCCACTTCACCTCTGGATAACCTCATTCTCTCCTCCTTAAGTCATGCCTGGGGTGTGACAGGCTTGTTAGGTGATTCCTGAAGTCATTTGTATACAGCCTACACCCAACTCCAAAAGACCTCTCTCTCTCTGTCTCTCTCTCTCTCTCTCTCACACACACACACACACAGAGTTTTATATACACTTCTCATACATACAATCCAAGATAGTCTTTTATTACTTACCGGAGGCACTTATTATTTAAGGGCCTTTCAACTCCCACGCAAGATCATGTTATTTATGTTGTTTGCCTCAGTGGACATTTTTTCCACCGTTTTTTGCACTAGGGAACTATGACTCTAGCATGCTGATTTGTCAAAGGAAATACAGTGGGAATTTTTAGCCATTGCTTTTAACCTAGAGCCATTGATTGATTCATTTCTAGAATAACAGTAAGCAGGAGAACGATAAGGGAAAAGGAGGTGGAGGAGGAAAGGGAGAAAGAGAGGGAGGAAAAGCGGGGAGAAAGGGGAAGATATTGATGAACGAGTTGTTGCTGCCATCTGGTGGCCGAGATGCAAAAATACAGGAGAAAACATTCTCAGAGGTCAAAATAGTTTGGAAAATGTATTATTCTACAAAATGTCAAAAAAAATGTTGAATTCCAAAATGATTAGTAGATGTTACTTATTTAACCCAGACCAGTTAGAATTTGAGCTGCTCTAACTCATATTATTTTTCTTAATATCTAGGAACACAAAGGTATTCTGAGTTTTAGGCCTATGAACCATAGAAAAGGTGTAATGATCATTGCATGCATCTCTGCGTGAGACTCTGTCCCAAAACCTTTTAATCCCAGAGAACTGAAAAGGTGACCAATATACTCTGTAAGAGGTGTAGTTTCAAAGGGGGCACCTCCACACCTGTTTAATCTATCAGGTTCTTACAGTATATTTCCCAGAAAGTTATCAATGTGATAATAATAGGCAAAATCTAGGATACCATTGTTTTAATTTTTTATTGTTATGTTAATCACCATATATTACATCATTAGTTTTTGATGTAGTGTTCCATGATTCATTGTTTGTTCATAACACCCAGTGCTCCATGCAGAACGTGCCCTCTTTAATACCCATCACCAGGCTAACCCATCTTCCCAACCCCCTCCCCTCTAGAACCCTCAGTTTGTTTTTCAGAGTCCATCATCTCTCATGGTTCCTCTCCCCCTCTGACTTACTCCCCTTCATTCTTCCTCTCCTGTTATCTTCTTCTTTTTCTTTTTTCTTAAAATATGTTGCATTATTTGTTTCAGAAGTACAGATCTGTGATTCAACAGTTTTGCACAATTCACAGCGCTCACCGTAGCACATACCCTCCCCAATGTCTATCACCCAGCCACCCCATCCCTCCCACCCCCAACCACTCCAGTAACACTCAGTTTGTTTCCTGAGATTAAGAATTCCTCATATCAGTGAGGTCATATGATACATGTCTTTCTCTGATTGACTTATTTCACTCAGCATAACACCCTCCAGTTCCATCCACGTCGTTGCAAATGGCAAGATCTCATTCCTTTTGATGGCTGCATAATATTCCATGTGTATATATACCACATCTTCTTTATAGGATACCATTGTTTGAATGGTGTAGACCCCCAGGAGGATTTCACAGTCACTGTTATCATAGCTAAACTTTTAAAACCTCTATCATACACCAACGTGGTCTCCCTCTACACAGTGTGCTAAACTCTATACAGGAAATCAAGCTTTTGTTATATAAATGCACAGTTTGTTCATTTCTGCCTTCAAGTCTTTATATTTTCTTTTCTTTCCACCACATACCAGGCAACTACCTGGGTCCTTGCCAAACTTCAAAACTGACCACCTTAAAAATGCTTCAAAGATTATCTACATGTGGTTCCGATCACAAAAATTTTCGTTTTGCTTTTTAGGTGTCAGGCACTGTTTCAAACATTTTTTACATATATTATTATTTCCAAATCCTCAGAAAAACTTGAGGAATTATTATCCCTATTTAAGAGTTGACAAATCTTGCTCAGAACAGTAAATAATTTAAGCGAGTGTACACAGAGAGTGCGTGGAGAAACCAGGTTTTGAAGCAAGCTCAGTGGAATATAAGATTCAACTCATGCTTTGCTTGTAAGCACCCTGCCAGCCCTTTAGCAGACCTACCCATACCCCGTACATGCACACAAGTGTGCATGCACACACACGGCTTTGTATAACTGATACAATTACACAACAGTGTATATTTGTATATTCAGAATATGTGTGTATGTATATATATAATATATATATTGTATATATATATACACATTCCTATATCACTTTTCTGTGCAGTTGGATCAATTTCCCTCAATAGGGCATGAATGATTAGAAATAATACCTGACATTTCCTTTTAGTAACTCCAGAGAGCCCACATTTGCAAGTGGTATGGTCTTTTGATGAAGACTGTGGCATCTTAAGTCAAACGACATTCTACCACATACCAACTGCGTGGTATTAAAAAAGATGCTTGATGTTAGACCCTCTGTTTTGTAACTCTGAAATATTTATAGGGCCTTTTGAAAATGAAGTGAAATATCCATGAAAAGAGCTTAACTAGTATTATGCTTGTTACATGTTAATCAATAAAGGTTAGTTTTTATTATTTCTGTTCCTTCTACACACTGGAGATTCTAGTCAGATTGTTGATCAACTGTTTTCAGCGGTAGTCATGCTTTCGTGAAAGGAAAGAAAAGAGCTCTTTTTTATTGGATAGCTCTGAATGGCAACTCTAGAATGATAGGACAAGGCTCTTTATCTGGGCTATAAATCATGTAAGATCTAGATAGAGCATCTTTAGATATTGGAAAAAACAGAGGGCACCATCCTCCTAGGTTTTCCATCTTGGCAGTGACCACATGGAATGTTCTAAATGTGAAAATGGCAGCTTTGTCAGTTTTCTCATGCTCCCTGTCCATCCCCTCTAAGTCACAGTAATTAATTCCGCTCTTCTCAACTCCAGCTTTTTCTATGACTTTTCCCTCACATACAAACATAAAAGAATTGCAGCACAAAAACGATCAAATTACATAAATACCAAAAATTATATTCAGATTACACTTTATACTTTCTGCTTTCTAGTTTTTGTCAGGGAAGTAGAATGACAATCACTGAGAGAGAATTCTTACATTTCTGAAAAAAATACCTTAAATGATTGTTTTAGGGAAAAGAGCAATTAGAAATGACAAAAATATTCCCAAATTACCGTTTAAAAGGTGGTATTTTGTAAAAGTTGTATGTAGTGTGTGTGTGTGTGTGTGTGTGTGTAAAGGTGATTTCATTTCTTAAGCTACTGTCCCGCTGACATGGGCACTGATGCATTGAGAATCCCATCTCTGCCATGAACACCGCAAGGGTTACACACCTCAGGAACTACCCACTGAGATTAAAAAAAATACAAAATCCTTTAACCTTTAATCCATCCTAACTCTTGGAAATGAATACCAAAGATACGTTATCAAAAACAAACAAAAACCCTGAAACTAATAATATACTATACATTAACTAACTTGAATTTAAATAAAATCTAAAAAAGTAAAAAACAAAACAAAAGAAAAACCCAAAAAATGCATTTGCCAAAATCATTCATTGCAACATTGTTTATAATATCAGAATACCAGGGGCACCTGGGTGGCTCAATTGGTTAAGCATCTGCCTTCGGCTCAGGTCACGATCCCTGAGTCCTGGGATCGAGCATCGCATCGGGCTCCCTGCTCATCCGGGAGCCTGCTTCTCCCTCTGCCTGCTTCCTTTCCCCGCCCCCCCCCCCCCGCCACGGTTTGTGCTCCCTCCGCTTGTGATCTCTTGTGCTTTCTATCAAATAAATAAATAAAATATTTAAAATATCTATATGGAACATAGAGTGGAAGAAAACAGGAATAGAAACTGGTCTTCTTTAAATATAACTTATTCTGGGGTACCCGGCTGGCTTAGTCTGTGGAGCATGTGACTCTTGATCTCCGCATCAGGAGATCAAGTTTGGCCTACCATTTACTTTAAAAAAAATAAATTAAATGTAGCTTATTCTATTAATTGGAGTTGGGAACTATGTGAATTCTTTAAATCAAATATTTTACACATACATAAAGTCTTCCTATATTAGTCATATGAATACGTTTAAGTAACTTTCAAACACAATAATCTTTCTGTACATTTTTAATGGCATATAGTCTAGGGACCAAAAAATTTTTGGAAAAAAAAAAACCACTTTGTTTTACTAATTTACATTGTTGGTGGTAGTTTTGATTTTTGTCATTCTGAGAGTGTCGAGGGTGTCCTAGAGGATAAAGTAAATAAGTAAGTACATTTGTGCCATTGACAAACAAGAATTTCAGCATGAAAGAGATGAAATACAAGTTTAAGTTTGATGAAACAAAATTAAGGTCCATCTCCTTGAAAATTGAAAATACCAGTGTGAACCCATGATGAATTTTATCTTTAAGAAAAGGATTTAGCCTTTTCTCAGGTGTCCCTAAGGTTCTCGGCCCTTCCTTGGAAGCTAGAAGGGCTTTGGGTGAGGCCCTCACTTCCTTCAGCGACTAGCACCCCACCTCCGCGGGGACTGACACTCCCCTGCACGACAGTCTTTTTGTCTCTGGCTCACCTGCATCTACTCAGCCTTCAACCTCCAGTCACGGAGGATAAGATCAATGCCCTTAATTAAAGCACTGGGTGTAAATGTTGAACCGTTCTGGCTGGGTTTGTCTGCAAAGGCCCCCGGTCAATGTCAACATCAACATCGGGAGTCTCACCTGCAAGCAAGGGGCTGGTGGAGCCTCCCCAGCGGCTGATGCTGCCCCAGCAGGAGGTCCCGCCCCCTCCACCAAGGCTGCCCCGGTTGAGGAGAGGGAATTGGAAGTAAAGAGAGGAGAATCAGAGAGGAGCCTGATGAGGACGTGCACTTTGGTCTTTTTGATTAAACCTTTTCTGTAACCTGTCAATAAAAAGCTGAACTCTTGGAATTTAAAAAACAAAACAGAGGAGCATAGGGGAAGGGAAGGAAAAGTAAAACAAGACGAAACCAGAGAGGGAGACAAACCATAAGAGACTCTTAATCATAGGAAACAAACTGAGGCTTCCTGGAGGGGAGGGGGTAGGAGGATGGGGTAATTGGGGGATGGGCACTAAAGGAAGGCGCTTGATGTAATGAGTACTGGGTATTCTATGCAACTGATGTATCACTAAATTCTACTGCCTGAAACTAATAAACATTGAACTAAAATAAAAAAAAAATTAGGGGCGCCTGTGTGGTTCAGTCATTCAGTGTCTGCCTTCGGCTCAGGTCATGGTCCCAGCGTCCTGGGATCGAGCTGGCATTGGGCTCCCTGCTCACCGGGGAGCCTGCTTCTCCCTCTCCAGCCTGCTACTCTTCCTGCTTGTGCTCGCTCTCTGTCAAATAAATAAATAAAGTGTAAAAAAAATTTTTTTTAAAAGTTGGACTCAAAAAAAAAAAAAGGATTTAAAGGATACTCTCTGTCCTCTGAAAAGACCTAGAAATAATGACCAGCACAATGGTAAGTGTATTCTTTTTTTTTTTTTTACATTTTATTTATTTATTTGACAGAGAGAGACAGAGTGAGAGAGGGAACACAAGCAGGGGGAGTGGGAGAGGGAGAAGCAGGCTTCCCGCAGAGCAGGGAGCCCGATGTGGGGCTCGATCCCAGGACCCCGGGATCATGACCTGAGCCGGAGGCAGACACTTAACGACTGAGCCACCCAGGGGCCCCTGGTAAGTGTATTCTTAGTGCCCAGACTGTGGTCCCTAAACATTATTTTCCACTAGACGGAACCCAAGCTTCTTGGAGAAATGTCTGGTTCCAGCTCTGGAGTATGAAATTTACAAAATAAACTTGAACTATCTTGCTGGATCAGAAAGCAAGAAACGTTGCCAAGATCATTTCCAAAGGACTTATAAGGCAACTTGAGAAGATTTCCACAGCCTCAAAGTTGGACAATTAGAACACCAATAAGAATAATAAATACAATCTTGTAAAATAGCTATAGTTCATGGATTATAAATGATATTCAAGTAAGCAAATAAGCAAACTCATTGGCCATCTTTGGAGAATGATAGGGAAGAAAGTCATTTTGAAAACTAGTTAATAAAGGGAAAGAATTGAACCTTATCTTGCTCTTTCTAGATAAATTATCCTTCAGAGTAACTAAGTGGTTAATAAGGCAAAGGTTCTCTATATAGAAATATGCCAGTTAACTTAAAAAGGGGAACGGTGGAATAGTGATATTCTAAGATCACTCTTTTGCAAACTCTAATGAGTTAATGGATTTAGATCATGATTATTAATGAATTCTAAAATCCCAAAAGGAGACTCAACCGGTAATAGATTCCTCTTGAGGTAAGTGCACAAAACCTACCAAGTATTCATGCCTAAAAATTAAACCCAAATCTCATCAAGAGTCTAAATCTAACTACCAATTTACTGAAACTACAGAAATATATTAAATACCACAGAGATGTAATCAGCAAAATCTAGTCTCTTCAACAAATAAATTACAAGAAGGGGGGAAAAATAATGGAGCTCTGCAGATTAAAAAAGATTTCAGAGACATAGTAGCCAATTGCAGTGTGTGAATCTTACTTAGAACCTGGTTCAAAACAAGAAAATTTTGAGGAGCACCTGGCTGGCTCTGTTGGTAGAGCATGTGACTCTTGATCTCAGGGTTGTGCATTCAAGCCCCATACAGGGTGTAGAGCTTACTTTAAATAAAATTTTGTTTTGAAATAAACTGACACGTTGGAGAAAATGTGAACACTGACAGAACACTTGATGATATTAAGGAATACTTGTTAATATTTCAGGTGTGATAATTGTATTGTGGTTACATGAAGGAGAGTTCCTATCTTTAAATTATATCAAAATATTAATTAATAAAAACTGTGTCTGGATATTGCTATAAAATGATCTGGTGCATTGCAGGAGAGTGAGTAGGGGCATAAAGGGAAAAGGTTTGAGCATGAATTGGCCGTTGTTTGAAACTGGCAATGAGTATATGGGAAACAGTTATACAATTCTCTCTAGTTTTGTATGTATTTGAAATTTTCTACAATAAAAAGTAAAAATAAAATCTGAATTCTTACCATTAGCCACCAAGGACTTATATAACCTGGTCCATGCCCGCTTTTCCAGTTTCATCTCACTACACACTCCTTGCTCATTTTGTGCCAGTGACTCTGACCTTATTTCTTTTCTGTAAATATATCAAGCGCTTTGTCTAGAGAGAAGGGAGCAGAAGAAGTATTTGAACAGATAATGGCAGTGAATTTCCCCAAAATTAGGAAAAACTTTAACATAGATATAAGAAGCTAAAGGAAGTAATGATTTTCCATTTGTCCTTTTTCTACCAATTCTGTATTCTTAGCCTGTTGTAGGCCCTCTATTCTGTGGAGATCTTGCACCCCAAGGCCAGCTTAAATCAACAATTGACCACAGAATTGAGTTTCGAACAAAATCTCCTCATACTTGCACTGATATTTGCACCCTCTGAGTGACCCCAAACCTCAGCATTAACAAGCCCAAGGGTGAGGTTGATGGCCTGGGTAGGCGATGCCTTTAAAGCTAAGCTACACCAGGATGATGGATGAATAACAGTTCTTTCTCGTTCAATTCAATGTGGAAAGGAGAATGGAATATAATGCTAACAAAATTTTAGAGGTCTTCTGTAGGCACTGTCTGCCCCAGTGGTTTTTATGAGGAGCTAACTGAGCTGAGGTAGACCGATGGGGAGGCTGGCTTCAGAACCAGGGACTGCAAAGTTGGGGATATCTGAGATACTTAAGGGTGAAGAAGCTTCAATCAAGCAGAAGAGGACAAACAAGTGGGAGTGGGGAGAACAACTGCGAATTTGTGATATTCTTTGTCCCCAAGGACTCCTTTGTAAGGACACAACACAAATTCTACTTCTGCATTCAGGGCCAGTCGTAGAAATCCGACCATAAAATAAACAGGATAAGACAAAGGGCACATTGCAACAGGAAGGTGCATGAATGCGGGTAGTTTTATCATTCTGCAGCAGTCCACACACCTTGGCAAGAGCTGATAGTTCCAAAACCCAAGAATAGCTCCGCATGTGATCTGTGCCTGGAAAGGAGAATGTACCAGGCATGAGAGGGGAGAGCACTCTCAGAAAAGTGACGAGCAAGGAAGTCATTTCCCCTGCTACAATTAGGTCAGAGAACCTTATCGTGAAGAGACAGGAGGTTTCGGAGATCTGTGATGGCCACCATTGTGCTGCCTTACAAAGCCAGGGGGTGGGGCGCCTGGCTGAATCAGTCAGAAGAGCGGGAGACTCTTGACCTTGGGGTTGTGAGTTTGAGCCCCACATTGGGTGTAGAGATTACTAAAAATATAAATAAATAAACTTTCAAAGATTATAAAAAGGCAGGGAACTGTCAACCCCATACACCCTTCATCCCATTTATCCAAAAACCTACATTCCTGTTTGCCAAGCCCTGTGCTTGTCTCAGGGGACACGATGCTGAGCAAACAGGCATGGTTTCTGAGCATAGACAGGGTCTCTCTCTCTGTCTCTTTCTCTCTTTCTCTCTCGGGAAGTCAGTTATCCAGAGATATTCATTGAGAGGTCAGGCAAAGGATTTTCCTAGCTTCTTTCACCAACAACCTTCCTCCCAGACCTCTGGGAACCACATTTCAAAGTTGACAGAGTCCGTAGAAGATTAGTGAACAAGAACTAAGGATGGAGACAAGTTTCTCCAGAGGCCAGAACTTGAATTTCCTCCACAGAATTTGTGACACTGTGGCAATAAAAAAAATTTCATCCTCAAAAATTTAGTTCTCTAAACAGGACAAAATAGCTGAAGAAAACTGCTGCTGTCCACTTTGCCATCACTACAGTAGTCACTTTAATTCAAAGATGGACAAGTCTGTTTCTGTTTCATCTAAGGTAAGAGGTAATTTATATTGCGAGAAAATGGCAGTATCAAAGAACGAATTCCATTAAGTCTGCTTTATCCCATACATATAAATTAAGGGCATATAAAGCAAGCTGGCTCATAGAAACTGAGAAGCTTTATCTGTGCAACACTGGCATCAAAATTAAAGGAACTTATTAAAAATAGACCCACTTAACAAAAAACGCACAATGCCAGGTACCATGAAATGATCAGATTATGAATGCTATACCAGAACATATCTTTTTAAAAACTCATCTTTTTAAAATTAATGAATAATCAAGACACTAAAACAGAAGAGAGACTTAAAATATAAAATCATAAAGCTTAAAGTATAGAACAATAAAAACATAAAATTATGTGTTATAAAAACACGTAATCATTTATATATTTTTTGTTCTATAACTTTATTTTTTGAATAGATAATTAATGTCCTTGATTAAAAAGAAGTGAACAGTGGAAAAGTGGGTCTCCTCCCTACTCTTTGTCACCTAGGTAATCACTAGGTTCCCAGAGGTAACTACTGAAACCGGTTGCTTGAGTGTCTTTGGGATATAAATAGTACGAGGGTAAGTAGGGGAGATATGGGTATATGTATTCATATTACTATTCTAATGGCTGACACTTGTTCTGACTGGTCCCCCTGGACACAAGCATGTGCATATTCACACGTGTATATAACCATGTTTCACAAACACAGCACACTGTTGAATCAATTGCTTTACTTCATTTATGAGTGAGATTTTCCATGTGCACTCATATAAAACTAGCTTGTTCTTTCAGAGGTTGAATGGTATTCCATTATACGGAATTGTATTACTTTATTTAAACAGTCTTCTGTTTAAAATAAAATAAACAGTCCTCTATTGATGCACATCTTGGTCGTGTCTAAATTTTTGCACAATCTTTGTACTTACTAGAAATGGAAATGCTGTCTGAAATGACACTCATGTTTTGCACTTACACTAGGGTTGCCAACTTGCCCCCTAAAAGATGAACCAATCTCCCTCTTACCAGTAATATGTAAGTCCACCCAGTTCCCTTTGCCATCACCAACACACTATAATATCAAAGGTCTTTATGTTTCACATTCCAGAGTGTGAAAAGTGCCATGTCATCATAGCTTTAATTTTACTTCTCTTTCTGTGGGGATATCTAGCATTTTTAAAGGAATACCAGTAAGAGTTTAGAATCATAAAATTTTGCCACTGTCTATTCCATTGAAACTGCCCATCAGAGAGTTGCTAAATTTTAGTCTGGGCCTTTGCCTGAGAGATGACTTCGTGACCCCTCCTTGCTTAGCAGATAAAGCAAACAAGGTATGGCCAGGTGAAGTGGGCTAGCCTAGAGCAGGCCCAGGCAGTGACTGTAATATGGGGTCTTGTCCTGACTCATGGCCTACGGGTCTTTTTTATTATTACACTCATGTTTCATTTTACAGCATCACTGCCATGGTCCAAAGACTAAGTCCTGGGGCGCCTGGGTGGCTCAGTTGGTTAAGCGACTGCCTTCAGCTCAGGTCATGATCCTGGAGTCCCGGGATCGAGTTCCGCATCGGGCTCCCTGCTCGGCGGGGAGTCTTCTTCTCCCTCTGACCCTCTTCCCTCTCGTGCTCCCTATCTCTCATTCTCTCTCTCTCAAATAAATAAATAAAATCTTAAAAAAAAAAGACTAAGTGCTAATATGTAAAATGCTTTATTTGAATTCTAACCTTAAATTTATGTAATATTTGCTTTCCAGAATGTTCTGACCTTCTGATTATTTTAATTAGAAAGAGCTGAGTTATAATGAAGAAAAAGATGTATTTATTAAAGATATTTCCTGCAGGGGCGCTTGGGTGGCTCTGTCAGTTAAGTGTCTGCCTTCGGCTCAGGTCATGATCCCAGGGTCCTGGAATCGAGTCCCGCATCAGGCTCCTTGCTCAGTGGTGGGCCTGCTTCTCCCTCTCCCTTTGCCGCTTCCACTGCTTATGCTCTCTTTCTCTCTTGTTCTGTCAAATAAATGAATAAAATCTTTTAAAGTAAATAAATAAATAAAGGTATTTCCTTCAGATCAAGAGAGGACTGTTTCTTTTTTGAAAGTGAACTTTAAATCCTGTTTTCCCATTTCACAACTCACCACTGCTCTACATCTCTATCAGGATTCACTGTGTTCTGGGTTTTGTTACATTGTTGAAGAGGCAACACTAAGAACCAAAGATTAATCATTTCTATTATTCCGTTTCACCCCATGAGAGAAAGTCAGATAGGTCTCTGTATGAAATCAAAGTGAAAAAATAATTTAAAATATTCAGACTGTTGACACAGTCACCTCTCTCAGGAATATGAATAAAATGGACAATCTGCAGTAAAGCGATGTCACCAGGTCATCTGTACCACGATTAGTTTTTTTAGTGTCTCATCATGGGCTATGTTTATCAGACAGAAGATTTTAAAGCCTAGTAAAAGATTTTACAATTTACAAAGGGCTTTTTCTTACCTGATCTAATTTAGTCTCACAACATCTCTGCGAGGTCCTAGATGTCATCATCCCATTTTATAGCTGAGAAAACTATATACTCCAAAATGTCCATGAAATGGCGATGAAAAAATAATTTTACAGAAATTGGACGGTCAGAAAAGCAATACAAGTTAAAATATATTTTCCTTCTGAAAAAGACATTACGAAGAACAAATCATCATTTCACACTGCATTTAATTTTCTCCCAACTTATGGTTTTTGGCTCCTCATCTCTTCCTATATACATTTCCATTTTTTTTCCTCTCCATGACTTCAAGCCAGACCTTCCTCATGACTAATCTTTTTTCTAAATCTTGTCTTATACAAAGGAATGCCTTATACAAAGGAATGATTTTCTAAAATTTTCTGCAAAATTTTCTAAATCTTGTCTTCAGTACTCATGCCATTTCCTCTGAAGATGAAATAACCGTGTTTATTATCTTCCTCCAGGTGATTAATATAGACGAACTTATTAGCTAATTTTCTTTTTCAATATCTACGAACTGACTCCATCTACCCTACCCTGTCCACAGACGAAGCTCCTCGGCTCTCACCCGCCGTCACCCATCACCATGAACCAGATGCTGCAACAAAATATCATTCCATCATTACAATTGTGTATCGTCCTAAATAGATGATCATAAAAGTTATATTTTAGAACAATTCTGATCTTTGCTTGTTTCTAGTGTTTGGACTCAGTCATGAACTTTAAAGGGAGGGAGATAATGATGAAGATGAAGATTCTTATATAAAAATAGGAAGAATACCCCAACAGAAATTTAAAAGTCCTTTGCATCCAGAGCTGATGACCAAACATGGTCAGGCTGCCATGTAGTCTGGAGCTTCCCAGAATACACCTGGGAGTAGGATCTGTTCGGTAACTATGATAGCAAACATGCTAACAGAGACCTGAGCTCCTGAAAGCCGAAATGCCCTAACGCTTTAGTGTTGCCTGATGCCTCTGTCCACTCTCAGCTTTTGGCTTCTCTTTGTGCCGGTATCTGCCTCAGACAAACCTTCACCATTAGTGCCTCTGATCAGCTGAGCTTTTAATTAACAGAAGGTGGTATGAGATCTAGATTGTATAAACTAAGAACCTGAGGGCAGCTACAAAAGTGAACCCAATGGGCTTAAAGGACATTCACTCTGCTGATAGAGTGGCCATCCCCCCTTGTAGAAGCTGAGACGCCACGTGTGCCTGGGGGGCTCAGCTGATTAAGCATCCAACTCTTGATTTTGGCTCAGGTCATATCTCAGGGTTGTGAGATAGAGCCTGGAGCCTGTTCGAGATTCTCGCTCTGCTCCCCTCCACTCCCCTGCAAAAAAGAAGTTGAGAATCCATTCCTCATACACAAGGACATGGATAAATATTTTTAATGCATATTGTACTTTCAGGTTGGTTGATTGTTTGTTTGTTTTGTCATTGAGATTGGGGAAGAAGGTAGGAGTTGGTGTTTAAAGACATCACCTAATCATTCCTTTGTATAAACAGGGAACGGAAAATACAACTCTCATGTTGGAAGTTAAGTATTCTCTGGGCGTAGAGTGAAGAAAAGTCTTCTTTTTGCCCAAAGTGAAATGTTGCCTGTGTTAGCTGCCTGTACCTGGTTCCTGGAAAAGATGTTAACTTTAAGATCTTTAAAACCATTAACAACAGGTTTCTTGCACATCATAACTGCTTCATAGCCGCTTCCTCAGTACTTTCTCCCCGATGCTCCCCAGTCAATGCTCCCAGGCACATTGGCCTTGCTTAAGCTATTAAAAAAAAAAACAAAAACAAAAAAAAAAAACAAGGAACCTGGTCTAAGATCCCAAATGAATTTCCCAATAAAAGCTGACTTAAACCTATAAACCTTTGTCCTTATATTTATTATTATCAGAGTTTCTATAAATAACCACAATTTATTAAAAACCTACCATTTAGTAGCACTTCATATATTAGTTGTAATGTTGAGAATGTTCCAATTCACAGATGAGTAAGCTGAGGTTTAGAAGGACTGAGCAACATATGTAAAACCACAAAAGTAGCAAGTGGCAGAGTTCTGGTTGAATCAGATCTGCTTCGCTCTAAAACTCATCTTCTTAGCACTCGTTCATCCAACGAGAAGATAAGAAAAACATCAACAATTTTAAACTTATTAAGAGTGGTCATAAATAAAAAAATACATTAACAGAAAAATACAAATTATCAGCACTGCTGCTACATATTCCTGTTCCTTTAGCTTCCAGTCATGATTGATTTGATGGGAAGGAGAGAAAGAGATAAATGCCGGCAAGATGAAATACAGAAAATGTTGGGAGTTCTCATTTACCATTGTGTTCAGCGTTTCCAGCGGACTTCCAGTAGGTGGCAGTGTTTAAAAACATCACTGATAGCTACACCTTCACTGCCGCTCTTGCGGCAAGAGACCTGGTGTCCAACGGAAGTCTTTAAACTTTGGCCCATACTTGCATTTCCACTTATTTGTTGTCCTTAGAAAGGTTCAGAAGCTAAAGCATTAACTTTTTACAGATAATTGTTTAATTCTGGGTTCACCCTTCAATTTGCAGATAAAGAACACTGGCTTTGATAAGCTACAGTAAATTCAGCTAATCTTACTTTGGCAATTCTGTGTAAGGTGCTTGAAATTGTTCCAAATACCAATTACATCCCTGGAATTTTATGGGCTATGCTACACAGTGGTATTTAGTTAGTTAGTTATGCATTTATTTATTTTTAATTAAAGTATAATTAACATACAGTTTTATATTAGTTTCAGGTGTACAGTATAATGATCCAATAATTCTATACATTACTCAGTGCTCATCACCATAAGTGTACACTTAACCCCCTTTATTCATTTCACCCATCCCCCCACCCACCTCCCTAATGGCAGCTACCATTTTTTTTTAAGATTTTATTTATTTATTTGAGAGAGAGAGGGGGAGAGGGCATGAGCCAGGGGGAGGGGCACAGGGAGAAGCAGACTCACTGCTGAGCAGGGAGCCCTACATGGGGCTCCATCCCATGACCCTAGGGTCATGACCTGAACCAAAGCCAGACATCTAACTGACTGAGTCCCCCAGGTGCCCCTGGCAACCACCATTTTGTTTAAGAGTCTGGTTTTTTTTTGTCTTTCTTTTCCTTTGTTGGTTCATTTGTTCTGTTTCTTAAATTCCACATGTGAGTGAAATATTATGGTATTTGTCTTTCTCTGACTGACTTATTTCACTTAGCATTATACCCCCTAGGGCCATCCATGTTGTTGCAAATGGCAAGATTTCATTCTTTCTTACACCTGAGTAATAATCAATTGTAGTCCAATAAATAAAAACAAAAAAAGTATTCCAATAACTATTAGGAATTTACCCAAAGTAAACAAGAACATTAATTTGAAAGGCTGTATGCATCCATATATTTATTGCAGCATTATTTACAGTAACCAAGATATGGAGGCAACCCAAGTGTCCATCCATAGATGAATGGATAAAGATGTGGTACACACACACACACACACACACACACACACACACACACAGTGGAATATTACTCAGTCATAACAAAGAATGAGATCTTGCCATTTGTGACAACATGGATGGACCTAGAGGGTATAATGCTAAGTAAAAAAAGTCAAAGAAAGAGAGCCATCATGTGATTTCAGTCATATATGGAATTTAAAAAACAAAATGAACAAACAAACATAGAAAAAAGAGACAAACAAAAACAGACTCTTAGATACAGAGAACAAACTGGTAGTTGTCAGAGGGGAGGTAGGTGGGGGATGAATAAAATAGTAAAGGGAATTAAGAGCACACCCCTCTTGGTGAACAAAGAGCACTGAGTAATGTATAGAATTGCTGAATCATTATACAGTATACCTGAAACTAATATAACATTGGATGTTAATTATACTTCAAGTTAAAAAAGAGAAAGAAAGAAGTGGTATATGCACTACAGAGTGGCATTTATATGGCTATGATTTTGTATTGTGTCTCAAATTCCAAAGCAATGTGTGAAATACAGAGTCAAGTTCTGTTGACATTGCACAAGAATCATTAAGAATGCTTATGCTTTGCCTAGTAACAAACAGAATTCATACATTTCCCTAACAGGCCTTTTTACAAACTCCTCCACCTTCAACAGTTCCTATCTGCAACTTGTCCCTCAATACAGTCTACAAACCCTTTGCCTTTCTGTGCACATTGCTGTTGTTCCCACCTCCATACTTTACTTGCATTCTTCCTATTAAAAAAATGCCTTGCTTCATTCTTTCTCAACCCATGTACCTACCTTGCTTCAAAATGCTCTTCAAAAAACATTCTGTAGGCATCATTCTTTCCTAATTCTATGTTCCCCTTCTGGGTCTTCCCTATACATTTTCTCAGAACTTATGAAACCAATATTTTCCCATAATGTATATTTTATATATGTTTGTCCTGCAATTTTTCAATTCAATATTTTTTCAATATACATTAAGAACTCTTCTGAGATTTTTTATATATCCAAAGAGTCATCTGTGGCCAATTCCATTTCTCATATTAAATATCTTTAGAATTTGCAATCCTTTCAGATTCGGGGTTTCCTCCAAAGAGCAAAATTTATGTTTATAAGGCACTTTGAATCAAAGTGCATAAGAGTCACATCTTCCTTTTTCTCTTGTTGCTGTTTTTTGTGCAAATTTGTGACTGCAATACAGAAAAGTGTGCCAATCACAGCCATACCGATGATAAAGTCTCACAAAGTAAACATACCTGTGCTGCCAAAACCTACATGTACAGTCTGAACGTTATCAGAACCACGGCCCCATCAAGACCCCTTTTTTTTACAACCCCTGTCACCACTACCCTGACTTTTAACACCAGTCACATCTAATGCAAAAATGTGGAAATCATGTGGCATATTTGTAGCAGAAGCATAATCACAAGCATAATAAATGTAACTAAATAATGATTGCACTTCATCTCCATTTATTTATGTGATTCTCACAACGACCTTAAGAGTTATGTCCTCTCATTTCCTAATTTTTAGATAAGGGGAATTGAATATTACAGAGAAGATGACTTTTTAAGTCCACACAGTTAATAGCAAAATTGATACTCATAATGTGATTTCTCTTACTTCAGTAAAAGATCCAGTTCTTAATCACTATGCTCTACCAAAAGAAAAATATACATCAGAAATGAATATAATCAATGAAATGATCATTCATTCTTGGGGTGTTTTGGAAGGGAAAAGAAAATTAAATTGATAATATAATACAAAGGCTGTGTCATAAGTACAGGCAAGCGAAGAGGAAAGGAAGATTTTACCAAAGCAGAAAAATATGTTGGTTCATTATGATGGAAGTCCGTTATAGTCTTCTTTAATAAAGTATCTTTTACAATTAAACTATCCATTGTACTATTTTCTTTCTGTCGGTTTCATTTCAGGACAAATAGAATCATAGTAAACTTGAAGTGCTCGGACATGATTAACTGGCTTATCAAAGGCAGAACGTAAGAATCAATTAATTTAGGAAATGATTGTGCTCTTGACCTCTCTCGGACAATGCATCTGTCCTTCTCATACACCTTCTCATTTCTCCTTCCCTGTACATGCACCATGTTAGGGAGAAAAAATCCAATCTCCCATTAGAAATAATTCTGTTACTTTTTTTTTCTCAAACTAACAAAAAGCAAACCAACAAAAAGTGCTTTTTAAAAAATAGCATTGAAAGAAACTGAATGTGGTCTAGGCAGGAAAGAAGTAAACTTTTGACCTAATTTATGTGGTACACTTTTCCCCTAAGATTCCCTATTTACTCATAAGTATTGGCTAACAGGCTGTTTGTGCAGCCCACACATAACCAGACAGGAAGTAGTTGCTCGGGAAAGTTCCAGGCAGCTGGGAGGGTCTGTGGCTGGGTAACCATGACGGAGCTTCTGTGGGATCACGCACGTAGCTGTATCCCCCAAGCACCTTTAGAGTAAAGGGTTTACATGTGTTTGGGCAGAGGCTACAAGGTAAAAAACGGTACCATCTGTGCACCTGGGAAGCCCTAACCACCCAAGATGGAGCTGCCAGAAATTTACTTCCAATGGGCGAAGTGGTGTTCAGCCACTGCCAAAGGTTGCCCAACATTTGGAAACTGCTGGAATAAATGTCTGAGAGTTCTTTCAACACTTCCAGAGTTATCTTTTTAAAAGCTTATAACTAAATCAGTATTTACATTTTGAGTAGAGTGTGTGTGTGTGAGAGAGAGAAATTGTCAAAGAAAGAAAGAGAACGACCCATTTGTAAACTGCCAATGAGATACCTGGCCTTTCTCCCTCAGAAAAATGGACAGGTGCGTAGATATACAATTTTATAGAAAATTTCAGAGATTGTACGGGTCTGCTAAAAGGTTAGGAAGCCTTATATCAATGGATACAATTTTAGGCAGTGTAAAAAGGAAACCAAAAACTTTTCAGGAAATAGGGAATGTTAGGAAGGAGGATAATCCCTGGTTCAAACACAGACACACAGCTTGAGTTCCTGAATTAGGTTAAGGAAGACGCTGTGTCTAAAGTCATAATTTAGCTACCCTGTACTTTGTGCTCCCGTGACTCAGTCACTTGTTACTCCCTAGCTTACACTCTACCATTTTATGTCTCAGCGTCTTTGCCCCGAATCATTCCACTCCCTTCTTTCCTAAAGTTGAGCTGAAGGGTTTTTTTTTTTTAATTATTAACATATAATATATTATTTGTTTCAGGGGTACAGGTCTGTGATTCATCAGTCTTACACAATTCACAGCGCTCACCATAGCACATACCCTCCCCAGTGTCCGTCACCCAGCCACCCCATCCTTCCCACCCCTTCCACTCCAGCAACCCTTAGTTTGTATTCATCTCAATCTTAGGAGTGAGTACAGACCTCCATTTTTCAGGAAGCCTTCCCCGCACACCTAAACCTTCTGTTCCCCAGCGAAGCCAGAAGCCCCCAACACCCCCTGCTCATTAGCACATCATTTCCTGATCTCTAGACTTGCAGCAATTCGAGCCCAGAAACTACGAGTGATTTAACTTTGTGTCCTCAGGTCTCAACACAGTGGCTGGAACTCAGAAATGTTTTTGAATAAATGAGAAAGCGCTTCAAGTTTAGACACCCTTGAACTTGTTTTCAGAAGAACTTGAAACAATATCACTGCCTTTGAACAGGCTTGTTTTAAAAGAGCATGCACCCATGAATAAATTATCCCTTCTTCTCTCTCTCAGCAAAGCGTACTTTGAAAAGGAATGGTGCAGCTCCTTCTCGGTGAGCGTCAGTTTTTGATAAGTGAATTTTTATACTAAATATTTCTCATTCTTTTCATTACACTTTTCATTATTATTCCCTAAATAGATATATATAGTATAAAATTTTAAAAGCTACCAAAAAATACACGGTGAAAGGTGACTTTTCTTCCCACCCCACCCCAGTCACTCAATTCCCTCCCAAAAGCAACCACTATAAGCAGGATTCATAGTCCAGGCTTATAAAAATATTTTCCATTACATTTTAAGACATACATTCAAGAGAAAGAATTTGCTTGTGGCTAAAATATTCTCAATCTCTGACAACTGCTGAAAGGCAAGAACAGCATGCACTGGAGGCCTTTCGTGGACAGGCTGATTCTGAGGTGACTGGAAAGTTTCCAGACAAATCTATCCAGGAGATAGCTGGAAATAGAGGTCTGAGTCCCAGAGAGAGGTCTGGGCAAGAGATGAAGATCACAGATAAGGAATTGTTGATGTCACCAGAATGATGCTAATAGCCGAAGCAGCATGGGTAGAGGGCAGTGACATTCTGATGTCAAACTGAATCCTGGGGAGCACCAATATCAAGGACAGATGCAAGGAGAGCTAATAACCAGACTTAAGAAGGACCAGTTAAGGATTATCGTAGTCAGTTTGGGTTGCCATAAGAGAACACCATAGACTGGGTAGCTTATAAACAAGAGAAACTTATTTCTCACAGTTTTGAAGCCTGGGAATCTAAGATCAAGACTCTGGCAGATCCAGTTCCGGTGAGAGCCCACACCCTGATCCATAGACGGCTGCCATCTTGTCTCTGTGTCCTCACATGGCAGAAGGGGCAAGGAGTTCTCTGGGGTGTCTTTATTAAGAACACAGATCCCATTCATGAGGGGCTCCAAGCTCATGCCCTCCCAAGGGCCCCACCTCCAAATGCCATACTGGGGATTAAGTTTCAGTGTGTGAATTTTGGAGGGATACAAACATTCAGTCCATAGCAGTGATGAATTAATAATGGTTGATTTTAAAACATCAAAGTAAAGGCGAATTTTGCATTGTAGACACTTTAAATTACACTGATATGCACTAGAAAAGCCAGCCCCAAAGGATACTGTAAAGACAAGGATTCAAGAAAGTGTTAATAGCACAGTTAGAGATACAAAAAAAAAAAAAAAATGTATCTATCAAATATTTATTGAGTGGTCACTGTGTGCCAGGAGTGTGGGGGTATCACAATGAACAATACAGGTTCTTGTTCTGTCCTCTTACAGGCCCCCATCTTGGTGCAACTGTAACTCTAACAGTATGCCCTAAGATGACCTTTCCTCCTGCTGGTGGAACATTCGAAGTGGAGACATCCATCTCAGGTTGCCCTGATATGTAAATCATCCACTTGAGCTTGGGGCGATTTTGAAAGCCCTGTAAACATCTACTGCCAGACTTGCTCACAACCTGTGCCTAGAAAGCAAGGTCAGGAGTGCAACAGGGGAGGCTTGCTAAAACACTTCAAAGATGAAGACAAAGCCACAGTTGAAGACAAAGATGAAGATGAAGGAGGAAAGAAGAGGGGAAAAAAAGCAGGCGGAGCAAGAGGGTCCGAGACTTCCATGTTTTCAGATAATTTTCATTCATTCATCTATTTAAAAGTAAACACCGGGCGCCTGGGTGGCTCAGTTGGTTAAGGATCTGTCTCTGGCTCAGGTCATGATCCTGGGGTCCTGGGATCGAGCCCCATATAGGCTTCCCGCTCATTGGGGAACCTGCTTCTCCCTCTGCCCCCCCCCCGCACTCATGCTCTCTCTCTCTCTCAAATAAATATATAAATCTTTTCTAAAAAAGTAAAAATACATCATTAAGTTATTTTCTACAATATGTCTTAAATTGTTTTAGGCACTGAGAAGGGATGAACGATGGGTCTCTACAAGTCTGCAGTTCACAGATAAATTAACGGACTCTACCTGACGGTATAAGGAGACAGAGTGTCGCAGTATTGGAGACCGCGCCTTGCACACGCACAGGTGCACCAGAGCTGCTGCCCACGTGGTCTATGCACAGGGGGGAAAGGAAGCAATAAGAGGACACTTGCCTCTGTTTGGGTTAAGAAAAGACTTCAAAGATTATAGATCCTGGATTATTAGTTCTCTACTGGTTGCCGTTATAGGGCATAGCCTTCACAATCCTGCGCCATTTTAATGTCCATTTTACAGATGAGAAAGCTCCAGAAAAATTACTCTGCCTGTTCTCTTTGACATACCCGATGATGGAGAGCCTGGATTCAAGCCCGTCGATGTGAGAATGGACACCTGTGATCATCACCCTTATTGCCTCCTACACTTGCCTATCACCTTGATCAAAGAATTTGGCGTTGAGCTGTATGTGCTTTCTTTCAGGAGTAAAGGAGGTGCAATTAGGGAGTCAAAGGTAAGCTCTGAGACTGTTTAGAGGTTTAGAACCATTTTCCACAAAATGTGTGCTATAGAAACCTGTGTATCAGAGTCACTTGGATATTCATTAAATACACAGACTCTTCAACACCACCCGTTACCCATTGAGAATTCAAAATCTTCTAAAATGCTTCTTTTTAAAGACGTTTATAAAAAGATTTATTTATTTTAGAGAAAGAGAGCACATGCACGAGCTGGGGCGAGGGGCAGAAGGGGAAGAGAGAGAGAGAGACTCCCAAGCAGACTCCGAGCTGATCGCAGAGCCCATGGGGGCTCAATCTCACAACCTTGAGATCACGACCTGTGCCGAAATCAAGAATCAGATGCTTAACCGATGGAGCCACCCAGGCATCCCCTTCCAAAATGCCTCTAAATATACAATGCCATGAGTATCCGCCCATACCTTAACCCTTTGAAGTACCTATTTTATTCTAATACAGTAAGAAATTGAGAATTCTCCTCAGCACTTGCCTATGAAGTGGATATGGGACCATAATAGAGTAAAATGATACTGGACTTGCAAATGTAAACAACTAGAAAACTAAACAAAACAAGAGAAACAACAGTTTTTAGACATTGGAAAACAGACACGTCAAAAATGTAATTTCTGAATATCAGGAAAGAAGATGAGCCATGGAGTTGCCCTAACTTTCTTCTGCAAGCATTTCTGGGGCTATAACGTAAGTAGAAAGAGTTCAAGCAGAGCCCTGAAGCCTCAGTGAGTGGAAGAGATGGGGATTGGCATTCAGGGAAGTTGAGGCACCTGTGGAACATGTGGGACACACATAAGATGTCAGCGGGGGCACCTGGGTGGCTCTGTTGGTTAAGCGACTGCCTTCGGCTCAGGTCATGACCCCAGGGTCCTGGGATCCAGCCCCGTATCGGACTCCCTGCTCTGTGGGGAACCTGCTTCTCCTTCTCCTTCTGCCCCTCACCACCCACCCTGCTCATGCTCTCTCTTTATCTCAAATAATAAATAAATAAAATCTTAAAAAAAAAGATATAATGTCAGGAAAGGAAAACTGCTAAGGAAATGTAAAATTAATGACTCCCAAAACCCAAATGAAATTTGGTGATATTTGAATTGTATAGAGATCCTGTTGAAGACCCAGCATTTCCATGCATACCCCAGAAGTGTAACGCCTTATTAATACCTGTAAACCAACCACAGAGGAAAATTACTCTAGAATTGTTCTAACAGAGCTTAATAACAAGTCTCAACAGGATCAAGCTGATCCACAAGTGACTTAACTGCTTTCCAAACTTCAACACTCTTTATAGAAAGCAACAAAATCTAGACACTTTACCATGATAACATTCACAATTATAATCTCCAGCATCCAAAAAACATTGCTAGATATGGGAAGAAGCAGGGGATGGTAACCTCTAAGTAGGGGGGAAAATCAATCAATACAAACAGAAGACAGAAATGACAGATGGTTGAACTTTACACACACACAAACACACCCACACACATACTTACATGCAGAAACACTCAAGAAGATGTAAAGGAAAAATATTAATATACTGGTTGGACTTGAAAAGCAGATTAGAAACTACGGAAGAAAATTTCAGAAAATTAGAAAACAACATAAAACTATGCAAACTGAAGCAGAGGGAATAAAAAAGCTGACTTGCGGGACTATGTCAAACAGACTAGCACTGATGATTTCAGACCCTCCTGGGCCTGATGCTTAACACACCACTTAGCAGCTTTGTGTCCTTAGCCAGCTGATTTGACCTCTCTGTGCCTCAAATTCCCCAATTTACAAATAGGGAAAATCATAAAACATGGATTAAAGCAATGTCATGAGAAATAAACATGTTAATATATGTTGATAGAAGTAAGGTACCAGATCAGTAATCACTCCATGAATTTTAACAATTTTTGTTAAATACCAAACAAGTAAGAGAAAAAAATGATCATGATAAATTATTCCTGATAATCTAAGATTTTCAATATTTGAAACTGGAAAGTATAATTTGCTAAAAGTAAAACAATTATTACAAATAATAAATAACTTACTTCTGAAAAGGAATGGAATTTATTAGAATCATATTGTATACTAAAAAATTTCAACTACAGATTTTTTTTCCTTCACTTATGATGGGGTTACATCCTGATAAACTCATGGTAAATTTAAAATATCAAAAGTCAAAAATGCATTTAATATGCCTAATCTACTGAACATCATAGCTTAGCCTCACCTTAAATGTGCTCAGAACACTCATGTTAGCCTATGGTTGTGCAAAATCATCTAATACAAACCTATTTTATAATAGAGTGTTGAATATCACATGCAGTTTACTGAATACTGTCCTGAAAGTAAAAACACAATGGTTGTATGGGCTCAGAATGGTTGCTAAATATATTGGTTGTTTACCCTTGTGATCATGTGCCACTGCCCAGCATCATGAGAGAGATCGTGCCACACACTGCTAGCGTGGGAAAAGCTCAAAATTCAAAAATTGAAGTGCGATTTCTACTGAATGCTTACCACGTTTGCATAATTATAAAGTTGAAAAATTATAAGGCAAAATATGCTGAGTTAGTATACCTTTTAAGATAGGGAGGCAGAAAGGACACATATTAAATTGTTAAGGGTGGGGGCACCTGGGTGGCTCAGGCGTTAAGCATCTGCCTTCAGCTCAGGTCGTGATCCCAGGGTCCTGGGATCGAGCCCCACATCAAGCCCCACATCGAGCCCCACATCGGGCTCCCTGCTCAGCGGAAAGCCTGCTTCTCCCTCTCTCACTCCCACTGCTTGTGTTCCCTCTCTTGCTGTGTCTCTCTCTGTCAAATAAATAAATAAAATCTTCAAAAAAAATTGTTAAGGGTGATTACCTGTAAGGAGGAGAATGGGGGATGGAGAAACTGAGGACTTTTGCCTCCTAGTTTGTATATTTCTATATATTTTCAATTCTTTCTAAAATCATAGACAATTTATAGAATAAAATTAAGGGAATTGAAATGAGATGACCTGACAGTATGGTATTGATGGGGGATAGAAGCAGAAAAATGTTTACCTTTAGCCCAGATGGCTTACTGATAGCCTGCATAGTTCAGAGAAGGATCAAATATGTGGTGGTTAATGCATTCTTAAAGGGTTTCATGACTAGCCTGCATATATCACCAATAGTTAATATTGAACTGAATGATAAGCACCATAGAAATCTTGCAAAGGAAGTTTTATGAATAGAAATAGAAATAGGAAGAAGACATTTATAATCTAATACTCCCTATATGTCCCCTCCCCCTTAGGCCCTAAGCAGATAACCACCAGCTTCATACAACAAAAAGTGTAGCTCTTTCTGCCCACAGATCTGTCCCTGTGCTACTCAAATAAACTTACTAAGTTGCACCATACAATGTCTAAAGAATTCTTTCTTGACCATTCCATTCTAACCCGGCAACAATATCACTTAATTAGCCAGAAATTGACTGATGCTTTCTTCTGCCTGGGGCTTTACAAATGATTCTGTTGCTTCATTAGATTGTCACGTTTCTTCATTAAATACTATTAGACAGTTGTCTTAAGGTCGATAGCATCAATACACTATTGAATATACTGTCAAGGTTAAAATGAGCCATTTAAAACACCAGTATAGCATCTAGCACACAGCAGGTCTCAAGAAGTTATTAGGTCCCTAATGTTCCTCTCACCAGTTAGTACCCATTTTCATTTAATGAACAACATCAAGATTCTGGAATTTAGCAGTTGCTTTTGATCCACCTCTCTGCTTTTCTGTAATTTCTCTTGATTCGTTTTTTTTCATCATTGTTCCTTTCTTTAAAATTTCTTTTATTTATTTATTTTTTAAGTAAACTCCATGCTCAACATGGGGTTTGAACTAACAACCCCAAGATCAAGAGTGGCACGCTCACCCAACTGAGCCAGCCAGGTGCCCCTCATTGTTGTTCCTTTTGTTTTCTTTTTCTCCTATAGGTTAAGATCAGAGAAAACAAAATGAGATACTTAAAAAAGGATTTTTTTTTTCAAATGCAGACAGAAAAGTGTTACTTGTCATATTTTTGCTTAGGAAATACCAAAGAGTATTTGGAGTGAAGGATAAACACAGCTGTAGAGGAATGGCTTTCAGAAACCCATTAACTGATTTCCAGTGCTGGTGATGGATGGTGGATAGAAACAAATTCTTTTGTGGCACACAAGAACACTGCAGGAAATCACATTTTAACCTGCCTTCAGTAATGAGCAGGACATAATAACTAACTTAAACACACAGTTCACAGCCAAAATGCCTGAGGCATATGTTCTCCGCAACATTTTCTATTCTAAAAGTGAAAGAAATTCCTGAGTCCATTGGCACTGCCTAAAAACCTACAGAGTGCTCAATATATTTTAAGTATCTGTAATATTTAGTTTCTTGTTAGAAAAATGATCTTTGCATGTTGCACGAATTGTTCAATATAGATAAATATATCTAAAAGAAGTGTATGTTTAAAGAAGTATATATATTTATTTTTTTTAAGATTTTATTTATTTATTCATGAGAGACAGAGGAAGAGAGAGAGAGACAGGCAGAGGGAGAAGGAGAGGGAGAAGCAGGCTCCCCGCAGAGCAGGACTCGATTCCAGGACCCCTGGATCATGACCTGAGCCAGAGGCAGACACTTAACCACCCAGGTGCCCAAGAAGTATATATATTAAACAACAACAACAAAAAAATCCGATGCATAAAAAAACTAGTGAAATCTGAGTAAAGTTCATAGTTTAATTTATATGTACTTGTGTACTAATGTCAATTTCTTGGTTTTAATAGTGTACAGTGGCCAAGGTGTTATTATTGGAGGAAGCTGAAGTGATGGGTACATAACAATTTTTGCAACTTTTTCTGAGTCTAAAATTATTTCAAAATAAAAAGTTTTTTTAAAATTCCTTATACTTTTAATATTTTGGTTTTGAAACAAAAAATGACACTGAGATTTAAAAATGGACAAAAGAATCATATCAATGAGGACCCTTTCTTTCTGTGGTCAGTGATTTCCTTACCTGAAAAAGTCCAGAAGAAGCTCCAATACCATCATTTGGTTTTTCTCTTGCCTGCCTTCCACCCAGTTCTTATTTCTCTTGGCTGGCTCTAATTTCAGGCGGGTTCTTCTCTCCAGAAGTTACAATGTATCCAAGGGGAGAAAGAGGTGAGAGAAGAACAGAAAACCCCTGACTGCACAAGTAAGGTGAATAGTTGCTAAGTAAAAAAACAAAACAAGTATCTACTCAGTAGATGAGCAGATAATGGAAAGTAAAGAAAAAAAAAGCAAGTGTTCTGTAAATATTTAAAAAGTATGAGGTATATATCTTTACCAATAATCAAAGTCATATAAATTTAGAACGAAGTACCACTTTCATCCAATAAACTGACAAAAATAAAACATTAGGTAAGACACATGGCTAGGGGAGCATAAAAGGGTACAGTTCTGGAAATTTGCTCATATGCCCAGTCATTTCCCCTTCAGAGATCCTAAGGAAGGAATAAAAAATACAGATGATAACTTCGTACAAGGGTATTTATGCAATGTTATTTATCCCAGTAAAAAGTATAATCAAAATACAGGAATAGTTAAATAAATCATATTTCCGAATGACTGGATAGTTAGTAACCTCCCTGACTTCTTGCAATATTTTTAAAAAGGAAACAAACATGTATAAACCTGTTTTTTTTAGGAATGATCCTCAAATTTTAACACAGTTTGCTCACTACGTGTGTGATCTTGGGCAGAGAATTAACACTCTGTACCTCAGTTTCCTCATCTGGAAAATGAGGATCATAAGGGTGCCTTACAGGCCTGAAATGATGGTTCAGTTAATACAAGTATTGCAACAAATAATACAAATATAAAACACAAAAATAATACAGTAAAATAAGTATTACATGTTATTACTTCTTGTAAAGGCACATGTACACCCTATCGATTTATTACATGCCTGGCACTTAGTATAATAATTGAAATATTTTCTTTTTTTAAAAAAAGCTTTTATTTATCTATTTGAGAGAGAGAGTGAGGGAGCACGGGCGCGAGCAAGGGGGGGAGGGACAGAGAGAAGGAGAAGCAGGCTCCCCCCTGAGCAGGGAGGCTGACACCGCAGAGCTCAATCCCAGGACCCTGAGATCATGACCTGAGCGGAAGGCAAACGCTAACCCACTGAGCCACCCAGGCATCCCTGAAAGGTTTTCTATGATATAAAACAGATTCCTGGGGCACCTGGCTGGCTCAGTCAGTACAGCATGTGACTCTTGATCTCAAGGTTGTGAGTTCAAGCTCCACGTTGGGTAGAGAGCTTACTTAAAATTAAAAAAACAAAACAAAACAAAACTCAGTGATAATACTTTCCTGGGCTTTAAGCTATAACTCAAGAAGTCAGGAAGCATAAATGGTTGCTTTGAGGATCCAGAATGGATTTGAGAGAAAAGGAGAAACTATTTTATTGTAAGCATGTTCACTCTATTTGATTCTTAATCTTGTATTTGCTAAAGAGAGAAAGTGAGCATTTGAGAGGCGCCTGCCTGGCTCAGTCAGTACAGCATGCGACTCTTCATCTCAGGGTTGTTAAGTCTGAGCTCCACATTGGTGTAGAAATCACTTAAAAATGAAATCTTAAAAAAAAAAAAGTATTTTGAAACGTTCAGGGCCAGAGCACAGGAAAACTACTAATCTTCTTGAGGGTCTCTAAAATAAGAGAAGTATTTGAAGCTACTAAAGAAAACACTTGGCCACAGTTCTAGGAACGGGAACTACCCATGCTCCTCAGAGGACTTCACACAACAGAGATCTTTGTAATGTCCTGAGGGTGTGGGGGATGGGCACTTCTGTTCCCAGAAGTGGTGCCCTGCCTACCTTAAGGACACCTCACCGAAAGGGATAGGACAGTTCTGCTTTCTGATTGGCTCTGCTGGAGCTGGCCTGCCTGAAGTTCACCTTCAGACAAAAACTGTGAACTCTAATCTGTTTTATAATTCACTGTGTGTGAACATTTTCTCCTCAATATCACCCTAAGAGGACAGATCCCCCCGCAGTAAGAGAGAGCAAAATGGCATTTTTTTCCTGAGTGGGACATATTAGTCCAAGAGTTATCCACTGCTGTTTTTCAAACACCCAGAGAAAACAGCCTCCGAGGACAAGAGAAATAAAAATCCATGCACAGAGGCACCTGGGCTCAGTCAGTTGAGCGAAGGACCCTTCGTTTTGGCTCAGGTCAAGATCTCAAAGTCATGGGATGGAGCCCCATGAGCTAGGGGCTCCCAGTCAGCAAGAGTCTGTTTGAGATTCTCTTCCTCTCCCTCTGCCCCCCACCCCCACATGCTCTCTCATTCTCTCTCTCTCTCTCTCGAATAAATAAATAAATAAATAAATCTTTAAAAAAAAATTCCATGCACATTCTTTGATTTGAGCTCAGGAATTTGTTACTAAGAACGTTATTTCTAGACACCTATCTTTCAGGCACACTAGGGTCCCCATACCGCTTAGCACAAACTAACCCATATCCTCCTCACTCCACTGTGGGTCATTTCAAAACTCCTAGTGTAACTCAGGATGTCATTACCTCCCTTTGAAAAGGACTATCTAGGGGCGCCTGGGTGGCTCAGTTGGTTAAGTGACTGCCTCCGGCTCAGGTCATGATCCCAGGGTCCCGTGATCGAGCCCCACATCAGGCTCCCTGCTCCGTGGGAAGCCTGCTTCTCCCTCTCCCACTCCCCCTGCTTGTGTTCCCTCTCTCACTGTCTCTCTTGCTGTCAAATAAATAGATAAAATCTTTAAAAAAAAAAAAAGGAATAGCTAATATGTACACAGAAAAGGTACTCTAAGTTGTAGCTATCCAGTGAACACCTAGACAATGAAATCTAATTATTTTGCTTTCCAAGACATTAAATCTTCACTGCTCTTCTTTCTCCACCAATAATTGGTTTCTCTCCTAGGCCTCGTTTTTTTGTTGTTGTTATAATTAAAGATACCTACCAATATCAGCTCTTCATTTATAAGCAAATATTGCTATTGTAGTTTCAACTTGAGTAATAATTCCTCCACCAGAACTCAGCTTCAAGGAAACTCTGCTGCCTGAAACATACGTAAGAGTTAGGAAATAAAGGACAATGGCAAAAAAAAGGGGGGGGTGGTAATATGAATCTATGAACCAAAGGATGGCCTCAAAAATCCTAACACATAGAGTTTATTTGCTCATATTGTGTCCCACATTTAATATGTTTCTGGGAGAGACAAGAGTATCTTGTCAGATACTATATTACCTGGAGATATAAAGATGAATAAGGGAGGAATTTACAGTTTTAATAAGATTAGCTAGTCTGGTTTTATAACCACAGAACAACAAAGACAGAAAACTAATTAAAAGAATTCCCACAGGCACACAGCAGCAAGATCAAAACTAGTTCTGGTTCTATTGTTAACTCACAGAGTAATATGAGGTCAGGCACTCAAACTCTGGATATTCATTTGGATTAGATTATGTCAGAGCAGGACTCCTATTCCATTTCAAAGTTCCATGAATGTGGTTTTAAAAGTTGACAATCTGACAACAGGAGATAATTTTTTTAAAGGCACAAGATAAAGAAAGAAAGAAAAAGAAAAAGAAGAAAGGAAGGAAGGAAGGAAGGAAGGAAGGAAGGAAGGAAGGAAGGAAGGAAGGAAGAAAGAAAGAAAGAAAGAAAGAAAGAAAGAAAGAAAGAAAGAAAGAAAGAAAGAAAGAAAGAAAGAAAGAAAGAAAGAAAGAAAAAGAAAGAAGGAAGGAAGAACAAAGAAAGAAAGAAAGAAAGAAGAAAGAAAGAAAGAAAGAAAGAAAGAAAGAAAGAAAGAAAGAAAGAAAGAAAGAAAGAAAGAAAGGAAGGAAGGAAGGAAGGAAGGAAGGAAGGAAGGAAGGAAGGAAGGAAGGAAGGAAAGAAGAAAGAAAGAAAAAGAAAGAAAGAAAGAAGAGAAAAGGAAAAGAAAGGAAAGGAAAGGAAAGGAAAAACAAGACAAGACCAGCATTTTGGGGTAACTTATTATAGAAGCAAAGCACTCTACCCTTTGCAGGAGGTTTATCATGGCACATAAGTACTATTCCCAAAGGCCCGCAGGTAGGAAAAGTGCAGACAGAGTAATTGTATATTAATATGTTTACATTCTTTATCCTATCATTTTTATTAACTTGTTTATTACCTATGATATATGCTTTCCTTTAGAGGGCATCTTGTCCATCTTGACCCCTGAAACAGTACTTGTCACATATGTCTCAAATATTTTTGGAAGAAATAATCTGTTTTGATGGTTCTTTGACTTTTGCATTCAGCATTATAACCAAATTTCAGGGAACTATTTAGTTTTATCTGTAAATGAATTTGTTTAGCATTTACTGACTCTTTTATCCATACCACCAGGCAATTCTCCAGTTCTCAACAGATGCTGACCAGGTAGCCTGCAAAGTAACTCATTCCTGACACTATCTACCTAGAAATAGCATCAGATCCCACAGGTTAAGGGCTCAGTCTCACAAGACTGCCCTCCCCTGCCTACTTCAGATGCCAATCGCAAGTCACCTGTGCTTCCGACTGACTGGCTATAAATCAGAGGTTCCCATGACTCCATCCTCGGAGTGGATTAACTTTGCTAGAGTGGCTCACAGAACTCAGAGAAACACTTACTTACAAGATTATCCATTTATTATAAAGGATATTGTAAAGGATATAGACGAACAGCCAGATGAAGAGGTCCATAGGGTGAGATCGGGAAGGACCCAAAGCACAGGAGTTTCTGTCCCGATGGAACTGAGGTGCACTGCCCTCTCAGCATGTTTGCCAACCCAGAACCTAATCAAATCTTGTTCAAGAGTGTTTTTTAGAGCTTTAGTCTCCAATCTCCATCCCAGAGGTTGGTGGGTGAGCTGAAAGTTCTATCTCTCTGATCACCTCGTCTTTTTGGAGACCAGCCCCATCCTGAGGCTCCCTAGGGACCTCTCACTAAATCACCTCATTAGCATAAACTCAGGAATGCTGGAAAGGGCTTGCTATGAATAGAAGATACTCCTACCATTTAGGAAGTTACAAGGATTTTAGGAGTTCTGTGCTGGGAACCAGATGAAGACCCAATCTATTTCTTATCATACCACGATGCCTATGTTGCCATAACTCCCCCCTTTCTTGGATTCCTAATTTTGTTCATTTTTCAATGAGTCCAGGCATAGCTTCCAAACGATTTCTTAAAGAATGGGATGGTATGGGGCACAGGGAAGGAAAAAGTTTTCTTCAACCCTCTTAGGGTCCCTGGCTAGGTCTGAAAAGTTAGAGGCAGATTAACAGGAGAAAAGCATGCAAATTTTACTAAATGTTTTACACATACATGAGAGCCTTCCCAAAAGAATGAAGACCAGAAGAAGTAACCAGAGCAGGAACCTTTTATACCTTTTAGCCAAAGAACCAATGAATTTGTGAAGAATTTGACAAGACAAAGAGGTTTGAGCTAGGGGTAGTAAGTGGGGAAGAAGTAACTAGGAAGATAAAGGTTAGCTTAACAGAGTTGTTGAACCAGATTTCTTGGCCCAAATTCCCTGGCTCTAGTGATAAGAATGTCTCCCTCCTGGCACAGAGAAGGTACCTTTCATGTAGGAGATTTAGGTCTTTTGGGAAGAAAAGCAAGGATGGAGGGAGGTCCAAGTGACCTTCCTATTTTTGCTGTTATGTCAAACTTCTTGATATTCAGTATGTCAAGTTGCCATTATTTTGGGGTAGCATGTCCTGAACCCCATCAGGGGAGTATATTGTCTGAATCACTGCATGTATAAAATTGTTTTTCACACTTTGTACTTCAAAAATAAGTTGCTTGGGCATACAATTCTCAAAAATATTTGAGACTGGCACTATGTACTGTCCTGGTGTTAGAGTTGCATACTGGAGAACTCACTTGGATCAATCAGATTAGTAACTGATTGTGGAGGGAGTGAAGATGAGAGTAGAGGGAAGAAATAGAGACCTCTTCTTATATTTTTCTGTCCCCCTTCCTCTCCACCCGACACACAGTAATAGGGATAGCAAGAAGGGGGGAAAATAGGGAGATGCTTAGAAGTCTACAGGACATATAGATTGTGTTGGAAAGTAGATGAGAAAGAGGTCTTTCTAGGGTGCTTCTTGAGTCCTGCTTCAAACTTGGGTTCAAGTTGAATGCAATGCTTTTGAGATTATCCACCAAACTCTTCCTTAGCATCTGAGTTTCAATGTGTAACTGGACTGTATCTTCCGGGTCCTTCAAAGTCCCCAGGAACAGGTCACTATAATCCTGGAAAGTTTGAGGTTTTTCAATTCCTCTAGACACACCCCTTTCTTAGTGGCTTGTCTCTGAATTTTTATTGTATCTTAAGCAAATCTCTATTACCACCTATCGCATTGTATTCTAATTAAAAGTATTTGCCTACTTGTTTCTTTTGAACTGGGAGCATGGGCGGGGCGGCGGGGGGGGGGTGGAAATAGTGTTATATTCAGCTTTGTACCTTCAATGCCTGGCACAAAAATGAAATGAAAGCAGCAATTATAGGATTAATGACCATTTACATAAAAACAAACACAAAAAACTTCCTTTTCACATCCAAGGTGTTTATTCTTCCTGAAAGCATTTTAATTAAAACAAACACACAGCACAATGAAGCTGAGTCTTCAGGATGCCTCCCACTGCTGAATCATTCATTGGCCAACACCTTATTGTAGGAGGCACTGGGCTGGGTGTTAAAAACACACAGGTGAATGATACCTTTCAGCCTTGGAGTTGCTCAGAGACTGACAGAGAAAACGAATGCATCTTACCCCATTATCTTTCCTTGAGGGGAAAGCCTGCCCTTTGAGAGCATACAGATTTGTAGAGGAACTTCAAAAGGCAGGCACTAGGCCTCATTGATCTTGTCAGACAACTAGTAGAAAATCAATGGGTATTTCCTGAATTAAGGTGGGGGGGGAGTCATTGTGGTACCAAATGAACTTTATAAACAAGATGGTGAAAATTGAAAGTTCAGTTTTATTTTTCAAAACATTCAGAAGCACCAGTACTATTCCAAGGTAACATGCCACCAACATCTCGGCGAAGAACAGTGGTCCTCTAAAGCTGACCTGGAATGCAAAATAAAATTTATTTCTATTTGGACTAAATATATCCAAACGACAGCATGAGAGTCCAAAACAGTCAAAGCTGGGCAAGTTTTAGAAATAACGGGGCCTCTGTGTCGAAGTCTGTAAGCGGAGACAGGCTGTAGAGCTGAGACACCCTTTGCCTTCAGAAGGTGACCTCCTCTTGTGTGGAGGGAGAGAGCGTGTGCACACTTGAGCCCTTGTCCTTGAAGGGGATTGAGCGAGCCGAGGGGAGGGGTAGGCAGTGATCGGGTTTCCAATCACAATAGAGGAAGCTAAGAGGCTGCGGAGTGGGTGGGCCCCGCCTCCTCCTCTCTCCTTGCAGATCCTGCGCCCGAGGAGACACACGCAGCTAACATTGTCTTCTTCGCGCGACTCTCCCCGCGGGTTCTCTCTGGTAGGTTTCAGCCCAGGCCCCTGAATCCGGGTTCGTGGGCACCCGGGGGCAACGTGTAGGGGAGTCCTTGCGTAGCAACACTGGGGAAAGGACCAAGAAGGACTTCTGCTTTCTGGGGCCTTTAGCCCCGAGCATCCGGACTCGGGCCTTGACTCACTCCCAGGGTTTGGGGAGGCAGGCCGTGTCCTCTTCTGGGGGAACCGAAGGCGGAGCGAAGGGGCTGCCACTGCGCCCCAGGCCTTGTCCTCCCCGCCACGGAGCTTGCCTCCAGCCTGTGCTGTATCAGGGGGGAGACTTGTATTTGCAGCTAAACCCGGGGTTTTGCATGTCCTTGATGGGTTTATGGCGGCCGCATCACCTCAGCCCCCCCTCCCCCCCATGCCTGCTGGCGGGACCCCGGACACGTGCTTGAGGAATTGAGGAACTAGGGGCGGGAGAGGAAACCGAGTACCGTGTGAGTGCTGGCAGGACTCGAGCCTGGGTGTTGGAATCTACTTCCAGGGTAATGGACAAGTGCCCCTGCTTTTGCGGGGATGCGGGTAACGGATGATCTGCAGGTTTGGCCTTGCACTCCAGTTTTGCCCGGATACAGCCCTGTTCTTTTCTGGCCTCTTTTCTTGATGCTTCAGGTGCCTTGTTTACTTGGCCAGCCTTCGGTATTGAGAGTAAGGAAGGTCTGGAATTTTCCCTAGAGACCTTCTCCCGGGAGAGCTACGGTGGCTGCCCTCCCTTGTGACCGGCTGCTCTCGCCTCGGGCAGCCTGCTGAGAATGGTGGCCTGTGGGCGGCGAGCGACCCCAGCAGCAATTAGGGCCTGGGGAGAGGGGGCCGCGGAGAGCCGGAGAGCTGACACTTGGTTAGTGGAGGAATCAGATGGCAAAACCTGGCTTTTTACAAGGTGAAAATCGGGGGGGTAGTCTGCAAAGAGGGTCTTTGTTCCGGAACTTAAGGCCCTGGTTCATTGGCTCATTTCTAACGATTTACATCCGCAGGGAGGCGGGGGAATCTCTCTCCCTTCCCCCAGGCGGGGGCGCTGGGCCTGAGGGGGATGGAAAGGACCAAGAATCGGAGATTTTGACCCTGTTTTCCAGTCTTTTCCCCTGCAGCCAACACTCGGATCGAGGCACAGTCCTGCATATATAATAGAAAACATTTTTTCCTAATTTCTTATAACTCTATTAAGGAAAAAAAAATTTTAAGCTCTTTCCTCCATCAAGATCTGAAAGAAAATATGTACCGGCTTGAGCCTCTAACTGTGGTTTCTGAAGGTTCCAAAATTACTTTAGAAGGTCTGTCTGAACGACTAATGTGTATATAGCGACCATTTCTGGATTTTTGTTTTCCACTGCTTATTGAATTCTGTCTATAAGGATCTTAAACCAGCTAACGAAAATAGACTTAATGGAGAAAAAATATGCAGTTTGTATCTCTGCGGTCTTCTGATTCTGCTCAGAATGCAGGATGTGTGTGAATTTCTTTGTCGGGCCATTTGTGGAGGCTGTTGCACCAGGCTGCCCATTTTTTTCTTTAGCATGTGAGAAGACTGCAGATGTACTCTGCAAAGTCATCTCTAAATTTAGTTCCTACATTTGGGGGGGGCGGTATTTTTTGGTGGAAAAATAGCTATAGAACAAAATAGTTGTTACATAGTTGTGTCTAAATTCAAGTACTTTATTCCAATTTGGAGCCTTCCAAACTCTTACTTAACATATACAGTTACTAAACTAGTAAACTTCTGTTACTTAGTCCATTGCAAATGAGAAACAAAAAGACTAGAAAGCAGGGCACAGTTTGAAATAGGTATAAAAAGTAAAGGGAAAACTAAAATAATAATGGGTGACAATTATAAGTGATACTTAAATAGGAAGAGGGCTTAATTATGACCTGTACCCTCTCTGTTTAAGGCAGGACAGTCTATTTTGTGTACAAAATTGCCATGGAATTATGAAGGTTCTTTCATAATTCAGTAACTCTTGCCATTTTAGTTATCGAGAAAATGTACCTGATTATCTGATGGCACAGATAAATTTGGTGTTAGTATATGGAATGTTTTCCAACAGGTTTTCTTTTCTTCCTTTTTTTTTTTTTTTTAATGGCTGGAAAGAAGCTGATTCAAAGGTTGATATTCCTCTAATGTGACTCCCTGAAAGGAAAATGTATTAAGTGCATGCCCACCTTCCAGTTAGCTTCCAGGGTACACTAAATGGAATCTAGAGTAATATTTCTGAAGATTTTGCATCAACATTCATCACCATTTTCATGTCACCGTATTTAAGAAGTATGCATTATATGTCCAGTACACTGTAACCGGTTTTAAGTAAGACTTAAAGTAGAAGAACCAGTCCCTGTCTTCAAAGAGTGATAATCATTAGTAGTAGAAATTATATTCATAACTGGCTATTAACTCTTTTAAACTGAGCTTAAATATGGGTTAGTACAGGGCTCTAATTTAGTTTGCATAGTTACATATAAGTTCTTTATGAAGGGAATGGGAAAAAGTGGGCTAATCTACATGTAAATATTCATGTCTTTTGGCCAGTAAATGAAGAGCCACAAGACAAAATTGTTATAATTTGTTAAATACTACACAGAATCCTAGGCTGAAGAGAAGAACCCAAATTCTAATGGCTTCGTGGAAGTTTTTGTTTAAATTAAATTCTCCATTAAGTGGGTTACCTGGTTCTTTAAAATATATTTTGTGCTGGAGAATATCATTAGGCTCATTTTCAACTGTGCTGTCATTCAAAATTGCAACAGTAACATTTTATGGATTATTCTCTTTGGGTTTTATATGTGGGTGTTTGTATAAGGTTTTGATTCTTTTCTTGCAGGGCACAATGGCAACTCTTAAGGAAAAACTGATTGCACCAGTTGCAGAAGAAGAGGCAACCATCCCAAACAATAAGATCACTGTAGTGGGTGTTGGACAAGTTGGTATGGCATGTGCCATCAGCATTCTGGGAAAGGTACATTTCAAGAACACCAGACATGATAATTCCAGTTTATGTATACAATCTCTTTAGGCACACCGGGATTTTATTGTATCTTTAAAAGATTTTTTTTTCCTGAACAAGTTTATTTTTTTAAAGATTTTATTTATTTATTAGAGAGAGAGCATGCGCGCATGTGCACGCATGAGAGTAAGAGAGAGAGCACACAAGTAGTGGGGAGGGGCAGAGGGAGAGCGAGAAGTGGACTGCCTGTTGAGCAGGAAGCTTTATTCGGGACTCGATCCCGGGACCCTGAGATCATGACCTGAGCGGAAGGCACCTAACTGACTGAGCCAACCCAGGTGCCCCGTTTCCTGAACAATAATTTTAAATAAGTTATAGACATCATGACACTTCACCTTTAAGTACATGAGCAGGTATTTACGAGAACACTCTCCCTATATGACCACAATAGAATTACTACACTTGGGGAAGTTAACATTGATATAATACTAATATCTAATATACAGTACCTAGAGTTAAAATTCTCCCACCTGTTTTATAGTTTCTTATATCTGTTTCCACCCCAATCCAGAATCATATCTTTTATATACTTGTCATGTCTCTTTCATTCTTCTTTAATCTGGAGCTGTTACTCAGCTTTCTTTGTCTCTCACGTCATCGACATTTTTGTAGGGTGCAAGTCAGTTATGTAGAATGTCCCTCAATTTATGTTGGTCTGATGTTTCCTTGTGATTAGTTTCAGGTTAAATGTTGGGGTGGGGTTATGACTAGGCGATGGCATCACAGTAGAGGCACATGATGTTCAACTTTTTCTTATTCCAGGTAGTGCCCAAGACGCCCTGGGTTGAAGTGATGAGTGCAGAATTTCCCCACTGCAAAGTTCCCTTTACCCTCTATAGTTAATAAATAATCTGCACAAGGGCTCTGCGAGGTTGTGGAAATGACCTAAGTCCTTCAGAGTCCATTTCCTAATCGGACATAAATTCTCGCATAATCAGCGCAGTTCTCAGCATCGGGAGATTTGACATTGATGTCATGCTGCTAGCACCTTCCACTCCTGCAGACTTTTTTTCTGTATACCTCCACAGACTTCCGGCTTGCCTTCTGTTTATACCCCATGTAGGTCAGGCCATCAGTTTTTTTAGTCTCCAAGGACTTTTGAGGAAAGAGGCCCTTTATTATTTACCTCACTGAATTGATTCCTTGATCTTTTGAGAGGCTGCCTTAAATGTGGGAACCCTGCCCCCCTAAAAAAATTGCTGCTTTGCCTTCAGTAGAGGACACTGTCCCTTTGTGCCATATCCGAAGGCTGCCTGAATAAATGCCTCGCCGGATATGTTTCTGTTTGCAAAGCTTAAATTATCAAGCAAATTTTAAGTCTTTACTGAGAAAAAGCTATCAGAGAAATCAACTAAAATACGTAGTACACACCAATGAAGCTTTTAGTCTTGCATTTTTTTTCTAGCTCGTATTGACTAGGTGCTTATTTATAATAGCTGTTTCCCAAATCACAGGGAATTCAAGTAATCACTTCATGCCAATGAAAACGAAAAATACTCCTGCTTAACATTTCTTTTAAAACATTTATTGAATGTATACCACGGTGGAAGTGTTTTAATAAAAGCCTTCATTTTAACAACAGCCTCAGAATGGGAAGTGCTCATATCCTGTTTTCAGATGAGGTGGCTGAGGTATGAAGAGATTAAGCAGACTGCCCACAGTCATACAGCCACAGTAGTAGAGCTGTATTTTGTTTTTAAATTTTTTTAAAGTAAATTTTACCCCCAATGAGGGGCTCAAACTCTCAACCCCAAGATCAACGTTGCATGCTCTACCTCCTGAGCCAGTGAGGTGCCCCTGTAAAGCTGTATTTTGAACCCAGGCTCTGGACTCTTAACTATACTGGCTCCAGTGTCTTTTTATTCCAAACTAGTATCTAGGCAGTTAAAAAATATCAAGGTATTAGTGAAATACTAGCTAAAGATAGTTCTTTCCTCCTGCTAATCTCAAAATTCAGACATTTCAGGAAAGTACATCTAATTTATCATGACTCTAAGGAGTACCTCTGGTTTTCATTGTTAACTTAAAATCGTCTTCGGTAAATAAACTTGCGGCTGCACTCGTGTTATGTAATACTTTGGCCCAATTCAGGTGCTTGAGAGAACAGACCCTGCTGCTAACACAGTAGGAATCTTCCAATTTAGATGCCATGAGGGAATGACTGCTTTGCTCAAAGACTATTGTACTAATTAAAAATGTTTAAATCTTATTTTAATGGGTGAAGATTAAAGTGCTTCAAAATTGTTTTTAATGTTTGGGGATTATAAACCCTATTAGTTTCATAGAGGAAGGAAGATAACAGTGCTCTACTCTGTTGGGTATTTACGTATTACTGCATTTACTCCTTTCCAAAAACTGGTGGGGTATTGTCGTCTGTATATTACTGTTGGAAAGAAACAGACTAGAAAGGTTAAGCCACTGGGTAAAGATCACATAGAGCTACTAAGTTCCTGATCCAGTCTTTGAGTCCATCATGGACTGGTATGCTTTAGAGGGAGTACACATTGCTTTCTCCCCAGGAAGTGAGCCAAACTGGGGCATCAGAGAGAGAGGTTGAGGAGGCCCACACCTTTCCCAGGCCGGAGAAGGCAACTGAGGCCCCCTATACAATGTCCCATCACTAGAAAAACTCAATTACCTTTTGCTTCTCTTGCTCACTCTCCCCAGCCTCATTGCCTTCAGATGAACTGTCGTAAGCTTCGATAAAAACTCTAGCTCCTGTCCTTAAACTTTCCAGTAGTTTCATGGGACACATAGACTGTATGTGTACATCAAAATCTGAGACGTCACAGACGCCTCCTGCCTGTGTCAGAGCAAGGCGGTGCAGTGTGCAACTCCAGGGGGCGCCACTCACATAGTACCAGCAGCACCTTTACCGTCTCTGACTTTATCGTTTACCATCTGCCCTCCTCCAAAATACCTAGCTCATGTCTGCTTAAAACCCTTTTCCTTAACATTTTTCTTTCACCTGGAACGTTCTACCCTAGACTGTCAGAGCTGACTTCTTCCTTTTTCGTATCATGGCTTTGGAGGCGGACAGTCGCTGACCGTCCAAGTAAACTTCCTTCCTGGGAACTTTAACGTCACCCTGCCTTATGGTCTTTGTAGCACTGCCGCTGTCAAAAATCATCTTAAATGGTTCGCTTAATTCCTATTCCCTTTCTGGGACATTCCATGAGAGAAGGGACTTTGCCAAATTTGTTAATGACTATGTTCCTAATTAGTAGAATAATGTCTGGTGCATTTAGTAATAAGTGTATGTTAATAAATAAATGCTTCTGCTATTCCTAATAATCACTTATTTTTTGTCAGGTTTTGATGATAGCTTTTCCTTTCTCGTGGCTTCTATTGCCAGGTATGACTCCTGCCCTGCTACCCGTCACAGGCTCTGCATTTTGGCTGTGAAGAGGGGGCTCTGATGTTATCATAAACCATTGGCCTCTGTGTCCTGCTGCCTTTGAGTCTCTGTCCTCACTCAGGTCAACTAGTCACATTCTTGTGGTAGAGGCACAGCCTAAGAAGGCTCTTCAGAGCAGTGTAATTACAAACCAACTGTGAAGTAGTTTTAGCCGTGCAGGCCTTGGCTTAAAAGTAGGATGTAATTAAAATTTCGTCTTTGTATAAGAATTGACAGATTAATAAAATGGACTGTAGCCCAGAAAAAGGCCCAAACAGTATTTAATAATATGATAGAAGTGGCATTCTGCACATCAAAGGTGCTTATCTGTTTAGTTCATTATTTGGAAAGAGTTACACATTTTCCTCCCACAAAATTTCATGCAGATGAAACACTTGGATATAAAAATGCAACGATCCAATGCTAAGGCATTGGTGGTAGTAATTTATTGGCTAAGAGGGTCAGGAGGCAAATAGGGCCACCTCTGGTCCACGTAGGACTTCAGATTAAAAGATATTTTTGTTGTATGTTAAACAAGTGGTCAGGTTCAACAGTGATGTTTTTGCCTTCTACCTGACCTTAAGCCTTGCTGTTTCAAACTACTTTGAGTATGTTTACAGGGTAAGTGGATTCACAGGCTTTACAATACAGGTATTCAATACAATCAGGTATATATACAATACAGGTATATATAAACACCTGCTTTTTGAAAGCTCATGTTCCGCCACTTTGCTTTTACTGAAGCCCCCGATAAGTAGCTATTTCGCTAGCCAAAAGAAATCCCAAGAGGATTTTCCCTTTTACCTCAAAAGGGTAAAAAGCAAAACGCAGCCAGAGTTTATTTTGTTATGGAGGCAGCACACACCCCAAGCAGTGGGAGGGGCCCCACCAGACTCCTTCCCCAGGAGGTAACCGCACATGCTCAGCATCTCAGCATGAGGCTGCAGGAGCTTTGACCTGCGTAAGCATCTGTGCTTTACCTCAGTTTATTTTGTGCATCTGTTAGCAAGCTGTGTCTTAAGGTATCAGAAAAGCCTAAGAGAGGGGCACCTGGGTGGTTCAGTCAGTTAAGCGTCTGCCTTTGGCTCAGGTCACGATTCCAGGATCCTGGAATCGAGCCCCACATCGGGCTTGCTGCTCAGCAGGAAGCCTGCTTCTCCCTCTCCTACTCCCGCTGCTTGTGCACTCTCTCTGTCAAATAAATAAATAAAATCTTAAGAAAAAAGTCATTTTGCTTTCCTATGGTATCAGGAGTGAACATGTGGAATTTGAAATTAAAAACATAATACTATTTGAAAAAAGAAAGAAAAGCCTAAGAGAGGTTATTGGGATCTGAGAATTTTCAAAAATTTCCCATATAAATTAATGGTAATTGCTGCTTCTGCTTTATGCCATTGCTGCTTGCAAAAGGTTTGATAGGAACATTCTACTTTAGGATAGCGGGGGAAACCTGCGTAGGAATACCAAAGGAGATTTATTTCAGTCAAACAACAGTGCTGACACTTAGTCATACATCTTCTGTGTTGCCTGCCTCCACACTTGGAGGATATTCAGTTGTGCAGATGCAGCTAAATTCAGTGCTACAATTAATTTTTTCAAGTGTTGGATCTCTTCCTTCCTTGCCAGCTGAGGATGCACTTGTCAGCCAATTCTCCACACCCACTGGCTGAAACAAAAGACGGGATCTCAGATCCTGTGACATCCTTTTCCACTTAAGCCCAAAATTGCTTTGCTGTGCTGACTTTAGCAGCACACATGTTTTATGACTAAAATAAAAGTGATATTCCTAGTGCTCAGTACCTTGACAGAATGTGATGGCTATTGTTAAGTTATAGTGTACTAATCTAGGGTTTATTTTTTATAAAGATTTTATTTATTTATTTGACAGCAGGAGAGAGAGCACAAGCAGGGGGAGCAGCAGAGGGAGAGGGAGAAGCAGGCTCCCCACTGAGCAGGGAGCCCGATGTGGGGCTCGATCCCAGGACCCAAAGATGATGATCTGGGCTGAGGGCAGATGCTTGACCGACTGAGCCACCCAGGCGCCCCTAACCTAGGGTTTAAAAAACACAAATAAGGTTTGTGTGATCTTGTCAGAGGCTGCAGAGGAACAATACCATTTAAAAAGTATCAAAACATGTTTTTAAATTAAACTTATAGAAGTTAATGCCAGTATTTGATATGTGTGGAAATGAGGAAACAGTTGCTAAGTAATCCCCAACTCACAAAATGGTCATTGCAGAAGTTTGCAAGTAAATCTGTTGCTTGGAAGTGAGAGCACATTTGGAGGCTTGAGTCTCAGAAACTCACAGGCAAGCCTATTATAACTCACTTCTTGAGACTAGCAAGCCACTGGGGGATTCAAGGTCTGGACAGTGCTCATCTCTTGGCTCCCACAGGGAACGGGATCTGCTTTGGCTGGCAAACTAAAGTAGGTCAGGTTTTCTTACTGGCTTCTCCCTCTGCTGGTCCGTGCCTTCGAGATCCATCCTGTTACACCCTAGCTACTCTACCATTTCCTTCAAAGTGCCTCTGAACCTAATTACCTACCCTTTTCCTATCAACAAGCCTCTCCTATATAGCTGATCACACTATCCTTAGAGGAGGTATCCTCATTTTTAAGTGGGCTTCCGTATTGATATATCCTATTTAGCTAATTATTTTGCTAATAACCCTAAAAACAGTAAAGGCAAGGCCTCTAGTGAAATTTCAGTGAGAGGGATAACTACTTTTTATAAATTTTGCAAAATAATGTGTTTCTGTAAGATAACGGAATTTCAAAGCTGAAAGATTGTTTGGATGCGTCTAGACTGACAACCTATCCCCCCTCCCTTATTTTTACAAGAAAAGTTCAAATACTTGCTAAAGAGAGTACTGTATATGACTGTAAAGGCTTTGTTTTCTCCCACTCTTCATGTAGAGATATAGAGAACATACAAAAATAAGACATGTTACATACAAAACATTTTGTAGGATATGTTAAATTATGACTCTAGATCAAGATTAAATAGTACATTTGTTGATTTAGACCTTTATTTTGAATGAGTGGCAGAGGATGACAACTGCAATAGAAAACAAGAGTGCTCAGAGACTTGGGTGGATCACAGGAAAATCTGCTAGTCCTGGACCCCACCATCCATAGGATACCCCTTCTTTTCCCCCATCAAGACATGCAAGTTGGCTCAATCCAACCTGAGGCATTCAGGCTTCAGATCCCACTATTTGCTCAATCTATTGATGGTTTAAACCAAATCTGCCCTCTGAAAAACCCTCCAAACTGGAGGTGATTTCAGGGATGGACACTGCCCAAGGTGGATTCTGGGTCTGGGTGAGTCCACCACCCCTCATTCATGGGAAGACTTATGTATATCCTGAGACCACTATTGAACTGTGGGTTTCATGAAGAATCTTTGTCTACATACTCTTAAAGTGATTTGTATCATGATCATTGAATCCTAGTTGAGTACTAGAAGGTGAAATTTAGAAAAATAGTGTGTTAAATACTAATAGTTCATTCAAGACTTTCTTATGCAGTTTAAAGAGCCCATCTAACTCCATGGTAAAATTCTCAAGGTTTTTAACACTTGGTGCTTAGCCATTTTAAAAGGGTCTCTGTTTAGGGGGCGTCTGGGTGGCTCAATCCCAACTCAGGTCTCATCTCAGGTCCTGATCTCAGAGTCATGAGTTTAAGCCCTGTGTTTAAGTACATACATACATACATACATACATACATACATAAAGGGTCTCTGTGTTGGGTTGTGAGCTGAGGTGTGCTAGAGTGGCTTAGGGTACTAACCCCCGTTCTTGTATTTCTAGTCTCTGGCTGATGAACTTGCCCTTGTGGATGTTTTAGAAGATAAACTCAAAGGAGAAATGATGGATCTGCAACATGGGAGCTTATTTCTTCAAACACCTAAAATTGTGGCAGATAAAGGTAGTTACATTTCATGCCCAGAGTGATCTAATAGTAGATGCCCTTGCTCTGATATAAAATTAGTCTTCCATCCTGGTGAATCTAATATTGACAGTTTTTCTTTCCTTCTCCCTCCAATTCATCCTTGAGGACAAATGCAAATATTACCTCCATGTAAACTTCCCATGTGACTTCCACACATTTGACACATAATACTTTAGGAAATTGCATCATAATGCTTGTTTACATGTGTCTGAGAACAGGAATGTTTTAGACTCCAAAAAATATTTGCACAAAGTAATTTGAGTGCAATAAAGAAGCTAAATAAAATTCATACTCTAGCTGTCTGTGTTCTGGATGAGCACATTTATGCAGTGATACTACCATCATAGCAGGTAATCTATGTCTAAAGATAGAAATGTGGACCTCAAAATAATTTCTCCTCCTGCTACTGGCTGTTATTCATTGAATTATTAGCATTCTGGGTACTAGGAAATTTTTGAATCTCACATTTTACCTCATTTCACAGCAAACCTATGAGAGGTAGGTTTTCCCCATGGTATGGGGAGGAAACTAATAAAAGGTACAAATAACTATCAAAAGTCCCTTGCAATACAGTTTATTATGTGACTCATCCATAGCTGTTGCATCTGATGATCACATCAGGTCATAATATCTATATTTTGGGAAGTGACACACTTCCTTGAGGAAAAAATATTCTCCAGAGAAACTCAACTGCTAAAAGTGAATAGGCTTCCTTACAATACTGAGTATTAGAAATTAGAAATCCGTTTCCAGCCAAGAATAAACACTTCTTTGCCTTCCTTCCCCTTCATAGATTGGATTAACATAAGCCCAAAAGTGTCCTTAAGTCCTTTTTTTTGTTGGAGGGGTCCCTGCTGGACTTTGGACTCACTGTGTTTTATCAAATTACTAGCAATCGAATATTCTAAAGTCAATAGCATTTTGAATTTCTTAGCCAGAAAGGGCCCTCTTTATTTCCTTGGTCCATTCTTTGAGCTAGTTTCATGGTTGGATTAGTTCTGTGTAACTCAAAAAGGAAGAAGCCATTTCTCTTGAGAAGAGCGTTATACTTCAAAGCCTTATAATTATAATAATGGAATTCTTGCGTACGTAATTCTTACATAAGTAGTTCTTGTATATAATACTTTCATAAGTTCTAGAAGCTTATGGATGTTTAGGTTTTTGGAGCATATCATAGATAATATATATATATTTTTTATTATTATGTTATGTTAATCACCATACATTACATCATTAGTTTTTGATGTAGTGTTCCATGATTCATTATTTGCATATAACACCCAGTGCTCCATGAAGAACGTGCCCTCTTTAATACCCATCACCAGGTTAACCCATCCCCTGCACCCCTCTCCCCTCTAGAACCCTCAGTTTGTTTCTCAGAGTCCATTGTCTCTCATGGTTCATCTCCCCCTCCAATTTACTCCCCTTCATTCTTCCCCTCCTGCTATCTTCTTTTTTTTCTTTTTAACATATAATGTATTTTGTTTCAGAAGTACAGATCTGTGATTCAACAGTCTTACACATTTCACAGCGCTCACCATAGCACATACCCTCCCCAATGTCTATCACCCAGCCACCCCATCCCTCCCACCCCCACCACTCCAGCAACCCTCAGTTTGTTTCCTGAGATTAAGAATTCCTCATATCAGTGAGATCGTATGATACATGTCTTTCCCTGATTGATTTATTTCACTCAGCATAATACCCTCCAGTTCCATCCACATCTTTGCAAATGGCAAGATCTCATTCCTTTTGATGGCTGCATAATATTCCATTGTAGATATATACCACATCTTCTTTATCCATTCATCTGTTGATGGACATCTTGGCTCTTTCCATAGTTTGACTATTGTGGACATTGCTGTTATAAACACTGGGGTGCACGTACCCTTTTGGATCCCTACGTTTGTATCTTTGGGGTAAATACTCAGTAGTGCAATTGCTGGATTTTATGGTAGCTCTGTTTTCAACTATAGATAATATATTTTGATGAAGAGTTGTATTAAAGTACCTGTTTCTGCCCCCCTCCTTCAAGATTACTCTGTGACTGCCAATTCTAAGATTGTGGTGGTGACTGCAGGAGTCCGCCAGCAGGAAGGAGAGAGCCGGCTCAATCTGGTGCAGAGGAATGTTAATGTCTTCAAATTCATTATTCCGCAGATAGTCAAGTACAGTCCTGATTGTATCATAATTGTGGTTTCCAACCCAGGTATTGTATTAACAAGAATTGTTTTAAGGTTCGCTCCTATGAGGTTAAATGTTTAGGGTATCTGTTTTATTTTGTTGTTTGGCTTTTAAAGATTCTGTTCTAGGATTTACTAGCAGAAGCAATTCTCGTATCTTCTGTTATTGGCCGCAAAAGAGTGGTGTTTGCAAAACAAATGGCAGAGTCCTGGGCCGAATGTTTAAAAATGTGAGAAGAGTTATATATAAAACAGTTGCAACTGTTTGTTTCATCAGTTTGTTGTAGAGCCTAGAAGCTTTTTAAATTTTCTAGGAAGATTATCCTGGAATGTGTAATGAAACATTTAAATGTAGCTTCAATTTGTAAGAAACATTTTAGCATTTTTGATCTTCTGTTGGCCAAAAAGTGTATTCTAGGGGTTGAATATGAGAGTAGTCTAAAAGCCATTAATCAGTCCAATTTGGAAGATAGAAATAGACTATTGATGGACAAATAACATGCTAATGCCAAATGTTAGAACTTAAAAGTTGCTTTTTTGCTAAATCAACATTTGCAGAATAAACATTAAAGCTTCTGGTTAGAAAGAGTTGCATTATTTAACCAAAATGTCAGACTTCACTCTCTATTTCACACTTCTTTGTCTATAATTTGCCACTAAACAGACTATTGGTGAGCATAGTAGATACATTGATAAAGTGGTAAAACTGACGGTCTCTGACACTTCACATAGAGAAAGATTGTGAATCAGAACCAGGGGGATCCTTATAGTTTATAGAATATTGAGAATTGAGAGCCAGCAAGGACAGATTATTTTAGTATTATTCTCTGCAATCCTGGATTGGGGGTTACTAAATAGCTCAGTCTTGTATATAAAACTTATTGTAAATACAGAGTGGCAAATAGATTTGGAGCAAGAGTGACAAATAACTGGCCTATAGGAAGTTGCTGCATCCCGTGCCTGAGACAGACAGACATTAGCTCATTATACAACTTTCCAGGTGTAGCTTCAAAGTCTCAACTCCCCAGGGAGTCACGCCCACTGAATCAAAGTTGCCAAGGAAGAGGTTTATAATACCCAGTCCAAAAGGACCTTAAAATACCTTAACCAGTGTCTATATATGTGTGGAGGTGGAGACTGCGAGATTAACATCTTGCCTTCCTTGTGTGCACATTTTCTCCTTTTGATGGCTTAGCCTATAGGTGCTGTGATTCTGTCTAGCCCAGCAGGTTTTACTCTTTGAAGTCTCAGGGCGTGCCACACCAGAATAAAGGTTCTATCATAGAGGTCCTTTCATTAAATACTACAAAGTGTAAGTCCCTTGTATTACCACAGTTGCTTACTGAATAGTATGTTGTGCCTAGGAAAATTTTATAGTAGTATGCCTTAGTAATTTAGTAACCCAGGGCTTTTGGGTTATGATGATAGTCATTACCGTCATGGAACATTACAGTCAGAAGGAATTTATGCGACCATGGGTTCTCTTACCTCCATAATCTCTGAACTGTGTAAAGTCAGAGTATTCACATCTTAATGGCTACATCTCAGACTGGAAAAGTTGGGGAGGAGGAAGCTAGGGCACCTGCTAATTGACACAGCAGGTGAAATCAGTTTTGATTTACTTACATATATTATTTCTAAACGTTTTAGTGGATATTCTCACATATGTTACCTGGAAACTAAGTGGACTACCCAAGCACCGTGTAATTGGAAGTGGGTGTAATCTGGATTCTGCTAGATTTCGCTATCTCATGGCTGAAAAACTTGGCATTCATCCCAGCAGCTGCCATGGATGGATTTTGGGAGAACATGGCGATTCAAGTGGTAAGGAAAAAAAACCATAATATTCTAATGGGTACTTATAGTATTATTCTTGTCATTCTGAATTTTTTTCATTTTACATTATTTTCACATACTTCACATTACAAATAAGCAATTTGGGGGAGAATACTTTGATAGTGACTAGGTAAATATGTATATAGTCCCCACCAAGTTTTTGCCTACTAAGTTTAGTATCCATTGATAATTCTTGATTAAGTAAATTATTACTATGTTAGTTGTCAGACACAATATTCAGTCATTTCTTCTGTATTTATTGTATTCCATTATAAAAGAAAGCGTTCTCTTCCTCATTTATGTATTCATTTATATCAATGTGCACTCAGATTTTTATTTTATTCCACAAATGTTCTTTTACCATCTTTGTAATGCAGAAATTGTCCCAGATTTGGCAAGTAACAAGCTCTCCAAACTGGCTCCTGTGTCTTTTTGACATGTCCCAGCATTTCTTGAGCCCTGGTCTCTGGGACAATAAAGTGTGCCATATTGGTGTTATCCGTCCCATTTCCCTGCACTAGAGCATCTCTTTCTCCAATGAGCCCTGTTTCTTTCTAAGGGGAATGGTGTTTAGAAACCAAGATCTGGACATAGGTGTGCTCATGCTCCTGGTATATCTCTGCTTCTAGGTCTTTCCAGGGAACATAGGTATTATATCCATCATGTTTATTGAAGTGGGAATAAATTGGGTAGCAAAAGGTTTCACATAACCAGTATCTACTATTCTGTAGTGTAAAACAAATCTTGCTTTAAATGAACTCTGATTTGGGGGCACCTGGCTGGCTCAGATGGTACGGCATCTATCTGACTCTTAATCTCAGGATTTTGAGTTAAAGCCCCATATTGGACCATGGAGCCTATTTAAAAAAAAAAAAAGATAAAATAAATGAAATCTGATTTTTAATATATGTGCTGCCGAAGCGAGCACAGAAATCTTATTTTTAATAAAACATTAATAACTATCAATCATTTAAGTAGTAAGGGACCATTTGGAAAATATCTCAAATATTTTCTTTAGGAATTTAAATAGAATTGTTGGACATAAATTAATCATTGTAAAAAGACCAACATTGAAGTTATATTGCACTTCTATTTCTTTTATAATACTTTGTTTTAAAACAGTTAAGGGGCGCCTGGTAGGTCAGTTGATTAATCATCCGATTCTTGATTTTCGGCTCAGGTCATGATCTCAGGGATCATTATGGGATGGAGCCCCGTGTCGGGCTCTGTGCTCAGCAGGGAGTCTGCTTCTCCCTCTCTGCTCCACCCCCCTACTCTCTCTCTCTCACATAAATTAATAAAATCTTTAAAAAAAAAAAGAAACAGTTAAAACACCATTTATTTAAGTTAATGTCTCTCTTTTCATTTAAGTTAATTTTTCTGTTCCATGGTGCACCTGGCTGGCTCAGTAAGAAGAGCATGCACCTCTTGATCTTGTGGTCATGAGTTCAAGCCCCATGTTGGGTGTAGAGATTACTAAAAAAAAAAATAAACTTTAAAGAAATTTTTAAAAAATAAATTAATATTTCTGTTCCAAACAATTTTATGTAAAAAATTTATGAACAATTCTGATTGTATCTTATAACTCTTAAGCCTATTTGTTAAACGAAAATACATTGAATAGGCTAATGGTGTAAAACTGTAATTATCCAGAACACTTTAATAATAGCGATAATTTTTATTTTACTAAATTCATATCTGCCCTATATGCAAGGAGCTGTTTTTTTTCCCCTAAAAGGTTTAGGTGTAAATATTCTTTTGATTTTAATGAGAGTGTGTAATATGATTTTAGTAAAGAGTTTGCTGTTGTATAAGACTTTGGTCTTACAACTATTGCATCTGTGCTATTTTATAGAATAATGCGAATTTTTTTTCAGGCATATTGTGTCACATCATTCAAGAGTTCCTAATATCCAAGGATTTGTTTGAATTTATGTCCTATATAAAAAACTCAATGTCTAGTGTGCAGCAAAAGTTCAGTCAATGCTAGTTATTACAATGGTACAGTTATTAGAACCACAGATTTGGAGGTGATATTACATGTCCTCTAGTTTAAGGCTTGCATTATAATCAAGAAAAAAATGAGGCAAAGCAGGCATAGTGGCTAGTGGCTTGTTAAAGATCCTTGAGCTAATTAGTGGCACAACTACAACTAGAATCGTGTCTTCTGACTCCTATCCAGTCTTCTATTCACTCATCACTGTGTCATTTTTTTCCAAAACACTGTTTTTCCTATTTCCACATTGACCTGTATTGTGTACATGAAATAAAAGAGAATGAAACCGAGCTCAACCCTGGCATGATTATGTAGATTTCATAGTTTTATCAAAAGCCATGAGAGTACTGTAGTTTTCTCAACAGTTAGCCTGAATTCTCAAAAGTTGTGGACTTAGAAGAGAGTCTTATTTGGCCATGGGCAGCTTTGCCCTTCATAGCCGGTTTTAGCCATACTAGGCTTTACCCCATGCTTTTGCTCCTATTTGCTGAGTTTACAATGCTCTTCTCTAAAGGTCCATACTTTACAAAAGCCATACTTATATGTCAAGGTCCAATTCAAATGCCTATTTTTTTGTAGCCCTTCCTGATACCCCTTTGCCCCTAATTTAAGTAAATTCTTAATTTGGGTTTTATTATGCTTCCTCCATATCTCTGTAGTAGCTCATCCTATTGCTTTAGTGTCCTTTGCCTGTTTTTTCCAGTAAATTCTGAACTCATCCACAGCACAGAACATGTCCTTATTCATTTTTGTATACCTGCATCTTCAATACATACTTTTGGCTGGGTTAGAAGGTATTAAGAATAAGTAAGGGTGTTTGGATGCATCAAGCCCTCCAAAAGACATAGTCGGTGTTAGAGAACACCTTTGCTGTGTCTCTGGAGGCATTCTTGGAAGGAAATATTCAATCCAGCTAAGACCAGAAAAATTCACTGTAGTTACTACATGGGGTTTGTTTCGAGAGGTAGACTGGACTTGGGGAATGAAAAGAGATAACTGGAGTATATTTGGGCCTTACCCTAGAATTTTTTTCTTTATTTTATATTATTATGATTTTTTTAACCTCACTCCAGAAGAAAGGGCTTTATATAAGAAAAATGAGGAGTGAAGTGAAAAATTTCTCAAATCAAAAGTTTAAGATAGTCCAGAACTAGAAGCCCTTGTGATTTCACAAACCTAGTGGGAGGCAAAGAATTTGATATTCTCTGTGTGACACAACAATTTGATTGGGCACCAAAATGGTTGAAAGGTAAAATGTCAGCGGTGTGGCTGTTTGAAAGCACGTGTCAGCCTTTGGGGGAAAGTAGACTGGGTCAGTTGTCTTCGGAGCAGCTCCAGTGCGTACTCAGTAACTTGCCTCAAGGAGGTGAAATCTGAACTAACAGAATAAAAGATTCTTTAAAATCATGTCAGAAATACATGACACGTTTATCCTTTTTCTCCAGTGGCTGTGTGGAGTGGAGTGAATGTGGCAGGCGTTTCTCTTCAGGAACTGAATCCAGAAATGGGAACAGACAACGACAGTGAAAATTGGAAGGAAGTGCATAAGATGGTTGTGGAAAGGTAAGTGGAAGGGGGCTTAAGATGATTAGTTTTATCTAGATAATATTGTCAACAATTTCCATGACTGCTTGCTCAGGTAAGCTCTTAATATAGTAAACATGCGGGGCGCCTGGGTGGCTCAGTCCGGTAAGCATCTGCCTGCAGCTCAGGTCATAACCTCAGGGTCCTGGGATCGAGCCCCACATCAGGCTCCTCGCTCAGTGGGGAGTCTGCGTCTCCCTCTCCATTTGCCTCTCCCTGAGCTCATGCTCTCGCTTGTTCTCTTTCACTCTCAAATAAATAAATAAATAAATAAAATATTTTAAAAAATATGTAGTAAACATGCAGCTGTTCTCTTCTGAAGCAAACAAGACTAACTTTATTGGTCAAAGCTACCATATAAGTCCCCGATAGGGAAAGCAAATGTTTTTCTGGAAAAGTCCTATTGTATAGGGAACAGGACCAAAACATGGAATTAACAAGTGAGAAAGGCTTTCACATTGGCTCTTACTGATAAATAAGGTTGACTTGCCTAGAACCTGGACACTTTTAGTCTCATAATTGCCTAAAATGAGTACTTGCGGATTGATTGCTAAAAGTGTTAAAGCTGTGCTGTATATACCTTTCCACACCCAACTAAAGATGTTGCCCTCTTCTTTTTTCCTTTTCACTCTTTTTCACTTTTTCCTGTGACCTTCATGCTTATAAAATAAGGTGTCGTGGAATAGAGTAAAGAATATGGGCTTGAATTCAAATCATGACACTGGCACTTACAGAAGCCAATTAACTTTTAAGTTGAATCTCAGTCATGTGATAATAGAATTATTGTAAAAATTGAGTGAAAACACAGACACAATGCTGGTGAGCATTCCATAAACATCAGCTATTATTTGCAGAGAATTGTTCTAAGACTTTCTCAAACATGGAATTGTTTTGCTTAGTTTAAATGTAATGGTTTTTTTGTTGTTGTTGTTTTCCTGGAATTTGACCTGTGCATGGAGGAAAAGATTGTTTAAAAATGTGAAAGGGTCCTTAGCATTTCATTAATTAATCCCTTTATTTTACAAATGAGAAAACTGGGACTCACTCAGGTAATGCAACGTGCCCAGGGTCTTCTAGCCAGTGATTGCATTAAATCCCAATTTCCTAAATTCTCATTTTGGTTACTCCTGCTGCCTCTTAAGGACCAGGGCCTTTGTGGGTTTCAAGGCATAAAATTTGTGTTCAGAAAATTGACATGCAAGGTACCGTCTTCACTCTGCTGTTAGGTTAGTTGGTCATTGTATTTTAGGTGACAGTAGTAAATGGGACCTCAAAATCAAGGTATATTTTGTCCTTAAAATGTGAAGATCCTTCTTTTTTCATTGCTTCCTGATTTCATTAATAACTTTGGAAATACTCATGTTAATGAATTTGAAGATTGGTTGGAAAAAAGTATGTTTTTACCACTGACTTTATAAATATTCATGCATATAATAAGCTATTTTGTCTTAAGATTTGTTTATTTATTTTAGAGAGAGAGTGAGCATGGGGAGGGGCAGAGGGAGAGAGAGAAACTCCAGCAGACTTGCTGAGCTCGGAGCCCAGCGCAGGTCTTGATCTCAAGACCCTGAGATCGTGACCAGAGCTGAAACCAAGAGTCGGACGCTTAACCTACTGCACCACCCAGGGGCCCCTCAATAATCTATTTAAATTTATCACAGCATTCATATAGAGCCTACTGGGTAGTGTTTCCAATTCTAAATGTTTTACATATATGTTAACTCATTTAACAAGCTTATAAAATAGATACCATTGCTATCCTCATTTTACAAAAGGACACTGAGATAAGAAAGGCTTACTGAACAGCACACAGTTTAACAAGATAGTATAAGTCAAACCCGAAGAGTTCAGTTTCAGTAACTATTGAGTCTGATTTCAATGATCTCTTTTATGATTTTTTTCTTTCCTTAGTGCCTACGAAGTCATCAAGCTAAAAGGATATACCAACTGGGCTATTGGATTAAGTGTGGCTGATCTCATTGAATCCATGTTGAAAAATCTATCCAGGATTCATCCAGTGTCAACAATGGTGAAGGTAAGGTAAACTGTTACAAATATAATTTCTAGTATTCTATTCTTTGAATAGATTTAAAGAAGGACAAGAGGGTCTCAGCCTACTTTTTTCTGAATCTCAAAGTTTTGTGGAAACTTCTCTCTTTTCTCCCTTGTATTCTGTGGCAAATTAAATATTAACTCTTGAGTCTTTTTTGACACATTTTCAAAATATATATTTGATTAAGCCTAATAGTTTTATTTCAAGTTGGGATATTATTCTATAGATTGTCTTTGATGCAGTACTTGATACCTTAGTAAATTTAGTTCAGTTTAAAAGCTATGAAATAGGGGCACCTGGGTGGCTCAGTCAGTTAAGTGTCTGCCTTCAGCTCGGGTTATGATCTTGGAATCCTGCGATCGAGCCCCAGTCAGGCTCCCCTCTCACGTGTGTGCTCTCTCTCAAATAAATAAAATCTTTAAAAGAAAAAGCTATGATAATTACGTAGAAATTCATTATTTTCAATAAAATTAAGATTGTATTAAAACATTGTATAAGATAACTGATTTTCCATTAAGTCAATGTCACGGGTGAAAATGTAAGGGGAAAATGCAGATTAAAAGAAACATGCAAAAGAGAAAGATATAGAAGTATTTGATAAAGTGTGATGTCAGGTGTTCTTGTTTTTGTTTTTTTAAATACTATAGCAAAATTTTAAAAAGTAAGTATGGCAAAAATTGGATAACTGCTCAGTCTTGGAGTGCATCTTTGGAATTTGTTTATCTCTGCTTTCGTGTATGTGCAAAAATTTTGGAATTAAAAGTTGAAAAAATACGGGTGCCTGGCTGGCTCAGGAGGTAGAACATGTGACTCTTGATCTCAGGGTCATGAGCTCGAGCCCCACTTTGGGTGTAGAGATTACTAAAAATAAATACACTTTTTAAGAAAGTTTGGGGTCACCTGGGTGGCTCAGTCAGTTAAGCATCTGCCTTCGGCCCAGGTCATGATCCCAGGATCCTGGGATCGAGCCCTGCATTGGGTTCCCTGCTCAGCGGGAAGCCTGTTTCTCCCTCTGCCTGCCCCTCCCCCTGCTGTGATCTCTCTGTCTCTGAAAAATAAATAAATTAAATCTTAAAAAAAAAGAGTATAACTTAAAAAAATAAATAAAAAATAAAAAAGGTTTGAAAAATATATTAAAGTAACTTGTTTAATATAATTAAATAATCCAATTAGTTGTATGGTTAAATTGACCCTGTGAATAAATTAATTGCTTTATAGAAACTGGTAAAGTGTTTTGGAAATTATATTTTTTTTTTTTAGCAACTCTTGGATGTTCCAGAAATCTTGCCTTTGAGTGGCTTCCAACTACTTATTCCAGACTAGTTGGACGGCTACCCCTGAAATTCCTGCTAAACTAAAGAATTTTTAAAAATTTAGGATTTCATGAGAAGCAGCCCATTAAGAAACACATTGTAGTACAATTTAATTTGAAAACTTAGATAGTAAATTTTATTAAAGTATATCCAGGGAGAAATGTGTCAATAAGTTCAATAAAAAACTCACTACTCTTAAAAATTTCCACCCTGGGTGGTGCAGTAAGTTAAGCATCCGACTCTTGGTTTCAGCTCTGGTCATGATCTCAGATCATTCTTACCATGATTTCATTTCTTTCTCTCTCTTTTTTAAGAGCAGTTATCCAATTTTTGCCATACTTACTTTTCAAAATTTTATACATAGAATTTGCATATTTATGTATAAAATCAAATTCAGAATGTAAGTATTTGGAAAATATGGGCCTGTATGTGTTGAAAATTAAAGAATGAGTTTGTGCTTACTATATATCCTACATGTCTTTCTGTTTAAACATGTGATCTGTGATCATTCTTACTATGATTTCATTTCTTTCTCTTTTTTTTAAGATTTATTTATTTATTTATGAGAGAGCAAGTGAGCACAAGCAGAGGGAGTGGCAGAGGGAGAAGCAGGCTCCCCGCTGAGCAGGGAGCCCGATGTGGGGCTCGATCCCAGGACCCCCTGGGATCATGACCTGAGCTAAAGGCAGACACTTAACTGACCGAGCCACCCAGATGCCCCTGTGATTTCATTTCTTAATCTAATTGTTTGTCTTGTTCTGTCAGGGGATGTATGGCATTGAGAACGAAGTCTTCCTGAGCCTTCCATGTATCCTGAACGCTCGGGGCTTAACCAGTGTGATCAACCAGAAGCTGAAGGATGATGAGGTTGCCCAGCTCAAGAAAAGTGCAGATACCTTGTGGGACATCCAGAAAGACCTAAAAGATCTGTGACTTCTGGCTTCTAGGCTGTAGAAATTTAAAACTATGATGTGATTAACTGTGAGCCTTTAGTTTTTCATCCATATACATGGATCACAGTTTGCTTTTATCTTCCTAAATAGGTAAATCTGGGCTCACAAAATCAAAGCCCATGCTTGGTTTAATGCTTGCAATATGAGCCCTTGAACAAATAAAATTAACTATTGCAGTGTGCTTCTATTTCCGGGACTCCTTCTTTAGTGGACTTCTCAAAGATTTCAGTCAATATTTCAAATAATTCTCCCCCCTCATAAAATGCCCTAAATTCTGTCTATATTCCATTTTCTATATTCGTCCGTCCAAACAGCACAAACATTCTTTGTCACAGTATATGCCATGATTTTACTATTGTCCGGAGAATATGATTACCCTTTTATTTTTAAAGATGTAATTTTTTAGAGCAATTTTAGGTTTACAACACAATTGAGAGGAAGGTGCAGTGATTTCCCATACACCACTTGCCCCACACCTGATGGTTTCAATGTCATTCACCAGATGGTACATTTGTTACAATCCATGAGACAACATTATCACCCAAAGTCCATAGTTTATGTCAGGGTTCACTCTTGGTGATGTATATTCCATGGCTTTGAACAAATGTAGCATCACATATTTCCACCATTCTAATGTACAAAGCGTTTCACTCCCTTAAAAATTCTGTGGTTTACATTTTAAGGCTGCAACTAAAGATGGAACTAGAGGCAATGGATGGCATTTATAAGGAAGTCCATTTTAATTCTTAAAAAGGAAGAACGGGTTTTCTAAAATTGAAATTAACATTGTTGGAGTTAGTTCCTCTTGATAATGAAGAAAAATAAAAAGTTAGGGCTGAATTATCCAGATCCAGGTTACTGGGACAACCTCGAGTTAAGAGGGGAACTTAAGGCAGACTTCCCTTAACAGTTTCCAACTTACATATAATATTTAGGGGTCAGCTTAGGTAGTGTTGAAAGTGTGGGAATTGTCAGATAAACCTGGGTTTCAGTGCAGTTTCAATCACTGATTAACTGAGTTGGGGCAAGCTACCTACTTAGCTACTCCCAGGCCTCAATTTTCTTACCTATGGAACAGTGATAACAAGGGAACCTCTTTGACGAGTGTTGTGTAAATTAAATGAAAAAATATAAAACTCATAGCACAATGCTTAGTCATAATAGTAACTAACACTTAGATAGTGCTTACTGTTTCAAGGCTTTACATACTATTAACTCATTTAAATCACCCGGACTATCTTAAGAGGAAGTGTTTGTCAAACTTGATGCTCTTGGCATTTGGGGCTGAATGATTCTGGACTGCTGTGCAGCATATGAGTTTAGCAGCATCCCTAACGTGGACCCATTAGATGCCGGTAACACACCCCTCCCCCTAGTTGTGTCAAACACAGATGTCTGCAGACATGCCAAATGTCCCCCGGGGGAGCAAAATCACTGCTCTAAAGTATTTGCATCCTCATTGTATAGGTAAGGAAACTGAAACATAGGTACATCCAGGTCACGCAGCTACTAAAGTAGCAGAGTTGGGATTCAACTTGGATATTGTAGCTTCTTAATCCCTCCCTGATCTTAAGCACAGTGTACTACATTGCAGTAAATGTTAGTTACTGTTACATTTTTCTATCTTTAGGGTTTATAAAATAGCAAAATCATCGTTTAACGTTCCAGCATGTTATGTTATGAAGGTATTCTGTATTATAGAAAGGGAGACAAAGACAGGTGTCAAGTACCTTTCTTAGTCCCATTTCCAAATTGACTCAATCTTCGCATAAGGATCATACCTAGATGTAAGCAGGAAGGTTTTAGAAAGCGAGGGAGAAGTAAAGTATTCTCCAAACTGAGAAGTTACTTTGAGGCCAGAACATGAAGTAAGTGACTCCATACAGTTTAGTTTTATTCAGGGTAACTGACTGACGGGGTAAGGCAGAGGATGATCCATAGCAGCTGCGTAGCTATTCTCTGCAAAATTCAGACCTTAGTCCTCTGACTTTGTAGAGCAAGGGGAGATACAGAAGAGCACTGGAGTAAGATCAAAGAGTTCACATACACCTAACTGGCAGCTAACCTTTAATTAGATCTCTCAGCACCACCTGTGCTTCAGGAAGAGGAAAGACTCTCTTATCTCCAAGAGATTCGTGGGAGACCAAAACAAGCCTCCCCCATTCTGGACTTGGCGGGCATTTCTGAGGTATATATATCAATCTCTAAGGGGCCTGGAATGTGTAGCCCCAAGAGAGGTCATTGAGCGAACAGGAACAAGATGGAGGGCCAAAAATGGAGTCAGTGTTGTCAGCACTCCTGCAAAAGTTATTCATTGTTCCAGCATCTATGTGAATGCTGAATTCACAATAAGCCAGTAGTTTCCAACCTTGGACTTCAGGGTCCAGTTTAAAAGTTTTTAAACTTCATGGGACACCTGGCTGGCTCAGTCAGTGGAGCGTGTGTCTCTTGATCGGGGGGTTGTGAGTTCCAGCCCCACACTGGGGGTAAAGTTTACTTTGTCAGGGATGGGGAATGAGTACGTGTGTTGGGTGAGGTAGAGGATCTCAACATAAGTTTGCCAACTTTTTATTTTGCCAAATAAGTATGTGGAGGAAAAAAATAACTATATTCTTATTATCGTACAGACAAATATAGACATTTTAATGCCAAGAGAATGGAAAGACCATAATCTCAAATTTATCAACTGTCATGGACCAAGAGCAGAAAAGCAAAACTGTTGGGATGCAGAGCCAAGAGCTGGAAGAAGTCTGGGTCCTTGGTTTTCATGGAGCTGTTATACCAGCTGTATGTTGCTTTTACATTAGAAGGACATACACTCCTAGCACTGTTATTTTGGCCATCTATCTCGGCTAGCCAAAGCTCCTTCTTAGTGACACACTCTGTGAGACTTTACTGGGAACAATCAACCATAGGTAGAGTACCTGTTGGCAAATAACCTTTTGTCTAGTTGAGATAGACATGAATAACAATAATAAGCCAAGGTGCTGTCAAATCAAGAAAAAAACTGAGCCCTCACATATTCATTTGGGCCGCCTTAGTTATTTTCTTGTTCCCTGGCGTAACTTGGAAAATGAAACCATTAACATTCTCTGGGAATAGAGTAATACCTAAGTAGTTAATACATGGATTCAGATAGTCCATAGGTCAATATGCTAAATGCAAATATAACAGCGTTTGGGACTGACACAGTGTACTCAAAAAGGAAATGTTATCCCATATAATTTTTACATGGGAAGTATCCTCGGTCCAAGCTTTTTTACAGAGGAGAAACTGGGACCCAAGTACTAATCTGATTTGCCTAAACGCAACCAAGTTACTTTGTGAACCTATTGGTTGGTACTCCTTCAAACTGGCTGCAACAAAGAAAACAAAAAAGAGGGAGAATTTATTGGTGTACCTCACTGAAAAGCCTGGAAGTAGAACTGACAGTAAGCAAGACTATGTTGAGAAACAACAGAAGAAATGTCACCAAGATTGTCAAGTTTTTCTCTAACTCTCTGCTTAATTCTTGTCTCTTCTGTATATTTGGATTATCAGGTTCTGTGGTGAATTGTCCACAGCAACTCCGTGTTCAGCTCTTGTGTTCAGCTCTAGTAGAGAACTGTACCCACTGCTTTCCTAGAAACTCCAGAAAAATATTCATTGCATCTTATTGCATCTTATTGCATTTCAGTGATGAAATGCACATCCCTGGACCATCTCCTAGGCCTGGAAGGTGCAGTGCTCTCATTGACTAATGACTTCTTTTTTCTGGAGCCAAAGCCCATTAACTGAGAGAAGTGGAGGGGATGGGTCCCAGCAGAAATGTAAGTTCTGATCATCATATTACCACTGGGTGAAATATGTACTAGGTGAAAAGAACAATAAATGCCTTCCAGTCTTGACACATAATTTCTAATCCTTTCCATGACCCCATTTTGTTACCTGGCATTACCGTCCCCCAGCAGCTACGTAATAAATGCTTTCAGTTTTATCTGGATTCTGCCTTAGTGAAGGTTCTTGGGTCAAATGCAGACCTTCTGAGGGGAAAACCACGACATTTTCCGTCCTAGAATCTGGTTCAATTTGATTCCTGTTACTGAAACTCCCACATAGAAACACTAGTCATCACTTTAGAAAACTTTGAGATCAAAGGAAAGTAGGAACCTTGCATCTAGTTTTAGAGCAAACAGGTTTATGTGAACAAAATTAAGCAGAGAATTAATACAGGGGAAGTCATAACACAGTAGATTAGCCAATAAGCAGATGTTTATTGAGTGTTTGGTATAAATAACTCTTCTAGTTGCTGTGGAACGTCAGAAGACATAGCCCATGTCTTCAGGAAAATCAAACCTTTAGAAGTGCAGTAACACAACAGATGTACGCTGAGTATTGGACACGGAACTACGCCTGTGTCCAAACGTTACACTTGCAGAGTCACGGCCCTTCTCCTAATCCCTGTGATCTGAATGTCAGATTCTTTACTTCAAAATGTAGTGAATAAATATATAAATGAGAGTACATGTAGAAGATGACTTTATAAATTATAAAACCAGGGCTCCTGACTGGCTTAGTCGGAGAAGCATGTGACTCTTGATCTCTGGGTTGTGAGTTCGAGCCCCAGGTTGGGTGCAGGGATTACTTAAATAAATAAACTTAAAAATAAATTATAAAACCCTACACAGGTACATTATTATCATAATACAACAGTACAGTGGTAAAATCCCAAGTGCCATGACAGCTCTGAACAGTAAATCTTGTTGGCCTCAAAGACACCTTTCGGGGATGATTCAGGAAAGAAGTTGAGATGAGTAGAAAGAATTATGAATAACCCAACGGCATGACCGAAAAAAAAAAAATGTTGAACATGCCTCACACCTTAAACCAGAGCAGTTTTTAAATAAATCAAAACTTAAAATGAAAAAAGAAAAAATATGTAAGTTGTAAAAAAAAAATATACAGTACATTCCTTTATTACTTTGAACCTGGAAGGACCCTTCTAAGTCTCCAAATCCGGAGTTGTTAAAGAAAAGACTGGTTCAATTCAACCACAGAAAAAAAGAACTGCCTGCCTGGACAAACAACACAAGAAAAGTCAAAAGGCAACAATAACCTGGAAGGAAAATATCAATTCACAACACAGGCAGAGGGTGACTCTCCCTGTAAGGACTTCTTAGAAATGGAATTTTTTAAATGCCACAGAAAAACAATCAACGGGACATGAATCGACATCTCATTTAAAAAGGAAGCACACTTGAAAAAAAATTCTCAACTTCTTACATGATAAGCACAAGTTAAAAGTATACTGACCAGGGAGCCTGGGTGGCTCAGCTGATTAAACATCTGCCTTCAGCTCAGGTTATGATCCCGGGGTCATGGCATTGAGCCCTTCCCCAGGCTCCCTGCTCAATGGGGAGTCTGCTTCTCCCTCTCCCTCTTTCCCTACCCCCCCAACTCATGCTCGCTCTCTCTTTCTCAAATAAATAAATAAAATCCTTTTTTTAAAAAAAGGTATACTGACATAACAATTTTTCACCTAATAGGAGAAATCCACATCACAAACTAAAGCAACCCATGCCAATCAGGTCATTAGATTATAAGAGCTATTTACTACTGTTTACAGAAGTCAGATTTCATAAAACTTTCTCAAGATCTCATTATTTTCTCTTGAGAAAGTTTGAGATTCTATTAAATGTTACACTATATAAAATATTTTCATTGTATAACACATAATAAGAATTATTATAAGAAGTAAATTCTGTGTCCCTTTTCAAGCCCCCAGAACAGGTTGTTTCTGAATATACACTGTGTTTCAGGGTAATCTGAATCTAACATTGAGACATGTGTTTCCTTATTTCTAGATTATTAACTTGAAACCCATAGGAGCTAATGATGAAAGAACTATTCTTTTTAAATACACTGTGTTACTTCTTGCTCAGATGATAGAGGACAGACTTTACAATGTTAAAACCGATAGATTTAACTGGCTGATATAAAGGGAAAACAAATTCTTACATCCTAGAAGACAGATTTAATTTAGCTTATTTTAAAACAACCAAGAAATTGCATTCCTAGGGATCAGAGAACAGGCATATAGGTGATGAGATCATTCTGAATCTGGTTTGGGATGAAAACAACGCTCTAAGAAATAGAGAAAACCCTGAGGTTTTGAAGGGTTAAAGAACATGGAATTTTTTTCCCAAGGGAAAAAAGAATCAGACAGTGATGACAACTCACTTCTCAGGTTATCTCTTGTTTGTTCTAGCGACATGGTATTTGCCACTCGCATTACAAAACACTCACAGTTGCCGGGCAAGTCCTCTTAGCAATGAGGAACTAGAAGGCTGCCTGGAAATTGTGACTCCCACCTGAGACCAGGCAGCTGGTGCTTTCAATTTATGACAAAGATTTAAATGGTCCTTTCTAATCAGCTACATAATTCTAAGAACAATGCACAGGATATTTTTAACAGTAGACAAAAATAACACATATATTGGCCAAGGGCTCTGCAAGGCGACACCATGAGCTTACTTAAGATTTAAAGATTTATTACACTTTGTTTCTTTCCCTGATAATAGTGTGAGGGGATGGGAGAAAAAGTATGCTAAGACAATGCTTGACACAAGCAGGCTTTTCATGAAAGTTAGTTCAACTGCATATTAACAGAACAATTTTTTAGGTTAAAAGACCTATTTTATACTTGAATATTATATTTATGAAAGATCCATAAGAAAACATTTTTTCTGTATGTTAATTTTGAACACGTTGTAAACTGAGTAATATATTTACATCTCATTTTATTTTATTTATTTATTTTTTTAGAGGTCAGGGGAGAGGGAGAAAGAGAAAGAATCTTAAGCAGGCTACACACTCAGTGCAGAGCCCCACTCAGCGCTGAATCTTACAACCCTGAGATCATGACCTGAGCCAAAATCAAGAGTTGGACACTTAACTGACTGAACCACCCAGACACCCATAGTCACGTCTCATTTTAAAATTAAATGTCACTTAAACACTTTCCTCCATGCTGCAACCCATATAATAAATAGTAAGGTTATTTGAATTTTAATAATAAAATATATTTAGACACATAAAACCCTTTTATTTTTATTTTTTTTAAAAGATTTTCTTTCTTTGAAAGAAAGAGTGTGCATGCACAAGCTAGTGGTGTGGGGGGAGGGCCAGAGGGAGAAGAAAAGAGAATCTGAAGCAAATCTCGTGCTCAGCAAAGAGCCCTACCCTGGTCAATCCCACAGTCCCACAACCAGGAGATCATGACCTGAATCGGGCTCCCTGCTATCTACTTGTTATTGTATGTATTATTGTGAACCATTTGAAATAGTGTGTAAGAAATGTATATCATAAGTAAATAAAACTGCATAAAAGCCCACAGCAAGCAAAACCTCTAGACTTACTATTATGCTCCAGATATTATGCTAGAGACTAGGAATCAGAGATGAAAACAGGACAATTCCACTTTTGACAGGCTTCTTGAGAAGAAACAGATGCAAACAGAAAATTGTTATAACATGCCCTATGACAAATGCAGGCAGAGAACACGCAGGGGTTATTAAGGAGGACTATCTACTGTAACCTAGGAAACTGGAGCCTAAGAAAAGGTTGGTCTAGTGCCACCTAGAGGATAACGGAAGAGTTGGCCAAGTGCAGAATGAGCAGCCGACAGACTCTGCCTGCCAGAGGGGACAGTATCAGCGCAGGAAGAGGGGGAGGTCACAGCATTGTGTGGGGGCTTTGAAATGCAGCCTGGTGTCGCTGGAGCATCGGATCCCTGGTGCTGAGTGTTAGATGAGGAGACAGAAGCCAGCGGCAGGGGCCAACTTCCAACAGAGATGTTCACTAGGGGAATTTGTAGTGGTGCAACCCACCGAGCGTCTCGAAATCTACAGAGAATGCTAACAATATTTAGGCTATTTGAGTAGTTACAATCTTTCAGGGTTTTGGGGTTTAATGTACTTATTAAACTGTCTAAAAAAGATATTCATTGACGTAAATATATTTTATAAAAGACAAAGAATCTCTCCCCTCCTTTCCTCGATTCCTTAACCTGAGAACTGACCGCCATGATATTAGTATGTATGGACACGCTTGACGCAGGAAAGAAATACACCATTTCTGGAAGGAGGGATTTTCCCCGGGAAGGCAGAGCTCCTGGTCCTGAAAAGTGCTTTCAACTTTCTTCCCTGGTAGGGCTGGGTTAGAAAGCCTTGGATGTGTCTCCACATTGTTCTTTCCCTTCCTCTTTTTATCCTTCACTTAATCGTTTCCAAATCTTTCATCTTTTCCCTAGAAGAAACCCTCAGGATTTTTGCAAATGTGACATTTCAACATTTTACTCATGCCTGATGACTGAAACTTGCCTAATCTTGCTTTTAAGTGCCTAAATATGAAAAGTTCTGTCTGTGTCTCCAGAAACAGATATGCATTCATGAATCTAGTCATTAATTTTGATTGAGCATTTAGGTACCAGGCACTGTGACAGGCTCTTGACAAAGAACGGAAGGCAACACACATGAACCCTAGTGGGGAAAAAGACACGAATCAAATAATTATACAACTAGACACATATAATTACAAATTTCATTAAGTATGACGAAGGAAAATTGCAGGATACTCACAAGAACTTTTAACAGAGGAATCTGCCCTATTCTGGGAAACACAGAAACTTCCCTCGTGGACAGGTACATTGGATCTGATGGTGAAAGACAAGCAGAGCATTCCAGGAAGAGGGCACAGCATGTACAAAGGCTATGAGGTGGAAAGGGTCATGGCTTATTCAAGCACCTGAAAGAAAGCCCGTGTGGTTGGGGCTCAGAGGAAAAAAAAGAGAGAGAGAGAGTTTAAAAAAAAGAAAAAGAAAGAAATTGTTGCAGAAGCACACATTTACTATATTCTGCAAAATCCTGGAAACTAGGTTTAGGATCTGAATTTTTTTTTGAGTTTGAGTATGACTTGATCAGATTTTTATTTTCAAAAAGCACTATAGTTTTCAAGTGGCAAGAGTGGATCCTGGAAACCATTATAAGAGATGATTGTAACTTAGCCTCGGGTGGTGATGGCGAAGTAGAGGAACAGAGGCTACATTGATAGCACTCAGAGCAACAAGCCGTGGTTAGGCCATAGCAGTCAGGGGTGATTCTAGAGCCAGGCTGCCTGATGTGAATGCTGGCTCTGACACTGGTTGGCTCTTTGACTTTAAACCTTTAGCCTTGATTTTTCACTTCTGTAAAATGGGCAAACATATTGGTATTTCCCATCCCCCAGGATTATCGTGAGAACAAAACACTTAAAAGACATAGAGCATCTAGCACACTGGCTGACACATGCAAGTTCTCTAGGAATGTTTAATGCTCCCAAACATTGGGGATGGGGCTGTGGATAGAGAAGAGGAGGAGTCAAGAACGACTCTCAGAAATGATATCTATTGCCTTCAAACCTGGCTGAAACTGATGTAGAACGAATCATTCAGAGGCATGAAATTGTTAAGCTCTAAACTAGGACCAATCTACAAAAAAGGACTGTGCTTTTGCCCAGTGGGAGAATTTTTTTTTCTACGTCAGAACCCAAAGAGGAAATTATTTTTCCTTCAACAAGTGATTAAAAACAAAAGAACATCATTTTTGCCAAGGAATGTTGAACACCAAAAGAGCAAAAATCACAAACAGCTGCCCAGATATCACAGAGCACACATATTAAAATTACATAAGAAACTTTTCCTTGGGCAATAAAGAATTAGTAGCAACCTTGTTAGGAAGCTATGGAGACACTATCATTCATCCATTATTTCAGGAGCTATTTCCGGAGTGCTTATAGTATGTCAGGTGATTCACCAGGTGCAGAGATAGAGAAGTGACCACGACACACAGACAGGGTTCCTATCTGCTTACAGGTTAATGTGGGAGACCGATGATGGTAAACAAAACTCAGGAGATTCTTTAAAATAAAACTCTGTATCTGAAATTAACAAATGGAAGCAAAGAAGTAGAACTGATAAAGTAAAAAGAAAGGACAAAATTAAGAAAATTTACTGGGCATGAGAAAGGCTGTATTTCAGAGGTCAATAGCAAATATTGTATTAAAATACTATGACTATTTTAATGACATTACATTAAAGTCAGGGAAACATTATAGATGCTTGTCATTGTTATTTGGCAATGTTTGGTATATTCTAACTATTGCAACCAAACAAAAATGAAATGGGCTATAAATACTGGGAAAGAATTACTATTTTTAGCTGACTGCCTACCTAAAAAAAATCCAAGAAACAATATTTAAAAGCCTATCAGTGCTAATAAGACAATATAATAAGATGGCAGATAGATAGAAGATAGAAGATAACTATATAAACATCAATGGCTTTCTTTTATACTAGAAATATTCAAAATGGAAATAAAAAAAATCTCACTTCACATATCACACTAATGATAAAAGCTTTAAAATACACAAGTAAATTAAATGAGAAAAGTAAAATAAAAGTAAAATCTCACATAAAAAATTATAAAATTACTATTATAAAGTATAATAAAATAATTTTATGTTATGAAATTTACTAATGAAAAGGCTTGAACACAGACATACTTTATATTCCTGGGTGGAGAGACAAAATCATAACAATACCTGTCCTTCACAATATGAAGCTACTTGAACTCCAAACAGAATCTGAATGAACTGATGCTTTTGTTTTTGTTTTGGTGGAGTGAAAGGTTTGAGGGGAGGGTGGTTGTTTTGGTGGTGGTGGATTTATCCTAGTGCAATAGAATTAGATGAGACATTTAAAGTACACTAGGAACACCCAGTTTCCTGTTAAGATGATCACTCTAGCTACTGCATAGAAAATGGATTGTGTGTGTTTGCGGCAGGAGGAAGAGCCAGGGTAATGTGGAGAGCCTCATTAGGAGGATTAAGAAGGCTGAGGCAGTTAACAGGTTATAAATGAGGGTGACTTGGACCATGGTGGCAACAGAGGCAGCAGAGAGAAATGGGCTCTTGAGATGTAGTGACCCCCACTAGAGAGTTATCATGAGACAGATTGCCAAGGAACATTAGGGAAAGCTTCAGTAAAACTTGGGCATCTCAAGGGCACCGGGGTGGCTCAGTCGTTAAGCGTCTGCCTTCAGCCCAGGTCATGATCCCAGGGTCCTGGGATCGAGCCCCGCATCGGCCTCCCTGCTCCGCGGGGAGCCTGCTTCTCCCTCTCCCACTCCCCCTGCTTGTGTTCCTGCTCTCGCTATCTCTCTCTCTGTCAAATAAATAAGTAAAAATCTTTAAAAAAAAAACAAAAACAAAACAAAAAAACTTGGACATCTCAAAAGAAGATGCAGAAATGATAAGACTTTTCTCTCAGCCACAGCTAGCTAAGGGCTTTCAGCATTTCTTGCAAAGAGGAAACTAGAAATTAATAATGGAATTATCATTTGTTTTTGCTGTATAGATTATGCTTCAGTGAAATGTTTAAAGCTTTTCATATTATGGGGCACCTGGGTGTCTCAGTCGGTTGGGTGTCCGATTCTTGATTTCAGGTCAGGTCATGATCTCAGGGTCGTGGGATCCAGCCCTGAGTCAGGCTCCATGTTCAGTGTGGAGACTGCTTGAGATTCTCTCTCCCTCTTCCTCTGCCCTCCCCCACTCCATACACGTGGTCTCTCTCAATAAATAAATAAATAAATAAAATCTTTAAAAACTTGTTCATATTATTAATGGCATTCCTTGGGAACCACTTCAGTGTTACAAGAACAATTTGTTTTCTAGTCAATGTGCAAGTGGAATTGCCCACTACACAAAGTAATACTTCTCTTCCAAGTGTGGCACTTGAGAAATAACCCTAAATTGGTCTTGTGAAAGATCTGATTTTTTAAAAACTTTAAATGTGTGGGCGCCTGGGTGGCTCAGATGGTTAAGCGTCTGCCTTCGGATCAGGTCATGATCCCGGAGTCCTGGGATCGAGTCCCGCATCAGACTCCCTGCTCCTTGGGAGTCTGCTTCTCCCTCTGCCTCTCTCTCTCTCTGTCTCTCATGAATAAATAAATAAAAATCTTTAAAAAAATAAAAAACTTTAAATGCGAATATAATCTAATCTTAAATTTTACAATCTGGTTTTCCCACAGAATTGTGTTTATAATAGGGCTAGCTGATGTCTAGGACTATTATGACTTTTCCTTTTGTGCTGACACCATCACATCCAGGATTTGTGTTGAATGAGAACAAGCTTTTATGCCTTCTACACACAAAAATGGAGATTTATGAGGTTGATAGAGCTAAATAGAAAAATACATGATCTCAAGGGGACATCTGGCGAACATTGACGGTAACCCAACAGAAACTGATTTAGTGCAATGGCCCTACTACCATTAGAGTTTCTTTCCTTATATTAAAAAAAAACAAGCAAATATTACTAAATTAACTATTTCCATGACACCATTTTGGAAGGAAAATAGTTTAACACCACCACATACATTATTTGACTTGTTATCCTTGTCATATTTGGCATTTATATATATATGTGTCTGATAAGCTTCTGCATGGTATACCTGTGTTTAATATAAAAATCACTATGTAAAAATATTTGGCAATATTTTACATCCTGAATGTGGGGGAGAATATCAGAAAAGTAAGCCTATATTTGATATTCTAACCTCTACACCAGTGTCCCTGCATCTAAATAGAGGTTGGAGAAAAGGGAGTTTAATGACAGCCAGTTAATGGTCTTATGAGTTGAGACCAAGGCAGGAGGCAGGTTAGCACCTTGAGCTGGGCTGCCATTAGTCAACCTCACACGTCTACATTGCAATCTGAGAAATAGGATTTGGAAGACACTGTAGGAGGGACATGCATACATTCTCTTCTCTAAACCTTACAACATCTATCACCCCTATGTTACAAGCTAGTAAACAGTCCAATTCTCACTGAGATGAGCCCAACTCCAAAGCCCTTATTTTTAACCATTTCACTATGCTACCTCTCTAACAACCTTCTGGTAAACATACAGCATTTGGCTTCTGCTCTTGGCAGATTTTGCTCTCATCTTCACACACCTTTCCTTCAGATTCTAATATTTTAACTGATTTTTTTAAAAAGATTTTTTATTTATTTACTTGAGAGAGAGAGCACGTGCATGAGCAGGGGGGAGGGGCGGAGGGAGAGGGAGAAGCAGACTCCCTGCTGAGCAGGGAGCCTGATGCTGGACTAGATTGCAGGACCCTGGGATCATGACCTGAGCCAAAGGCAGACACTTAACTGACTGAGCCATTCAGGTGTCCCTTAACTGATTTAAAAAAATGGTCATATTGATTTTATTGAAAATTTAATGGGAAAATGGAGGACGGGTGTGCATTGACAAAAACATCATAAAATGTGATTGAACTTCTCAGGGTGACTAACTCTTTCCAGAGAGATATCTCTGCCTTCTCTCTTGCTCAAAAACTCTTTCTTTCCCTCTTTATTCACAGGGGCTAAAGCTACTCTTCTGAATCTCTTCATCTTTTATACTCTACTCAGTGAAAGAAGAGTTTAAAAATAAAACCAGAGAAGAGGGCCCAGTAAAGCAAAAGGTCTATTCCAAAAACAAGCCCTGGGTGTCTGAGTAAGACTCCATTTATGCTGCCTCTAAAATAATCTCAACAGTCGAGGTCAAAAATCCCTCTCATTATCTTCAATATGATGGGTGGGAATTGTCCATTTAGATACAATGTTAATTTAAGGATAATTATTTCTTTTTTTTTTTTAAGGATAATTATTTCTTCCTTCTTTGGCTACTTCCTGATCATCAACTCCAAATGGGCACAGAAAAAAAATTAAATCAAAAATTAAGATTCCTGTGTTTCTAGAGATGTGACAGTGTAAATGAGTGAAGTAGCCCCATGAGGCTAAGGTGACTATGGTGTCAGCTAAAAGGACAGATTTACCCAGTTCCAGCAGATTGTTACCATGAAGGTAGGAAAACAGGATTTAGATTTTGCTTTCAAGAAAAAAATAGAGAACCAAAATTTTATGTGAAATCTCCCTTTTTGAGAAATAATTGTACCTTTTGTGCAGTATTGTACGTACCAAGTAAAACCCAGAGCACCATATTGTTGACTTTACCATAAAAGTTGAACTTTCTGGAGCAATCTACCCTACGCTTCCAGGTCAGTCTATCCTACCCACTCTGCACTCCCCTCTTCCTGAGATCTCACTACTCCCGTGGCTTCAGTTACCAGCCACGTCCCAGACTTCTCATCTGAGCTTCTGAGTAGGCAGAAATATCTATAACTTTCTGCATCTGGCTGGTATCCCAAACTCACCGTGTCTAGAATTGAAGTCATTATCTAATCTCTCAAATAAATCCATTCTTCCCCCCTTTCTTACATTAGTACACTACATGACACCTGCCTTGTTTGGTAGGTACCTAACTACCCTTACTTTTCCATACCCCATCAATTCCAAGTTGTGCCAATTTTTACACATATCCCGTTATCCACATCTCTCTAATCTCACTGCTATTACTCTAGTGCAAGTTGTTAACCATCTTTTGTGTAGAGTATATTGGAGACATTTTTCCTGAGGTTAGGATCTATAGCCATCATACAAATGGGAAAATGTATATCAAACCTCAGGTACAGGGGTGCCTGCATGGCTCAGTCAGTTAAGCGATTGCCTTTGGCTCAGGTCATGATCTCTGATCTCCTGGTCTTGGGATGGAGCCCCTGTTGGGCTCCCTGCTCAGCAGGGAGTCTGCTCTCTCTCTCTCTCTCCCTCTGCCCCTCCCCCCGCTCGTTCTTGCTCTCTCTCTCTCTCCCTCAAACAAATAAATAAAATCTTAAAAAAAAAAAACCCTCAGGCACATTCAGCCAGTGAGATACTCAGACTATGGAAAGACCAAATGTAGAAAATGCCGTTTCCTAGTTCCTCCTCATCTGGAGCAACCTCTCTCCTCATTACATGGATTCTCGCAAGCTATTTAAATTGTTCTCTCTTGTTCTTTCTATTTTCTCTTTGTCTAGCAGATATAATTGCACTTCCAGAAGTTAAATGTTCATATCATGCACATCCAAATCCTGCAAACACATCTTTAGTCTTGGCTGTTGCAAATAATACCGCAAGGAACACAGGAATGCAGATGTCTTTTTGAGTTAGTGCTTTCATTTCCTTCAGCTAAATACCCAGAAGCAGAATTGCTGGATCACATTGTAGTACTATTTTTAATTTTTGGAGAACCTCCATACTGGTTTCCATAGTGGCTACACCAGTTTGCATTCCCACCAACAAGGTGCCACGGTTCCTTTTCCTGCAGACCTTCAGGGTTGCCTCTTACTCATCCTTTATGTCTCAATTCAAATATAATTTTCTCAGAATGATCTTCCCAGCACTCCCCAGCTAAGGGCCCATCCCACTGAATGGCACCACCACTCCACAGCTTTTCTTCTTCAGAGACAGCAGCACCTGAAATAATGTTTATTTGTTTCCATGATGAATGTCTTCCTGTCCACATGAAGGCAAGCACTTGTGTACTGTTTATTAAAATACTTTCCATTTCCAGAGTAGCAACACATAGTAGGTGTCCTGTAAAGACATTAACTGACCCTTTCTGGATATGCAGGTGCAGGCTAATCAAGCCTTCAATATCCTAAAGATTTACAAGAAGATTACACACTGTCCCGAAGCAAATGTGTGGTTTTCTAAATGTATCTAGTGACCTCTGCTGGAATTACCAAGGAACCCAAATACAGGTCTTCATTTTTCCTTAATTGACCTCTCACCTCATTTTCACTGAATGATAAAATGTTAGTGTGAGTGTGACATTAGGGATCAGGACTTTGGAGAGTCCTTCTCCCATCTTGGAGAAACTTCACTTGCCTTTCTGTCTGAATGACTATTCTTTTTCTATTCCCAGCTCATCAATTTGTGTTTTTAGCACAAATCTTAGAGGAGAATATTCAGGAATATGGAAAACAAAGAACTTTTTCTGATTCCCCTCCAAATCTTATTGCAGAAATTACTGCCTTTCTCTTTTTCTCTTTCTTTCTCTCTCTCTCTCGCTCTCTGTCTCTCTCTCTCTGTCTCTCTCTCTCTCACACACACACACAAACACACACAGGAAAGAATAGAATTCACCCACATAACATGGATAGATGAAGGTATATTCCGTGGACGTATTTCATATGGTTCCATTTACTTCACTCTTCTTGACTGAAGGAGCAATTTTGAAAATGGCATTCATTATTGAAAAGAATTGGTAAAGGTGTCCTCATGTTAGGAATTATAGGATCAAAAGAGTTACATAAGTCTACTTTGAAGGGTCATTAGGAGATGATGTGTCCTTGAGAATGCTGGTACTTGAGGCAAAAACCTCAAAGGAGAATTGAGGACCAGGAATTTCAAAAAGTCAGAGTAATGAGAGTGGGAGTGAGTGAAACAATCCTCAGGTGATCTGATTAAACTTTTGAAAACAGTTTTTTACTTTTTAATCATCATTGATCAGAGAAAATTACATTCTTTGTATGTTATACCCAAAGACACACTGGGATTTATACTTTTTCATACGGAAATTTTTAAGAAAAGTAATTAAGAGGAAAGGAACCAAGATCTATGCCTAACATTAAAATTTAGATTATAAATGTAGACTATAATAACTAGGAATAATTATTTTAATGTTCTAGAAACAGGAATCAAAAGCATACTTAGGAAATCTAAAAGGATTTAAAGCATAGAAACGGTCCCAGTGAATTCTTCATGTAATCTAAAGTGGTCTGCAAATAAGTTTGCAAATAAGTTTCCCCTTATTAAGATAAGGGGAATTGTTAATCTTGGATCACTTTGGAAGTGATGAAATAAGCACTGATGACTGTAGGAGTCTAGGAGTTTGGTCAAAAGGACAAGGGCTAAAGGTCTGGATTTGTGTCATGCTCAGCCTATGAGGATTCCACCATCTGAAGGGGTGCTTGCCTAAGCCCCGAACCCGAAGATTTTATGTGTGATTGAATTGGTCAGGTCAATACTGATTGGAGATACTGTCCTCACCGGACCTGCCCAAAAAGACTGTAAAGAGGAGCCGAAAATTCCTCCTTAAACTGAGAGTTCTCTGGGAAGCACGTGAGATTTCATTTGACTGGTTTATACCTATGAGAAGCTCCCCAAGCCTGAGACCTTCCACCCTGAATCTGGGCAGCTGTCAGCACACCGCTCCTGGGATCACAGTTTATTGAAAAAAAGATTGAAAAAAGTTTCAGACGACTGGAAAAAGAATGCTCCGAGGCCGATCTCTATCTGTGACATCCCTGAGTGGGCTTCCTCAGTGGGAAGTTGAAGAACTTCCTGTGGAGGATTTACTGCTTTTTGAAGTTGCTTGGGAAGTAACCAATAAAGGTTTGTACTACCCTGGAAGGTGGCTATTTGCCAGACTGCTGAATAATGTAGATTCTGATTTCACAAGTGACCCTAGTGAGAATGAATTGACAGGGAGTGAGGGAAATATTCAAGCTGAATGTAAGTTTCAGTTACATTTCACCTTGTCTATTTCAACAGGCAAGGATAAATTAGATGGGGCTGTGTTTTGGAGCGAGAGAATGTTGAAAATATTAGTCATTGCCAGGGAATGTGCATTTAAGCTAAAATCTGAAACGCAGGTTATGACAACACAGGAATAAAAAGCTATTATTTCCTTTTTTGGTTTTATGATTTCTCTCAACTTTATTTTAAGGAGAACCATATGCAAGCGAGACCAACGACAAGTCTTTAAGCCATGCACTGTTAAAGATTATATGAAATACTTAATAATATTGCTAATAATTCACAACGAGCTTGGAATTACAGTTTTAACTTAGTAGCTGCGCAGAAGGCATTATGTCGAGCTCCTATTAAGAAGAATGAGAATATTTCAAACTTAGAGGAATTGTACTTGGCATCAGTTCTGATTTTCACCTTATGCTAAGTGTTCGGAGTTCTCATGTGTATAAATTCACAAAATTAATTAAATCTCTTTTATAAAATTCATAAAATCTTGAAATCAAAAGTGAAAAATCAATCCTACTTATATAGAAATGCCGGAAGGAATGTGAGAGAACAAAGCAGTCTTCCTCTCTGTAGTTTAGTGAGGTGGAAGCCCCAAAGAGAGCAGAAACCTTATTATGGAGAAGTGTTTTATGAAGTGCTGTTCCTAAGGTGCTTTTTTCTAGGGTGTTTAAATATGCCCAAAGTTCCCAGGAATAGAGTCATCTTTATTATTCATAGATTCCCAGACTATGACTTGAAAGAAGGTTTCTCTCTACAGATGTAGCTTGTTGGTGGAAAAACTGGGGGGATTCTTTAGCACTGGGAGTCAGTTCAGAGGAGTGTGTGAGTTCCAGTACCTGAACAGAGTCCTTCTTCCTTCTTTCCTCCTTTTCTCTCCATTTAGCAAACATTAATGGAGCACTGTGTCCGGCGCTAGGAACACACTGTGAACATGTTATCCCATGGAACTTCCATCCTGGTGCCGTGCAGCCTGATCTTAGGGCCTAGAACGGGGACTGGTGCTCAGAAAATGCTCAATGGATTTTTTTCCTTTGGAATGAAGGAATGAATACATTTTGTTTTCAGCCCTCACTGCCTTTGAAACCTATTTTCTTTCATTTCCCATACAAGGGAAAGGAAATTTTTTTGTGTGTGGAGAAGGGAACCACAATATGATTTACCCAGCTGACATCATCTCCAACATGTCTTTATTTTAATACTTATTACAGTCGGATATTTTAGAAATTTTCATATAAATGGACAATTGCTGTGTTCATCCCTGACAATAAAACGACACTATATATATAGTTTTTTTTTTTAATTTACTTTGAACTTTTACCTCCCTGCAGTTCATGGCAGTAATAGGAGGCATCTTAGAATCCAACTCCTCTATTTCAGAGATGAAATGGATGCCTACGGCATTAAATGATCAAGCAAATGGAAGGGTTGGGACTAGCATTTAGGTCTTCTTCAAGGCCACTTCTCTTTTTCACTACCATACAAGAATTAAAAATTAAAATCATTGCCTAAGGAAATGTCCTTTAGATGAAAGAACACAGGACTTGTTCTAAATTTCTAAGACTTTGTAAAAACATTCTTTAAACTAGCTGAATATCAAGTTTTTTCATGAATGAAATTAATGTACTATAATCCAGCTATCTTATGATGTTTTGTGGCAAGCAAGGAAATCTATTCATACCTAAGAAAACAAAAGATTTCTTACAGGAAAAAAAAAATCCCTTTCTGCCAGAATTTTGCCAGTGAAAAATAGATTTGTGTAAAATATAACAAATGAGAAAGTCACAGTTAAATTACTGGATATTAATTCTCAGACTTCAATATAACACTTCCTACTTGTTCATATTACCCTTGGCATTTATTGCTTTTATTCATTTATCCATTTATCATTGCTCTTCATTTATTATTCAATAAAGATTCATCAAGTGTTTATTAGGTGTCAGGCACTGGGAAATGAAGAAGATTGAACTTAATACGGAATTGATTCCCAGTCTTCCAAAATTTACAAACGTGCAAGTAGACATTGAACAAGCAATTATAGTCAAATGTGATGACAATAAGAATAAGAGAACAAGGGGCTCTAAGACTATACATTGAGAACCCATAAGAGACTCTTAACGACAGGAAACAAACTGAGGGTTGCTGGAGGGGCGGTGAGTGGGGGCAGGGGATAACTGGGTGATGGGCATTAAGGAGGGCACGGGATGTGATGAGCACTGGGTATTATATGCAACTGATGAATCACTAAACTCTACCCCTGAAACTAATAATACACTCTATGTTGATTAACTGAATTAAAAAAAAAAAAGATTATACATTGGGTGTGGGGTATGAAAGGTTTCTACCTAAATCTGGGTTAGGGACAAACACCTCTGTAAGGAAGAGACAGTTGAGCTGACACCTGGAGGATGAATAGCCACTGGGTAGGAATGAAGGAGGAGGGATAAGGAGGGGACAGTGTTCTTTGTGAGGGAGTGCTATGTGCCAAGAGGCAGAGGTGAGAGAGTGTACTCTGTTCAAAGATCTGAGGGAAGCTTAGAGAGGGGAAAAGACTGGAGGCTTGAGAGCAGATGGAAGGGACCAGCAGGGGGAAGTTTATGAAGTTTATGGTTAACGATGGGAAGTTCTAAGTAGTGGAAAGTGCTAAGCGGTCAGGTATGTTTTTGAAAACCGCTACGGCTAATTGGGCGAGAGAATAGCAGGAAAGTAACAGACAAGTTAGAGACTGTGGCATGGCCTAGGAAGGAAAGTTTTCTCAAATGTTAGAAACAAAAAGTTTCACTTTCTCCTTTCTTTGGGCCTCACTACAATCATTCCTTCTGCACAGACATGCCCAAATCATAGTAGACTATGGACCAATTATTATGTTGAGGATATCTGAAATTATTAAAAAAAAACTTTAATGAAAATTGTCACAAGTAATGATTGCTTATTTAATACGTGTGAACAATTCTGAAATGTAGTCACTGAATGAATGCTTTTAAAAAATTTACTAAAAACAGGGGCACCTGGGTGACTCAGTTGGTTAGGCATCCAACTCTTGATTTCAGCACAGGTCATGATCTCAGGGTGGTGAGATCTAGCCCCACATTGGGCTGAGTGCTGGGCCTGGAGCCTGCTTGGGGTTCTCTCTCTCCTTCTCCCTCTGCCCCTCCCCTAACCACACACGCTTTCGCGTGCTCTCACTCTCTCTTTAAAAAACAAAATTAATAAAACCAATGCATTTTAGGGGTGCCTGGGTGGCTCAGTCAGTTAAGCGTCTGCCTTCAGCTCAGGTCATGATCCCAGGGTCCTGGGATCGAGCCCCACATCGGGCTCCCTGCTCCGCGGGAAGCCTGCTTCTCCCTCTCCCTCTCCCACTGCTTGCGCGCTCTCTCTCTTTCTCTGTCAAATAAATAAATAAATAAAATCTTTAAAAAATATTTGCACAAAACACAAAAAAACAATCCATTTTAGCTCGAGGCCAGCATGTAAGATAATATATATAATACTTCTACTTTCTTCTCCAACTGGACACCGCAGCTCTCGATCACACGGTGTGAGCGGCACATGGAAAAATGCCGAAAACTACGGTCAGAATGGTGTGGTAGAAACAGATCATAACTGCGAGTCTGCTATTCTGAGGCAGAGGTTCTGAAGGTGGGATCTTGATAAAAGTGGGCTTCAAGGAGTTTGTAAACCTTTAAAATTGTATCTGAAAATGGTATGTGTAAGTCCTCTTTTGGAGAAGAGGACTGAATGCTTTCATTAGATTTCCAAAAGCCTCCATGACTGATGTGAGAACTGCTGCTCTCAAGTTCCCTAGACTCTGGGTTCCTTTTCGTTAATCAGAAGTGCCAAGAGCCAAAATAAAAAAGCTATTTACGCTAAGTATTGTTTCCCAGATGGCTTTTCTTTAGGGCAGAATAGAAAGGATTCCACCTTCCCCAAGACCTAAAGATATTGATCTTTCTGTGATATTGCTCATCTTCTTCCTCTGTCCCTCCCACCCACCTCTTTCAAAAATCCATCAGTATGGGGGCACCTGGGTGGCTCAGTCGGTTAAGTCTGCCTTCGGCTCAGGTCATGATCCCAGGGTCCTGGGATCGAGCCCCACATCGGGCTCCCTGCTCAGCAGGAAGCCTGCTTCTCCCTCTCCCACTTCCCCTGCTTATGTTCCTGCTCTCCCTATCTCTCTCTCTCTGTCAAATAAATAAATAAAATCTTTAAAAAAATCCATCAATATGTTGTTCCAGACAGTTACTTATAGTCTTGCTGTCCACAGCCTGTGGACTCTTGAGTCAGACTTCCTGGATTGGAATCCCAACTCCATCATTACCTGTGTGATGCTGGATTGGTCGCATAGCCTCTCTGTGCCTTAGTTTCCCTATTTAAAAAAATAAAGACAATAATAACACCTAGCTATAATGGTGTTGTGAAAACTAAAAGTAATACCAGCTGTAAATCACTTAGAACAGGGCCTAGCACTTAGTAAATGCTCTGTAGGTGTTAGCTTATTATTATTTCTTCATAAAACGTATTCATCAAATGAGGAAGTTGAATCATTTGTTTTCATACTGCCTTTCACTTTGAGCAATTCCATGATTCTATTTTTAAGTGCAAAAGCAGAGAGGGGAAAAAAGATACGGATCAGGATTACAGTAAGTAAGGGTGAGGTTCCTTTGCCTGGCGCGGATACGCCGTGGCCATGTCAATGGCACCCCGAGCCCCACCACATGAAACACAACCCATGCAAAAATCACGTTTGGCACACACATAGCTTCAAGATGAGCCCTAGTATCCTCACTTCCTTTTCATCCAGATTACCATGTCTGAGCCCTTCCTGTCTAGAACATTTGGAGTTACCATTGTGGTACAATCAATGTGGGGGGTGGCTACAGGCTTGCTTTAAGCATATCATCTCCCACTGCCCAAGACTACAGACCCTTTATTTTGAGCCACAGACCCAGCAAAGCTCTGGACACATAAACATTTGTTGACCATGGTCATCACTAACATTTCCTCTTTCCTATCAGGTTTGCTGTCTCAAAGAATGATGTCTAACTATAGAATGACTACCCCCATTCTGCAGCTGTTATCTTGAGACTAGAGGGCCAGATTAGTAGCTCTGCAAACTGAAGTCATATAACTTCCCAATTCTGTAACTTTTAAGCATTTTTAAAAGTAGTGACGATGAGATCAGGCACGTTCAGGGTGCGATGGCTGTAGACAATTCTCCCAGTTTTTATAAAGTACACTTGATCCTTGAACAATACAATTTTGAAGTGCATGGATCCACTTATATACGGATTTTTTTCAATAAATACTGTACTATAAATGTATTTTGTCTGCCTTATGATTTTTTTGAATAACATTTTCTTTTCCTAGCTTGTTTTATTGTAAGAAGAAAGTATAAAATACATATAGCCTACAAACGTGTTAATTGTTTATGTTATTAGTAAGGTTTCAGGTCAACAGGCTATTAGTAGTGAAGTTTTTGGGGACTCAAAAGTTATAGTTAGGCGGTGCCAGGTGGCTCAGTCAGTTAAGCGTCTGCCTTCGGCTCAGGTCACGATCGCAGGGTCCTGGGATCGAGGCCCACGTCAGGCTCCCTGCTCGGCAGAAGCCTGCTTTACCCCTCCTTTCCGCTTGTGTTCTCTCTTGCTGTCTCTGTCACTGTCTCTCTCTCTCAAATAAATAAAATCTTAAAAAAAGTTATAGTTAGATTTTTGACTGCATGGGGGGTTGGCACCTCTAACCACCACATTGTTCAAGGGTTAACTATATATCCTTATTATATATAATATATATATAGCATAATAATATGCAATGTGTGTGTGTGTGTGTGTGTGTGTACAGTTTTATTTTGGCTGGTGTCCACATTCCGTACTGCTTTGGAATCCCGATTTTAGCAATATCAGCCATGTTTCTAGATGAGAACTTGGGATTTTAGCTATCTCCATGGCATATGACATGGGACTTCATCTTTTCTTTCTTATGAAAGGCCTGATACTTTGCCCTCACACGAAAGATAGCTCCCATGTTGTTTCAGGAAAATATAGATCAATAAACTACAAAGTACATGTTTGAAAGTGAAGGGTAAGTCCAAATTCAATGACCTACACTGGTAAAAATTCATTAAAAAATATGTGTTGGGGAACCTCAGGCTTATACTCCAAATTTGAAAATAGGAATGACCCTATTTCTTTCTATGCCATCACAGTCACCTATAATTAGCAGGCCAGGAGAGGAGTTTGGGGGTAAATGTGGTATCTGGACAAAGTAAAAGCTGAGGGAAAGTAGTTGGTATACAAACATGGGGAGGACAGAGAGAAACTAAAATGGAGCTTGAGCGTATGAAATAGTGGTAAGATGACCTCCCCACGGAGAGACTGTACATGAAGAAGTCTAAGGGGAAATGATTAATTTACCATTAGGTCTCAACCAATATAGGATTGATGATTTTTTTTGAATTTTACGTTTTTATTCCTGAAATAGCATATCCATAGTATTTATGAACACTCTAAGGCTACTTGGTGACTATTTCTATCAAGGTTGGAGGCCTCAAATGGGAAAAAGAAGCAGCAAATTAACTAACCATGTTTAATTTTGCATTTCAATGCCCACATCTAATCATTCTTTTTGAGTAAAGAATTTCTCTTCTCCTTTTCGCCCTTTAGCAAATAAAAACATGTTTGCATTTGCCCTAGTGTATTTGAACTTGAAACACATAGTCTAACAAACAAGGATGTCCTAAGATCTCTGGGCAAGCTACATAGTTGCAAATAAAAGAGAGCTTTAAGAACAGAAATGTAGATTAAGAAGTCATAAAATAAATAAGTCATGAAAATGGAAAGTACAGCATAGGGAATATCGTCAGTAATATTATAATACTGTTGTATGGTGACTACACTTATGTTGAGAGCACTGAGTAATGTATAGTATTGTTGAATTCATCCTGATGTTGTACACCTGAAACTAATATAACATTTTATGTCAACTATACTTCATAATATAATAATAAAAATATGTAGTATAATAATAAAAAATTTTAGCTCCACTAAAAAAAAAGAATAGAAATGTGAATAAGGCAAAAATAAATGTGTGCCATCAGAACCCAATAGCTTAGCTCCTTGATAAGATGAAGGTGAAGGAAATAAGTCTACAGAAGAAATTATTTGAAAATTTTGCTTTTTTATGGATAGTGTGAATAAAGCTTATATATATCTAAATATGTTGCTAAGATGTGACTCATACATTTTAAAGAAAAAAATTTTAGTTGTTCTTGCAAATTTTTCCTCTAAATTTGTTTTCCTCAACAAATAGTTTTGACAGTTCATAACATTTTCTGGAATTTGGAGAAATATTCAGGCATACTTGATGCTGGCATCGATTTATGTAGCCTCAGATTCATTATTGATTGGATAAGTGAATCATGTCTGTCCTGGTCCTTTCTGGAAGTCTCTACATGCAGGGCTTACAGATCATCTTCATATCCCATGCTATTCTCATCACCTACCATCTGAGTTGTGATTGAACATCCTTATTTTTCTTTGTTCAAGTGACAGTTTTAAGTTTCTTTAAATTTTCTACAGTCACAAAGTCTTTTCTTAGAGATGAAGATCTTAAAGACAATAAGTTTATGTAGGCTTATGTGAAAATTGTTCGCATGTAATAATTACATGTTGGGAGTTATATTAGCTCTACCCTTTTATGAATTAATGAATCCTGTTGGTATTTATACAACAGTACCAACATTTGCATTTTGTGTCTCATCTCTTAAAAGGCAGTTTACCAAAAAGTATATTTTGAGTGGTTCAGGCTTAAAGAAAAATTTGCAGATGGTAAATATTACCTTTTGGCCATAGATTGTGACTCTTGATAAAATTTATCATTTAAAGTCTAAATTACTGAAACAATTTAAGTGATTCAATTGCTATCGAACCCTATATCCTGATGAATTGAAATAACTCTGGAAAAACTGAAGTAAAAATAGGAACCTTTTTAAAAAAATATACAAGTAATAAAATCACTAGAAAATAGAGCTGAAGATTGGTGTCAGGATCTGTGTTGGCTCTGGGATTTCACACAGCATTTCCTGAATTGTTTCCTCACCTATAGTTCATGGACAGAGTATTACTCAAGAAATTGATTAAGACTGCTTTCATATTCTCAAGATGATTGGTTAGAGCCAGCACAAGATATCCTGCCTAAATTTACTGAAGGTCTTCTTCCCCTCGGTCCTTCCTATTCCTCCTGCTTAGTTGTTGCATCTCAAACCTTTTCTTTTGAATGCCCATTACTCTCTCCTTGCATGCAGTGCTCTCAACTTAGGGCCTTGGCTCTAACTCTACTCTTTGCCTAAAAAGTTCTTCTCTATAATAGCTGCTGGCCTAATTTCTTCACCCTTTTATGTACTTACTCAAATACTACCTTTTCAATGAGCCCTGGGTTTGTTTTTTTTTTTTTTTAGGATTTTATTTATTTATTTGAGAGAGAGACAGAGGTAGTGAGAGAGAGCAGAAGCAGGGAGGAGAGGGAGAAGCAGGCTTACTGCTGAGCTGGAAGCCTGATGTGGGGCTCGATCGCAGGACCTCGGGATCATGACCTGAGCCCAAGACAGACACTTAACCGACCGAGCCGCCCAGGTGCCCCCAGCCCTAGTTTTTGAACTGCTGCTACAACCTGCCCTTTGCCCCCAAGCTAAGTAATATTTTATCCCTGCTGAACAGATGAGCTAATTGAACCTTAGACAGATTGAGTTAACTAGTTCAGTTTAAGTTGTTCCCAATTTTTCACCATTATAATGCTTCCATAAATATCCTAATACACATAACTTTTGGCACTCTCATTTCCCTGAACAATTTTCTAGATGTAGACATGCTGATCCAAAAATATACATATATTCCAAGAGTGTACATATTTTTTGGTTCTGTGTTTTAGTAGTCATGACAGCAATGCCAGAGGGGAAAATGAAAGAGCACATGAAAATTTGTATGTGAGTCATTGGGCTTGACTTGAGGGTTGGGCCAAGCATCCCCCCTCAAAACCTATCACCTCTTCTCCCTTGTCAAAAGGTACCTTGTTGGGTACCTTCCAAGGCAAGTGGCTCTTAAGCCTGAGAGACTCACTCATAATTTCCGCAGTGGCTGTTACTTGGACATACCCTAGCCCCCATCTTGGAGCAGTGTAGGAGAAGGGGTAAAAGGTAACTACAGTTGCTGAGGGTGTGTGTCCTGACAGTGGCTGTTGGAACCAATGTTGACACTTCAGTGTAGATAGAGCTTTAGGCCAAGTTCTGCTTTATTCCGATCATCTCTTCAGATTTCCTTGAAATGTTTGTATTTCTTGGCTGCCGCCAACCTGCTGCTCTATGAAATGCACCCAGAAAAGGCTTTAAAATATGCATGAATTGAACCAAATAGTAACTATTTATTAGTGTCCTTTAGAAAATTTCTTTTAGAAAGTTAAATAAACCCTTGTGCTTGATAAATCCTAAATGCTAATTTAAAAATGAGAACTCATTTCCATGCCTTCATCACTTACAATGAAATACTAACCTGAATGATAAATGGAACCTTTTCTTTTTAACAGTTGGTGGCATCTATACTGTGATTCAGACAAAGGCCAAAACCACAGCAGACGAATGGGGAGACAATTATTTTCTGATTGGCCCATATTTTGAGCATAATATGAAGACTCAGGTGGAACAGTGTGAACCTATAAATGATGCTGTTAGAAGGGCAGTGGACACAATGAATAAACATGGCTGCCAGGTAAGGGACAGACTGACACTTCACTCAGCAACACTAGTAACCTGTTATGGGAGAACAGACCACCATTTACATGAACACACAGGAGACTATCTACTTAGGGAAAAGGAGCAGGTTTGTGAGAAAGATGATGAATTTGATTGTAAATAGGTTACATTTGAGGCACCTTGTGAAATCCATTGGGAAATGTCTAATAGGATAATAGGTTTGGAGCTCAGCAGAAGGTAGAGGATAAAGATGTTTGGGGGAAAGTCATTTGTGTTTAAATTGTAGTTGACATTATAGGTGTTGATAACAGTGTTAAGCAGAAGTTTATAGACTAAGAGCAAATGTTTTGAGCCAAACCTTTGGGAATGTCAACATGTTAGAACATCTACATTAAAAAAACAAACAAACAAAAAAACAAAACTCAGAGGTTACACATGTACAAATACAGCTAATGATGTAGAACCAAGGGTGTGCAAATCCTAATCCTCAGAACCTGTGAGTATGTTAGCTTATATAACAAAAGGATTTTGTAGATTTGGATCATGAGGTGGGGAGATTATCCTGGATTATCTAGGTGGGCCCAATGTAATCACTGGGGTCCTTATAAAAGAGAGGCAGTAGAGTTAGAATTAGAAAGAAGATGTGCCAATGGAAGCAGAGGTTGGGCTGATGAGCCTTGAAGATGGAGGAAGAGGCCACAAGCCAAGGAATGCAGGTTACCTTTAGAAGCTGGAAAAGACCAGGAAACAGATTCCGCTAGAGGCTACAGATGGACTGTGACTCTGCCAACATGCTGATTTTAACCCCAAAGACCCATTTCAGATTACCGACTCCCAAACCTGAAAGATCACAAATTTGTGTTTTTTTAAGCCACTAGGTTTGTGGCTTAATCTGTTGCCATCACAATAGCAATAGGTCAAAACAAGAGAGGAGAGAGTTTCTAGTATGAAGGAGGGATTAAGTCAATGAAAGAATTTAACCAAAGTCAGTTGGGTTTAGCAATATTCAGGTCATTCATGGTAATCTTGCCAAATACAGCCTCAAGGGAGAAGAGAGTTAAATCAGATTGAGGAATGAGTGAATGGTGAGGAAAAGAGTCCAGAAGTTGTGGCATAGAAGTTTCTTCTATGAAGAAAAAGGATAATTAAGTATGATTATGTGACTGACTGAATTAATGGTTGAATTGATGGACAGTTGTGTCTGAAATGGGTAGGAAAGGAAGCAAAGCCAGAAAGGAAGTGATGATGTAGGAAAAAATGGAGGGTTCCAGAAACTGGAGGTCTTGATGAGAAAAAAAGGAATATATATGCTGGGAGAAACAGAGTGAGGGAAGTGGAGGTATAGATGTAGTCAAGTAACAAAATGCTCAGGCTGAATATTTCAGAGAAGGAACAGTTTGGGTTTTGACAAGGATAACAATGCAGCCATGAGCTTGTGTAGCTGGAATGCCAAGGACATGAAGTTCTTTGAAGTCAATAAAGTCAGAAAAATATGAGGTTAAGTGTGTAGGATAAAAACTTGGATTTTGAAGTTGCCCAGAAAAAAGTGGAAAAGTAGCCAGATGATTAATAGAACAGGGAAAGGTAGTGTATTTGGATAACATAAATTTCAAAAATGTCTTTATACACAAATAATAAGTTCCAGTGTGATTTTAAAAAATCCAAACTTCATTCATACTCATCCCAGGAATATAGTTTCTGGGGGTGAAAAAACTAAAGGCCCTTATGGAGATGCCCATGTGAGTATCAGGGTCTACAAGGGCTATGCAAGGCTTAAGATGCAGAAGTTTTAAATGAAAGGAACTTGAGGTCCCAGAAGGCAACAGGGAAATCTATCATAGTGACTGTAGCAGAGAGAACATAGGAAAGTGAAAGAGGGATGCATGTTGTACTATTGGAATGAAAGAGTGAGACTTTGGAAGGGGCTTGCATTTGAAGCTCTCATGAAAGAAGAGGGAGATGAAAAGCATAATGGTCTGACTGGTCTCAAGGTTCTAAATGGATTTCTGATGTAAGATGTTTCCATGTCAGAGCCAAGAACTCACTGAAAGTCAAAACAAGCTAGCTTACATTCTCTAGTGATCTCAGCTCACTGTATCATATGTCATATATTAGGCAGTCAGTAACTATTCATTGAATGAATACATAAATCAATGAAAGTCCTAAAGAGAAAACAATTGAAAAGGAAAATTCAGTCTGAAAAGAGAAGAGTACCATGATAAATACTAATTACAGTGGAAGCAACCAACAGATAATGGGGGTCTTTCAGAGTTGTCCAAAGCTAGATGGGAGAGATATCACCATGCATTTCTGAGTCCTGTGGAAGAGAATGATGATTATATGGGCTTTCAAGCTCCCCAAATTCAACCTTGGGTAGAGTCACAGTGTCAATAACTAAGCAATGTGGACATATTCAGTTTATTAGAGAGGTCTGGATGCCCTATGAGAGGCTCTCAGCTTTTGCCAACTTCCAAGAAGTGTTTGAAGTAATTTATGGAGTTGCATACCATGTAATTGGAGAATAAATCTAAAATAAAAGTCAGGACAAAAGAGTGATAAGTTACTATAGAAAAATAGAGGTCAAAAAGAAAGTTGAAATTTGGATATACAAGTGATTATATAACTACAATTGGGAAAAAATGAGATAGCTAATACATTAAAACTTGTACAAGATAAAACAGGAATAAAAGAATTCAATTTGAAGAATGTAACAGGGTTAGACTTTGAGCTGCTAGATTAAAGAGATAAAGTATCTTGGGCAATATATTTAGTTAAGACACCCGGCAACAACCATGTTGGGAAACACTTTGTGTCACTTTTTTTTTTTTTGATAGGAGGAATGAGAGAAATCATATACATTTGTTTATAGAAACAAATTTTTCTAGCGTGAAATATTATACGAAGTCCTGTTGTATAAAGTAAAATAAATGACACTCTAGACATTATATCCAACTACAAATTAAAGATACAGAGCAGTTCATCTTATGACTCTATCATAAAAACATAGACCATGATATTAAATCCTAAAACCATGAGCTCAAGTTCACAGGAGGGGAATGAGAAACAGAAGGACAGAGATTGGGGTGCCTGGGTGGCTCAGTAGGCTAAGCATCCACCTTTGGCTCAGGTCATGATCCCAGGGTCCTGGATCAATTCCCGCGTCGGGCTCCCTGCTCGGCCAGGAGCCTGCTTCTCCCTCTCCCTCTGCCCCCTGCTTGTGCTCTCTCTCATTCTCTCACTCTTTCTCTCAAATAAAAAAAAAAAAGGACGGAGATTACATGATCTAGATACTTTATTTTTAAATGACCAAATTTAATGAAGGATAAGAACTTGGAGGTTTAGATGAAGGGATGCAAGCCCATTCCATGTTCAGGCTCAAATATCAGATGGTTTGTGTTACCACTACAGTTTCCTATATAGCTTGAATAGTCTGCTGTTGAGTTCTAAATAAAGTTTAAATATTCTAAGCACAAATACCATTTTCTCCCTTGCATTGCCTGGTATTACTGCAAAGCTCTGTGTTCTTTATATGGCAGGTGCACTTTGGAAGATGGCTGATAGAAGGGAGTCCTTACGTGGTGCTCTTTGACATAGGCTATTCTGCTTGGAACCTGGACAGGTGGAAGGGTGACCTCTGGGAAGCATGCAATGTTGGCATACCTTACCATGACCGGGAAGCAAATGATATGCTAATATTCGGATCTTTGACTGCCTGGTTCTTAAAAGAGGTACAGTTTTTTGTATAGTCATGCAACAGAAGAGGAGCATAATTGTGCTCTGTGCTCAGCAATGGTCCCATGATTTTTAGATTACGCTAAATGAGATGATGCTATTATGATTGTCCTAATACATTTCAAAAGAATCTGAGAAAATGTTCAGCCTTTCTCTAACTAAATCCTAGCTTTTGGAACAGGTTAACAATCATGCTTATTAATATATACCTCATGTCAGATTTAAATAGAATGATGTGTATAAAACAACCAATTATATTGCCTGATACTAGATGGTAATATATATACAAGCAAAAAAACAGTATACATCATGCACTGTGTACCTGAATTCTAGACTTATGGCAATAGAAAATAGCTTGAAATACTTGGTTTTGTTTATGCATGAGTACTTGGGCAACTGCAGTGGCTTTTAGATATTTTCATCATTTTCTAAGGGCTGAAGTGGTCTCGGCAGTTGCTGAGGATCTGTAGCAGTGAAATATCCCCCCAAAAAACAACCCCCCAAACCCCAAAATACCCCAAAAGCATTAGATATCAATCCTTGTGAAATGAACCAAGCCTGCACTCTCAGTTCTCAAAGGAGGGTTTCTTTGCATTCCTTGCATTACCTCAAAATGATTATGCCTGACTTAAAAATCAGAAGGTGAAGGAAGAGCATCCTTAGCCAAGTGGGGGGGATAGTCTAAGGACAAATCATAGAACTGTATGTTGGCAGCGCATCCCCTTGACCAGCCTTTCTTACTGATAAAGTCGTATTCCAATAGCCATGAAAGGCTGCCTTGAAGTGAAGGGGAAGGTGGAGGGACAGTACCATTGCTTTGTGTTGGTGACAGAATTAGGAGAACAGGGTGAGGGTGCTGACGAGATCTGACCTAATGACAATAAGCAGTCTTGTTTTAGCATCAGTTGGTGGAACCAATTCTTCCTCAGTAAACTGCCTGTCTGAGCGAGGGCCCTCAGGGCTGAGGCCAGCCTGTGTGTGTGTGTGTGTGTGTGTGTGTGTGTGTGTGTGTGTGTGTGCGCGCGCGTGCGCGCGCACGCGCTTTCATCTTTTCTGTTAAAGGAAACTAGAGGAGAGAAGCAAGAAAGTGATAGCCCCAGTGTTCTCTAAAGTAAAGCTATTACAGAAACAGAAATTTTCTTTGATTCAAAGGGTAAATAAAGACATTGACAAAAATCCAAGGCTGCTGGGCAAGCCCTGTTTCTGCAGTCACCACTTGGCTGCCACCAATCTGTGCACCTGTTAATTACCATGAGGAACTTTTTGAAGAACGAGTACTTTAAACTACAAAGGTCCTAGACTAAGTCAATGGTTTTCAAAGAGTATTTCCACGGACCACCAGCAGCAGCATCGCCTGCAAACTTGTAAGACATGCAAACTCTTGTCCCTAGCCCAGAATTAGATTACCTGGTGATGGGGACCATGGTATCTGCGCGTGACCAGACTTCCAGGTGATGCTGATGTCCTCCAAGTGTGAGAACTGTCTTCTTGGGTGAACTTGCAATTTCCCAGTCTTCTGCTCAGTCTCCTTGAATGCACGTGTTTTGCATGATCAATTCTACTCCCCCACTGAGGAAACAGGCAGTCATAAGGGGAGTGGAATGTAAATATTAAATTTCTGTAAGGGTGAAACAAGGTAACTTTAAGGCAAGGAAACTGATGCCCTGCCTAGTTTTAGAACTAGACTGGGATTAGACCTGGGTCCTCAGCATGTTACTAAATTAGGACTTGCTTCCAAGCAAGTTATTCATGTCCTTCTGTCCAGTTCCATATTCTTAAAATAATGTTAAAGTGCTTTTGGCTCCAATTACAGAAGATCCAAATAAGACTGACTTAAAACATGAAGTCATGGATTGTTTATTTCAAAAGAAGCTTGTAAGTGGGTAGTCCCCATTGATTCAGCTGCTCAGAGATATCTTCAAGGATATTATTGCTATTATTCATTCATCCATTTGAAGAATATTTATGGAGTGCCTAGTGTGCATTTGTTCTATGAGGCCCCTCTGTAGATACAAAAGTAAATCTGATCCATTCCTGAAAGGGAGGATTATGCCATACAAATATATGGGCTTTATGAACATGCAACTAAGTCCTATAAAACAATTCTGCTTGCTAAATCTGCATACTTCATGCTTATCTCTCTTTAGATTTTGCTAAAATTTACAGGCATGAACGGTAACTTTCCTTAAGCTGTGGGCCACGATCAAGATCAAGCTTTACCAACAACTGTTCTAAATGCTTCTTTTCTGATGTAGGTGACAGATCATGCAGATGCGAAACATGTCATTGCCCAATTCCATGAATGGCAGGCGGGAACTGGACTGATCCTTTCTCGAGCTCGGAAACTTCCCATCGCTACAATATTTACCACTCACGCCACACTGCTTGGGAGGTATCTCTGTGCAGCAAACATTGATTTCTACAACCATCTCGATAAGGTAAATAGTTCTCCCTCCTTCCTCGCCCTCACCACCTTTCTTTTCTCATCCTTGAAGCTGAAGGATGAGAAGTATTGATCTTTACATTTCATCTGCCAGCCAGATGGCAGAAATGCCCTTTTAACTAATCAATATTCATGACAAAGCCTCCCCTGAGGTGACAGAGAGTTGCTGCCGTTTAACTTTGTCAGAGTGCAGTAGAGCATAGTGGTGACAGGGCAGATGCGTGTCTGCTTTGGAACAATAGATCCAAGATCCGAAGAGGCATAAGCGGGTGTGAGAGGCTTGGACTCCTGTGTATCCTGAAGAAGAGGAAACACTGTGAGGATGCTGGGTCCACACACCGCCGTGAGCGGCAGCTGCAGACCAATCTAGGCATACAACTTGCCCTATGCGGCTCCCTCTCTCCTTCAAGTGAATAAATGGTCAGATTTCTCCTGTAACTCCACGAGGTGTAGGTGGAGTCGGTGTGGGGGTCGAGTAAGACAGCTATTTAAAACAGGGATGTGGGTCCTTGGGTACCAAACATTTGGGTTTCCTTATCTTAGAAGACTGCCCAACTCTATGACCAAAGACATTCAGTTTTGACTTTTTCTTTTATTTGCTGACAGTTAAATCAGATTAATAAAAATATATCGTTTGTATCATCATATCAGTAATATCAACAAAGCATTTGAGTACCCGAACGTCAGGGTTTTACAGATTTGGTATCTATACTGCCAATCAAATCAACCTAGCATTTTAGGGTTCCATTTACTGTCAGGAAAATTAGGAAGTTGGAAAGTTGATTTCTAAAGACTTTCCCAGTTTAAAAAAGATTCTAGAAACAGAATATGTGCGTGTGTGTGTGTGAGAGAGAGAGAGAGAGACAGAGTGTTTGTAATACATGAACATTTAGATAATGATAGTGGAAAGCTGTCCTACAATTCTGAAGACACTTTGAGTGCAGGAAAGTTCTTTCTGACAAACTTTAACATTTGCAAAGCAGTGTGTGGTCCTAAAGAGAGCTTTCCTGTAAAAAGGTCAGCCTAACCTAAAGGTCACACTGTAAACATAAGATTTACCTTTAAAATAAAGTCACCAAGGAATTCAGAAATCAGATCAAGGAAATTTCCTAACGGTATATGATAATGGTAGACTAATAAGGGCAAACTAGTGATCTGTGATAGCTCAGCAACCTTGTGTCCCAGAAAAGAGCAGACTTTGATTTTTGTGAAAGAGAATATATTGGAGAGGCATATCAAATATTTTACTTCAGAATATCTAAGACCATTATATAGTAACAACTAATAAAAACAACTAATAAAATTCATCACATATTAAAAGTTGTTTTTAAGTAACAAATGGTTATAGTGTATAGTTACATATTACAATTTTATTCTTTGGATAGAAGGTCAGTATTTATATCATACTATCCTCAAAATGCATCTCCCCAGCTTAAAGCTCTTCACTCATTGAAATATGTGAGCTTAGTCGGCCCCAGCCCATCTTTCTAGTAAAATATCCTGCCCAGCAGAGTGACTAGTAGATCACAAGTAGTTAAGAACTAGATTTTGCGTGAAACTCATAATCATTTTTCACAGAAAAGGCCCCCAGAATAATTTTCTTTTTTTTTAAAGATTTTATTTATTTATTTGACAGAGACAGACACAGCGAGAGTGGGAACACAAGCAGGGGGAGTGGGAGAGGGAGAAGTAGGCTTCCCATGGAACAGGGAGCCTGATGCGGGGCTCGATCACGGGACCCTGGGATCATGATCTGAGCCGAAGGCAGACGCTTAAGGACTGAGCCACCCAGGCCCCCCTCCCCGTAATCATTTTCTACAGCAGATCCCCCCACTCTATGCTTACAGTAGGTTTAGAATCTGGATGTCATATAATAAGAAGTTATAAGCATGAAAAGTTTTCAAAAGTTTAACATAAGAAATGAGTCATAATTTGGTCTCTGATGCAAGACCCGGAATCAGTTGTTAATGTGGGAGTAATGTAGGGGTAACGCTCTGGCTGATGTGGGGGTAATGCTCTGGCTCAGGCAAATAAACATAGGGGAAGAATAGGAACAAGAATTAAAGTATCCGACTTTTATAAAAATAGAAAGAGTAGAATTATTTTACTCAAATACTAGTTGCCAACTGAAAACGTGTTTGGTTAATAGCCAATTCACAGGACTTTGATGTTGGTTTAAGTTTTTAGTTAAATTTGTTAACTAAAATAGCATTTCAACCATTTTCAACCAGGGTATGAATCTTCTGAGACTCTCCAAGAAGATATTTTTTAAAGATTTTATTTATTTATTTATTTATTTGAAAGAGAGAGAGAGAGAGTGAGAGTGCAAGCAGGGGGAGGGGAAGCCGAGTCCCTGCTGAGCGAGGAGACCAATGAGGAGCTCAAAGCAGGGCTCCGTGAGGGGTTCCATACAGGGCCTCCACACAGGGCTCAATCCCACAACCCCGAGATCCTGACCTGAGCCGAAACCAACAGTCGGACCCTTGACTGACTCAGCCACCCGGGCGCCCCTTCAGGAAGATATTTCCAAATTCATTCTATGGGTCCAGCCATTGATTGATTTTCCCCTCAACTATAATGGTTACATAACTACTGCTTTAATAAAAAAAAGAAGGCCATTGATTTTCTTATGCTTTGGCCTCTTTTTCCTTGATGGCTTCAAGGTCTCCTGGGTGGAAATGTAAGGACAGTGCTGTCTGGGATGAAAAAACTGTGAAGGAACCCATACACGATTGCTTGATGGATTTTAACTCTTTCATCTGACCAAGTTTTGAGCTCATAACCTTTAGTCATAGGGTAATCCTCCTCTGTCACTGGATTGTGCTTTATTGACTAATATATACTTTGCCTCATTTTTGTTCTTTTGTACATGTTTTACTGAATTCAACAAAAAGTAATGAGATACATGAAAATGTAGGAAAGTAAGATCCATTGTCAAAACAACCAGGGCCAGATATGTCCTAGATGTTGGAATTACTGGACAGAGATTTTATAGTTTTTTTAAAGGTTTTATTTATTCATTTGAGAGAGAGAGAGAGCAAGAGTGAGGGAGCGCGCAAACGGGGGTGGGGAGGGGCAGAGGGAGAAGGAGAAGCAGACTCCCCACTGAGCAGGGAGCCAGATGGGGTTCCATCTCAGGACCCTGAGATCATGACCTGAGCCGAAGGCAGATGGTTAATCAACTTGAGCCACCCAGGCACCCCCCAGACAGAGATTTTTAACAGACTATCACATACATGTGGGAAAGTGGACAACCTGTATAAACACTTAGGGTTGCTGTAAACCACAGGTGTGGCCATGCATACAGCAGTCTGGGAAGTAAGGGGCCCCATGAGACCAGGAAAAGGCACATGCCTGTCTTCATGGAGACTTTTCATGGGTTCTCCAGGCCTCTGCTGTCCTCCCCTTAAATATCTTCATACTTGGTTTTCTCATTTAGAAATCCTGTCTTCTTATCTCTAAATGTCCAGATGTTAAATGTCATCCCATATATGAAATTTTATTACTCTCTGCAATAACCACAACAGCAATAGTAGTAACAATAGCTAAAGTTACAGTGCCAGGCACTTTTCTAAACATCTGACGTGTGTTATCTCATTTAATCTTCACAAAAGTTCAGTAACATAGGAAACATTTCATACTTTTTCCAGAGATATCTTTCCTAAGTATAGGCTGTCTTTACCATATGTTTAAATGAACCCCTTCGGTGCTTTCCATTGTACGTAGGACAAAGGCCAACTTTCTAGCCTTGTCTATCATCTTATTATCCTATAGTCACATCAGATGTGATTTCCTGCACATGCTATTTGACTTAATATATGTGTTCTTTAGAGCAGCTAATTTTTCAATCCAAATAGGCTTTCCCCAAATTAAACTTTCATGTCCCAGTCCAAATGCCATTTTATTTATCCAATCCAATTTGGAGGTACAAAAGTTAATAAGTCATGGTCCTTGCCCTTGAAAATCTTACGCTCTGGAGGTGATAATGACAATACGAACACTTGCATAGTATGAGATACGTTTCCCTATTCTCAGCCAGTGAATCAGTCCCTCTCTGATCCTATGCCTTCCTCAGGCACTTACTCATTTCTGCCTAATTTTAACCTGTTTTCTCACTAATTTATAAGCTCGTTGAAGGCCACAGAAACAAACAAATGTTGGTTGAATGAGAGATTTGGTTGAATAAATACCAGCCAAATAAAGCTTTTAGGAAAACTTCAGCTGATCCAAGAATGCCATATAGAGCCCTGCTTCGAACATTTTCAGAGAAATATTACAACTATTACTGTCAAGAAAGAATGCCTTAGGACTTTCTTTGTTGTAATCTTTAGAATCATCTAATGAGTGTTTTTCAGTATTTTCCCCTATATGGCTCAGTAATTATTGGGACTGACTTGTTAGTGGAGCTGGAGTCTAAAGGATATAAAAGCAGGAGAGTGCACAAGCTTGGAGTCGGACTAATCTGGGATCAGTTCAGGGTGCTAAGACACTTAATAGGAATGTGATCTCGGGCAAGTGTCCTAACTTCTACAAGCTTCAATTTTCCCCTCCATGAACTGAAGACAAAATACAAGCCTCAGTGGTTTATGAGGATTAAATATGATATGTGCTTAGAAGAGAGCCCGATGCATAGTGTTGAGATTCTAATAATCTTTATTATGGAAAGCATCCTGCTAATATAATGCCAAAAACTTTATATACTTTTCTCTCTTAAACACTGCTAGTTTAATCTACAGCTATGTGAGAGATAACAATATTCAGCAACTAAGCAAAATGGCAAAAGCCCACAACTGTAGCCAACTAATTGATTGGTGCTTGGCATGTTGGTTTTTAAAGTTTTTTTTTTAAGTTAAGATACCCAGAATAATGGATGATTGCACAATCTAACACACCATCCAGTTAAAGTAACTGTACACTCCCTTGAAATTATACATTTGTGAGAGTTATACAACCCTGGAAAAGCATTTGTCTCTTCTCTTTGTCGGGTATCTTTTAAGTGAATTAGGAGTGATAATAATTATCCTTATTTTCAGTATTGAGCTTAATGTCAGTTTTGTTTCTTTGTTTATGGAGAAAATATGATAAGGACCATGGGGAAAGGAATTAGCTCAATATTTGTAAGATGTAAGGTGAGTAAATATAATTAAAATACCAAAAAATTATGAATTCTAGTAATTATAGCAAAGTAGAAAAATTTACTTAGGGGATTAAATAGCAGTTTAGAAGCAGAAATGAAGTGAAAAATACCTTTTTTTAAAAGATTTTATTTATTTTTCTGCCAGAGAGGGAGCGTGGGAGAGAGAGAGCACAAGCAGGCGGAGCGGCAGGCAGAGGGAGAAGCAGGCTCCTCATTGATCAAGGAACCTGATGTGGAATTCGATCCTGGAACCCTGGGATCATGACCCAAGCCCAAGGCAGACGTTTAACCGACTGAGCCACCCAGGTGTCCCTGAACAATACTTTTTTTTTTTTTATTTTTTTATTGTTATGTTAATCACCATATATTACATCATTAGTTTTTGGTTGAACAATACTTTTTAAAGCATGAGTAGCAGTGGGGGGGAGCGAGAAGCAAGATGGTGGAGGAGTAGGAGACCTAAATTTCGTCTGGTCCCAGGAATTCAGCTGGATAGGGATCAAACCATTCTGAACACCTACGAACTCAACAGGAGATCGAAGAGGAGAGTAGCAACAACTCTCTGAACAGAGAAGCGACCACTTTCTGGAAGTTAGGATGTTTGGAGAAGTGAATCCAAGGCAATATTTGAGAAGATAGATGGCAGGGGAGGGGGCCTCTGTCCACTGCTTCTGGCAAGTGATAGAGCCGCAGAGCACAAAATCGGAACTTTTAGAAGTCGGCTCCACTGAGGGACATTGCTCCAGTGGCTAAGTGGGGGGTGGGACCCTCGTGGGACAGTGTGGTCTCAGGACCCTCGGGGTCACAGAAAGACTGGGGGTGCCTGAGTGTGGCAGAGCTCCCAGGTATTGGAGCAGGGAAGTCGGCTGCAGAGACGGAGCCGAAGTGCAGGCTCACAGCTCGGGGTTGCCATAAACTGTGATCGGTGACACAGTTGGGCCACTGCTCCTCCAGCAGGGACCCAACAAGCAGCAGATCCGGGGAGACTCCCCTCTCTCCCACAGGAGGAGCGGCGCGGGAGCACACCACAGGGTTCTGCTGGGTTTGGAGACTCCACAAGGGGTCGGGTGCCAGAGATAGAAATGCTCAGATCACAGGCTGGGTGAGCATGGAGTGCGGCTGGAGACTGGGGAGACGGGAGTGACTGACTGCTTTTCTCTGGGGGCACACTGAGGAGTGGGGCTCTGAGTTCTCGGCTCCTCCGGGGCGGAGATTGGGAGGCTGCAATTTTCACTCTTGTTCTCCAAAAGCTGTATGGAAAGCTTTCAGGGAACAAAAGCTCCTGAGAGCAAACCCGAGCAGATCACTTAGCCCGGATGGCAAGGGCAGGGCAATTCCGCCTCCGGCAAAGACATTTGGGAAGCACGGCAACAGGCCCCTCCCCCAGAAGATGGGCAAGAATAGCCAGCCAAGACCAAGTTTACTGATCAATGAGAATGGCAAAACCTCAGAGCTAGGAGAATACAGCACATAGAATTCTTGGCTTTTTCCCCCCTGATTCTTTAGTCTTTCAAAGTTAATTTTTTAAATTTTCTTTTTCTATTTTTTTTAATTTTTCTTTTTCCATTTTCAACCAACATCTTATCAATCCCTTTTTTTTTAAAGATTTTATTTATTTATTTGAGAGAGAGAGAATGAGAGATAGAGAGCACAAGAGGGAAGAGGGTCAGAGGGAGAAGCAGACTCCCTGCTGAGCACGGAGCCCGATGCGGGACTCGATCCCGGGACTCCAGGATCATGACCTGAGCTGAAGGCAGTTGCTTAACCAACTGAGCCACCCAGGTGCCCCTATCAATCCCTTTTTAAAAAATCTTTTTTATTTTTCATTTTTAGAGTCATATTCTATCCCTTCATAGTAGTTAACCTTATTTTTGGTATATATATAAGTTGTTCTCTCTTTAAAATTTTGGGATACAGTTTTTTCTAACAGACCAGAATATACCCTAAATCTCTAGTATATGACTTTGTTCTAGTCTCCTGCCTGATCACATTCTCTGCCCCCCCTTTTTTTCTTTTTCAATTCCTCTTCTTTCTTTTTTCAGCCAGCTTCTTTTCTTATTAACTCCTTTTATAAAATCTTTTATAATTTTCATTTTTATAATCATATTCCATTCATTGTATTTACCCTTATTTTTGTACATATATGTTTTTTTTTTCTTTAAAACTTTGGGAGGCACTTTTGTCTAACAGACCAAAATATGCCCAAAATCTAGTGTGTGGCACTGATCTATGCACCAGCTGGATCATATTTGATCATATTCTTTTTTTTTTAATCTTTTTTCTTTTATCTTTTTTCTTTCTTTCCCTTTCTTTTCCCCCAGTTTCAGGTCTCTTCTGATTTGTTTAGTGTATATTGTTCTGGGGTCATTGTTACCCTGTTAGCATTTTGTTCTCTCATTCATCTGTTGTCCTCTGGACAAAATGACAGGATGGAAAAAATCACATCAACAAAAAGAACGATAGGCAGTACCGACTGCCAGGGACCTAATCAATACGGACATTAGTAAGATGTCAGAACTAGAGTTCAGAATGATGATTTTAAAAATACTAGCTGGGCTTGAAAAAAGCATGGAAGATATTAGAGAAACCCTTTCTGGAGAAATAAAAGAACTAAAATCTAACCAAGTTGAAATCAAAAAGGCTATTAATGAGGTGAAATCAAAAATGGAGGCTCTAACTGCTAGGATAAATGAGGCAGAAGAGAGAATTAGTGATATAGAAGACCAAATGATGGAAAATAAGGACGCTGACAAAAAGAGAGATAAACAACTACTGGATCACGAGGGCAGAATCGAGAGATAAGTGATATCATAAGATGAAACAATATTAGAATAATTGGGATCCCAGAAGGAGAAGAAAGAGAGAGAGGGGCAGAAGGTATATTGGAGCAAATTATAGCAGAGAACTTCCCTAATTTGGGGAAGGAAACAGGCATCAAAATCCAGGAGGCACAGAGAACCCTCCTCAAAATCAATAAAAATAGGTCAACACCCTGACATCTAATAGTAAAACTTACGAGTCTCAGAGACAGAGAAAATCCTGAAAGCAGCTCAGGAGAAGAGATCCGTAACCTACAATGGTAGAAACATTACATTGGCAACAGACCTATCCACAGAAACCTGGCAGGCCAGAAAGGACTGGCATGATATATTCAGAGCACTAAATGAGAAAAATATGCAGCCAAGAATACTATATCCAGCTAGGCTCTCATTGAAAATAGAAGGAGACATAAAAAGCTTCCAGGACAAACAAAAACTAAAGGAATTTGCAAACAGGAAACCAGCCCTACAAGAAATATTGAAAGGGGTCTTCTAAGCAAAGAGAGAGCCTAAAAGCAGCATAGACCAGAAAGGAACAGAGACAATATACAGTAACAGTCACCTTACAAGCAATACAATGGCACTAAATTCATATCTTTCAATAGTTACCCTGAATGTAAATGGGCTAAATGCCCCAACAAGAGACATAGGCTATCAGATTGGATTAAAAAACAAGACCCATTGATATGCTGTCTGCAAGAGACTCATTTTAGACCCAAAGACACCTCCAGATTGAAAGTGAGGGGGTGAAAAACCATTTTCCATGCTAATGGACACCAAAAGAAAGCTGGGGTGGCAATCCTTATATCAGACAAATTAGATTTTAAAAGAAAGACTGTAATAAGAGATGAGGAAGGCCACTATATCCTACTTAAAGGGTCTCTCCAACAAGAAGATCTAACAATTGTAAATATCTATGCCCCTAACATGGGAGCAGCCAAGTATATAAGGCAATTAATAACAAAAGCAAAGAAACACATCTACAATACAATAATAGTGGGGGACTTTAACACCCCCCCTCACTGAAATGGACAACCCATCTAAGCAAAAGATCAACAAGGAAATAAAGACTAAATGATACACTGGACCAAATGGACTTCACAGATATATTCAGAACATTCCATCCCAAAGCAACAGAATACACATTCTTCTCTAGTGCCCATGGAATATTCTCCAGAATAGATCACATCCTAGGTTACAAGTCAGGTCTCAACAGGTACCAAAAGATTGGGATCATTCCCTGCATATTTTCAGACCACAATGCTTTGAAACTAGAACTCAATTACAAGAAGAAAGTTGGAAAGAACTCAAATACATGGAGACTAAAGAGCATCCTACTAAAGAATGAATGGGTCAACCAGGAAATTAAAGAAGAATTTAAAAAATTCATGGAAACCAATGAAAATGAAAACACAACTGTTCAAAATCTTTGGGATGCAGCAAAGGCGGTCCTAAGAGGAAAGTATATAGCAATACAAGCCTTTCTCAAGAAACAAGAAAGGTCTCAAATACACAACCTAACCCTACACCTAAAGGAGCTGGAGAAAGAACAGCAAAGAAAGCCTAAACCCGGCAGGAAAAGAAAAATAATAAAGATTAGAGCAGAAATCAATGAAATAGAAATCAAAAGACAGTAGAACAGATCAACGAAACTAGGAGATGGTTCTTTGAAAGAATTAATATGATTGCTAAACCCCTGACCAGACTTATCAAAAAGAAAAGAGAAAGGACCCAAATAAATAAAATCATGAATGAAAGAGGAGAGATCACAATCAACACCAAAGAAATACAAACAATTATAAGAACATATTATGAGCATCTATATGCCAGCAAATTAGATAATCTGGAAGAAATGGATGCATTCCTAGAGATGTATCAACTACCAAATGGATGAATTCCTAGAGATGTATCAACTACCAAAACTGAACCAGGAAGAAATAGAATACCCGAACAGACCTATAACCACTAAGGAAATTGAAGCAGTAATCAAAATCTCCCAACAAACAAAAGCCCGGGCCAGATGGCTTCCGGGGAATTCTACCAAACATTTAAAGAAGAATAAATACCTATCCTTCTGAAACTGTTACAAAAAATAGAAATGGAAGGAAAACTTCCAAACTCGTTTTATGAGACCACCATTACCTTGATTCCCAAACCAGACAAAGACCCCATCAAAAAGGAGAATTATAGACGAATATCCTTGATGAACATGGATGCAAAAATTCTCACCAAAATACTAGCCAATAGGATCCAACAGTACAGTAAAAGGATTATTCACCACAACCAAGTGGGATTTATCCCTGGGCTGCAAGGTTGGTTCAACATCCGCAAAACAATCAATGTGATACAATACATTAATAAAAGAAAGAACAAGAACCATATGATCCTCTCAATAGATGCAAAAAAAGCATTTGGCAAAGTACAGCATCCATTCTTGATTAAAACTCTTCAGAGTATATGGATAGAGGGTACATACCTCAATATCATAAAAGCCATCTATGAAAAACACACAGCGAGTATCATTCTCAATGGGGAAAAACTGAGAACTTTCCCCCTAAGGTCAGGAACACGGCAGGGATGTCCACTATCACCACTGCTATTCAGCATAGTACTAGAAGTCCTAGCCACAGCAATCAGAAAACAAAAAGAAATAAAAGGCATCCGAATTGGCAAAGAAGTCAAACTCTCACTCTTTGCAGGTGATATGATACTTTATGTGGAAAACCCAAAAGACTCCGCCCCAAAACTGCTAGAACTCATACAGGAATTCAATAAAGTGGCAGGATATAAAATCAATGCACAGAAATCAGTGGCATTTATATACACCAACAACAAGACATAAGAAAGAGAAATTAAGGAGTCCATCCCATTTACAATTGCACCCAAAACCATAAGATACCTAGGAATAAATCTAACCAAAGAGGCAAAAAATCTGTACTCAGAAAACTATAAAATACTCATGAAAGAAATTGTGGAACACACAAAGAAGTGGAAAAACGTTCTATGCTCATGGTTTGGAAGAACAAATATTGTGAAGATGTCAATGCTACCTACAGCAATCTACACATTTAACACAATCCCTATCAAAATACCATCAACTTTTTTCAAAGAAATGGAACAAATAATCCTAAAATTTGTATGGAACCAGAAAAGACCCCGAATAGCCAGAGGAGTGTTGAAAAAGAAAAGCAAAACCGGTGGCATCACAATTCCAGATTTCAAGCTCTATTACAAAGCTGTAATCATCAAGACAGTATGTTACTGGCATAAAAACAGACACATAGATCAGTGGAACAGAATAGAGAGCCCAGAAATGGACCCTCAACTCTATGGTCAACTAATCTTTGACAAAGCAGGAAAGAATGTCCAATGGAAAAAAGACAGTCTCTTCAACAAATGATTTTGGGAAAATTGGACAGCCAGGTGCAGAAGAATGAAACTGGACCATGTCCTTACACCACACACAAAAATAGACTCCAAATGGTTGAAATACCTCAATGTGAGACAGGAGTCCATCAAAATCCTAAAGGAGAACACAGGCAGCAACCTCTTCGACCTCAGCCACAGCAACTTCTTCCTAGAAACATCACCAAAGGCAAGGAAAGCAAGGGCAAAAATGAACTATTGGGAGTTCATCAAGATAAAAAGCTTTTGCACAGCAAAAGAAACAGTCAACAAAACCAAAAGCTAACCGACAGAATGGGAGAAGATATTTGCAAATGACATATCAGATAAAGGGCTAGTATCCAAAATCTATAAAGAACTTATCAAACTCAACACCCAAAGAACAAATGATCCAATCAAGAAATGGGCAGAAGACATGAACAGACATTTTTCCAAAGAAGACATCCAAATGGCCAACAGACACATGAAAAAGTGCTCAACATCGCTCAGCATCAGGGAAATCCAAATCAAAATCTCAATGAGATACCACCTCACACCAGTCAGAGTGGCTACAATTAACAAGTCAGGAAATGACAGATGTTGGCGAGGATGTGGAAAAAGGCTAACCCTCCTACACTGTTGGTGGGAATGTAAGCCAGTGCAGCCACTCTGGAAAACAGTATGGAGGTTCCTCAAAAAGTTGAAAATAGAGCTCCCATATGACCCAGCAATTGCACTCCTGGGTATTTACCCCAAAGATAAAAATGTAGGGTTCCGAAGGTGTACGTGCACCCCGATGTTTATAGCAGCAATGTCCACAATAGCCAAACTATGGAAAGAGCCAAGATGTCCATCGACAGATGAATGTATAAAGAAGATGTGGTATATATATACAATGGAATATTATGCAGCCATCAGAAAACCATGAAATCTTGCCATTTGCAACAACGTAGTTGGAACTGGAGGGTATTATGCTGAGCGAAATAAGTCAATCAGAGAAAGACATGTATCATATGGCCTCACTGTTATGAGGAATTCTTAATCTCAGGAAACAAACAGGGTTTCTGGAGTGGTGGGGGGTGGGAGGGATGGGGTGGCTGGGTGATAGACATTGGGGAGATTGTGTGCTATGGTGAGCACTGTGAATTGTGTAAGACTGTTGAATCACAGACCTGTACCTCTGAAACAAATCATACATTATATGTTACAAAAAGAAGAAGATAGTAGGAAAGGAAAAATGAAGGGGGGGAATCGGAAGGGGAGACAAACCATGTGAGACGATGGACTCTGAGAAACAAACTGAGGGTTCTAGAGGGGAGGCAGGTGGGGGGGTGGGTTAGCCTGGTAATGGGTATTAAAGAGGGTACATATTGAGTGGAGCACTGGGTGTTATACGCAAACAATGAGTCATGGAACCACTACATCAAAAACTAATGATGTAATGTATGGTGAATAGCAAAACATAATAAAATAAAATAAAGCATGAGTAGCTGTGCATTTTAGTAATAGGTTTAATAACAAATTATTACTTTTTTGTGGTCATAAGCCTTTACACAGCACTGAGGAAAAACAATGTGAATAATATGTGATTTTGTTTTGCTTGTGTAGAAGGATCAGTACAGTTGATCCTTGAACAACACAAGTTTGAAGTACATGGGTCCACTTATACATGGATTTTTCTTTTTTAAAGATTTTATTTATTTATTTGACAGAGAGAGACACAGTGAGAGAGGGAACACAAGCAGGGGGAGTGGGAGATGGAGAAGCAGGCCTCCCATGGAGCAGGGAGCCCGATGCAGGGCTTGATCCCTTGACCCTGAGATCATGTTCTGAGCCGAAAGCAGACGCTTAATGACTGAGCTACCCAGGCACCTCTATACATGGATTTTTTTGATAAATACAGTACAGTCCTATAAATGTGTTTTCTTTTCCTTATGATTTTCTTACTAGCATTTTCTTTTCTCTAGCTTACTTTATTATAAAAATACAGTATATAGTATACACATAATATACAAAATATGTGTTAATCAACTGTTTTTGTCATTGGTAAGGCTTCTGGTCAACAGTAGGCTATTAGTAGTTAAGTGTTGGGGGAGTCAAAAGTTAAATACGGATTTCTTTTTTTTTTTAAAGATTTTATTTATTTATTCATAAAAGACAGAGAGAAAGAGAGAGAGAGGCAGAGGGAGAAGCAAGCTCCCCGCTGAGCAGTCAGCCCAATGCGGGACTTGATCCCGGGACTCTGGGATCATGACCTGAGCCGATGGCAGATGCTTCACCATCTGAGCCACCCAGGCACCCTAAATATGGATTTCTGATTACACAGAGGGTCGGTCCCCCTAACCCCCATGTTGGTCAAGGGTCAATTGTATGAGCAAAAGTATATCAAATGTATATGTGATTTGCTTTTTCTTTCTTTTCTTTTTTTTTTTTTTTGTTAACAGTTTAACATAGACAAAGAGGCTGGGGAAAGGCAGATTTACCACCGGTATTGCATGGAGCGGGCCTCTGTCCATTGTGCTCATGTGTTCACCACAGTATCCGAAATAACAGCAATAGAAGCAGAACATGTGCTGAAGAGGAAGCCTGGTAATTAATATCTCTGAGTTTGCTGTCCACCTTTCAGTCCTAAATGACATTAGAGTCTAAAACTTTTGTTTGAAACAAAAAAGCATAAAATAATAGAGGAAAACTTGCATTCACTATTACCACCCAAATCTTTACACGTATTTTACTTTTCAATGTCGGTAACTTTGTGGTAACACCAACCCTAAGGTATATCCAGAACATAGAAGTGTTCAATCTGTGCTTGGTGAATAAATGGGCTATGCTAGAAATGAGCCTACGCCCTAGGGTTGTCACAGTGACCTGGTGTATGTAAGCAAGTTAACTTTTCTATTTTAAGGAAATGAAAGTTCAGAAAATATAAGAAATTCATACGAGACTATCCCAGTCCTACATCTTAACGACATTGCCTCATTGGTCCTGTTTAGTAGAAACCTATTGTTTTACTTCTCCGAAGACTTTGAAAGCTTTTCTGGGAACTATCCCCAGACCCATCCAGAGGTTGCAATGCTGAGAGGCCTGTTCATAAAACATGACCCTATCATCTGGCCAGAGCTGATTGGCCCAGAAGTAGATACCTGGCATAAACCAGCCAATCAGAATGCTCCCACAAGAGGGAGACTAAACAGATGAATCTTTATGGATGCACTCATTAAGGATAGGTATGTCAGCTTTGCAGCTGTTGGCACTGTCCATTTTTCTTTTATGTTGCATGGGATGCAAAGAAGGCTAAACTAGGGGCGCCTGGGTGGCCTCAGTCGGTTAAGTTGCCTACTCTTGATTTCAGCTGTCATGATCTCAGGGTTGTGAGATCTCCTGGTGGGGTTCCCTGCTCAGTGGGGAGTCTGCTTGAAATTCTCTCTCTCCCTCTGCCCCTCCCCTGCTCATGCACACATACACACACACACATTCTCTCAAATAAGTAAAATCTTTTGAAAAATTTTTTAAAAAGAAGGCTAAACTACAATGAAGTACAATGAAAAATGGAAACAGACTGAGAGAACTCTAGATTCTCCACAGTGATTTAAATTAATGGTTTAAACTAATTCTTGAAGCCCAGCTAAACCTTTGCTATGAGACACTCTAGCATCCCATGAATAAATTCCTCATTATTATAGGTAAGCCAGTGTTAGTACCTACTTACCTGGTGTTAGCACTGGGTCTGTTATTTGCTACCAAACAGTCCTAATGAATATATTCTCTTCTTTAATCCCTGTGATCTTGTCTTTGTCTTTCTTCCAGATACTAGTTGGATATCTGAAGGAGGTATTTCAAGGTGCTAGGTAGTTAAAAAAAGAGGAAGAATCCAAGAAATTTGAATAAGGGCAGCATAAAGATCCTATGTTCTTCTTTTGTCTTTTGAAGTATTCCCTAAAGTTCTCTTGGATTCTCACTGCCATGCCCCTTACAGAAGTTTACTCCATCAATATGCTATTTCTTTTTACATCTTTCTTGTTTCTTGTCTACTGTATCCTTTTCTGTGCTTACAAAAATTCTTTGTTTTTTTCCCATTCTAAAATAAAACTTTCTCTTGAGACTACTATCCTATCAAATGTCTACACAATCTTATCTTTCCTCCTGCTGCCAAATATAGCCTCATTTCTGAAACACTGGAAAAATTCCAGAGGAATTAAAGTCATAATAAAGTGATATTAATATACATTCTTGGCTTCTATACCTTTTTGGACAAGACAACTGACTGTCATAGTGGATAAAGGTATAGACCTCAGAGCCAGGCTGCCTGTTATTTTATTTTATTTTATTTTATTTATTATTCTATTCTATTCTATTCCATTCTATTAATTTTTTTATTTTATTTTAGAGAGAGAGTGCAGAGGCCGGGGTGGGGGGGTGGGCAGGTGGAGCATCAGAGAGAGAGACAGAATCTCAAGTAGACTCTGAGCTGAGCATGGAGCCCGAGGCATGCTCAATCTCATGGCCCTGAGATTAAGACCTGAGCTGAAATCAAGAGTCCAAAGCTTAGCCAGCTGAACCATCCAGGCCCCTCCAGGCTGGGTTAGTTTTAAATGCTACCTCTTTTACTTTGTAGTTACTTGATCTTGGGCAAATAACTTCTCTACAGGTCAGTTTCTTCACTTATAAAATGGGGATAGAAACATAAGTTACTTTATATGGTTTTATAAAAATTAAATTAGGTATTTATCAAAGACACTAGAGTCTAGAACAAAGTAAGTACTATATAATGTTATGGAAAGGGAAATATATTGTAAGGGGGGATTGTCTACTATCCTGATCACACTGTAGGAATTATTCATATGAGGGCTTTCACTAGAAACCTTGGCAACCTAAAATTGACTCTGCTGTGGAGTACAGAATTTGCCCAATTACTTAGTAAAAAATCAGAAGAACCAGCACTTTGTTGTTGTTGTTTTTATGAGAAATGACCAAGAAGCCTTTGTTGATTTTGTGGAACCATTTCAAAAGATAGCTTGTTAATTATAAAATATCCTTCAAAATGATGGCATACTTATAATTCTAGCTCAAATCTCCATTGCCATGTGTTAAATTTTTTTTGACATAGCTTCTTTTTTTAAATTTCATTTGTTTTTGCTGCTACTAAATGCAGCAACCCATGTATTCAAGTCACTAGGTAGTTCCCATCTTGTACCCTGAGGAGTCTCTATCTTGTCACAGACTAATAATTATTCTGGAAGACCAAAATGTCTTCCTGCTTGAGTAAAAACTTCTGGGAATTAGAAATAAAGGACTGCCTTTCCAATTTTCCAAATACTACATTTCCCACATGCTTGGCCAATTAAGATGCTAAGAGGTAGTTTCTTGCACAACATGGCTAAAGACACAACATGTGGAGGCGACTGCATGGATTCTACTCCTACTGATACTTGTGTTCTCCGACAGATTCCTTAACAACTCTGGGCCTCAGTTTCTGCCTCTGAAAATGCAGATAAGAACACCTACTCCATTGCTTCTTGGAAGGATTAAATGAGTTACATTATAAAGTGTTTAGAGCATTCAGAGCAATAGTAAGCCATCTATAAATGAAAACTATAATAATCATTCTTAGTGCTTTTAATTAGATGTTTCACTTTACTAGTTAATGTTATTTTGGTCACTCACTCCTAATTTCCCATTTCAAGAATTGATTGTGATGTTTTATGAATTTTCAGTTCTATGATAGAAACTAGAAATGTTAAGGGACATCTAATTTTATATATTTAAACACACTATTTTTCTACAATGGTACCCTCTCTCAAAAGAAGATTTTTGTGATGATTTTTTTTTTGCTTTTCCAGATGTGGTTACTCCAAATGGCTTGAATGTTAAGAAATTTTCAGCGGTACATGAGTTTCAAAATCTACACGCCATGTACAAGGCCAGGATCCAGGATTTTGTTCGAGGTCATTTCTATGGGTATGCTCTTCTTTATTTAAAAAAAAAAATGACATGTGTCTTAGGGACCTATAGCATAGGAAAAACAAAATTGTTATAGTAAATGTTTATCTTTCCCAGCCCCCTTTGAACTTTAACAGAATTTATTTGTATATTTTGTTGCTGTTGCATTATTTCATTTGAAACTGTTTTGTTTTGTTTTAGTCATCTGGACTTTGATCTTGAAAAGACTTTGTTCCTTTTCATTGCTGGGAGATATGAGTTTTCCAACAAAGGAGCTGACATCTTCCTAGAAGCCTTATCCAGGCTAAATTTTCTGCTGAGGGTAAGAACGCTGTAGAACACCATGCAATAATAGGCGGACTTCCTTCTGTGGGAAGTAAAGAACTTTCTGGCTTCTTAAGAAGTATCCAACAGATATGTGATTGTGAATACTTAAAATGACAACCTTATTCTGAAAATGGCTCCAGCTTTTCAATTTACATATTGGGACCACCATGTTGTTCACTTGTGTATCTGTCTGTTATCTGGTATTTTGTTAAGAGAGCCACAAGCTTATTGTGTTCTGTTTTAAGATGACATTATACTTTCCTAAGATGACATTAAACATTCCTTTCCCTGTCCCAAGAGTTAACCAGTTGAAAGATAAATATGAAGAAATCAAGCAAATGGAGAACAAAATTTGCCATTTTTAAAACCGATAAAGACTGAGGGGCATCTGGGTGGCTCAGTCGGTTGAGGTTCTGCCTTCGGCTCAGGTCATGATCCCCGACTCCCGGGATTGAGCCCCTCATCAGGCTCCCTGCTCAGCGGGGATTCTGCTTCTCTCTCAGCCCCGCACCCCGCTCTGTCCCTCTCTCTCTCTCTCAAATAAATAAATAAAATCTAAAAAATAAAAAATAAAATAAAACCAATAAAGACTGTAATGAAAGATGTGGCTTGGTATATGGCACCCATAGGTTTCCTGATATTGAACCTTGCTATTAGACCTAGCTAGCTCATCACTTTGCTGTGCTCCCCCAACCAAAGAAGGCCTTCAGAGGAGCCTCTACCACACAGCTGGCAACCAACCAGTTGCTCTCTGTACAAGGGGTAGACACACACAAACACTATTCCTCTCCCTACTCACCAGCCATGTCTCCTCCCCGAGATTAATAAGAGTCTTAAGCTATGAAACCAGGAGGTGTCCCACCACATGGAAAAAAGGAGGGGAAAGCAGGTTCCCGCTTCCATGTGGAATCAGTTTCTGCTCAGGAAGGTGGGACTTAATATAGGTTCCCAATTAAGCCAGCAATAAAACCTGTGCCAATAGAAGCAGCTATGCAAAATGGTACCATGGAATAGCTAGTGATTAAAGTTATTGGCTTATATTCTAATCCTATCATGTAAAAGTATAAAATAAATAACAGTAAGCTACAGGAGACCAGTGTAAAATTTCAATCTTACTGAGATACCAAGACAACCTAAACTTTCCTGAGCTTGTACTGTTCTCCAGTTAATTTTTTTCCTTGGACATAGATTTATTTTTGCCTTAGAGCAGACATCACACCAAGTACACTAAAAGATTTACTGATACCACTTAATAAGGAAATAATACATTAATAAAAACCCAACTCTGTAAAATAGGACTGAAGACCACATAGATTATTCTTTAATAGGCAGGAATAATCTTATTCCATAATATTTCCTGGTATGTATCTATTCAACAAGCTTTTATAGATGGACTCAAAGTTATATCAAACATATATCATGTTTAGGGATATTAATCAATTTATCTATACATTTATTAAATAGTCACTTTATCTTTAAGTATGAAGAAAAAGCCAATTGCTATTCTAGACATCAAAGATCATTACAATACCTGGAGAAATTAAAAGAAAGCATTCTCTTTCATATAGTACATTTATTCTTTCATAGCACATTGGCTACTCCTGGAGTTAGTTTCCTATTCTATGACCTCTATAGATTATTTTAATAGAATGTCAGACCCTTGAGGGGGCTATAAGTATGCGGTGCCCACATTTAGGATATATTCATTTCCAGAATATACAAACATTCATATGTGCATGGTTTTAAGTGAGTTTATGCTCCCATTCTCACAGCGGTTTGGATATGTCATTTCCTTCTGGGATGTGCTAGGGAAGAGGAAAAGAAAACAGAGTATAGGATCAAAAAACACCAGTTTGAATCTCAGCTCTGCCAATAACCTGTTATAGGATCTCAGACAAAATATTGAAACTCTCATGCCACTCTTTCAATTAGTAAAATGAAGAGAGTGATATCTATTGTTCATGGTTTTTATGAGGATTGGATTAAATTATGCATTCAAAGTGTCCGGCACAGTGCCTGACACACCAGAGGGGCTGAGCACATGCTTGTTCCTGTACTTTAGGACTAAAAAACCAAAATGTGGCATTATGGTAAGACATTTAACAGAAAAGTGTAAATAATCTATTTATGCAAATCAATGTGACTAAACTAGAAAAAATAGAATAAAACAAAAGTAAACCCCCATGAATTTTCCAATCTGAAATTTTAAAGAGCTAATTTTGGCCTTGTAACATTAGCTCACATTCATGTGACTTTTTTTTTAACCCCAGAAAAGCACTGTGATGTCACTAGCAATTGCTATGTATTTTAGCTGCTTAAGGAAAATATTTTATGTCTGAATTTTCAAATTGTTAATCAACAGATCTTGACTGAAAGCCAGATTTATTTAATATTTCTGAGTTAAGCTTCAGAAAGGTGGGTTTAATTTCTCTGTGAATCATAAATAAGTATTCCTTTTATCTAAAGGTAATTTAAAACATTTTTTTTTTAAGTTTAAGGTCCATCTGTTGATGTTTTCTTTTACCTTTGGTAGTTAACTTGTGTTTCCTAATCCCTCATTAGATGCATAAAAGTGACGTCACAGTGGTGGTGTTTTTCATCATGCCTGCCAAGACAAATAATTTCAATGTGGAAACACTGAAAGGCCAGGCAGTGCGGAAACAGCTATGGTAATCTCATATCTTGTGAATGTTCTCAATAAGTGTCAAGAGATTTTTTTAACATGCATAATTTCTGATATAGCTCCTTAAACTGTTTTTTCTTTAAGATTATTATAGCACAAGGGGTGCCTGGGTGGCTCAGTTGGTTAAGCTTCTGCCTTCAGCTCAGGTCATGATCCTGGGCTTCTGGGATCAACCCTCCAGTTTGGGCTCCCTGCTCTGCAGGGAGTCTGTTTCTCCCTCTCCCTCTGACCCTCCCCCCTGTTCCTGCCCTCTCTTTCTCTCACAAACGAAGAAATAAAAAATCTTTTTAAAAAAAGATTATTTTAGCACAAATGCTACTGGGTTCTCTTCTCATAGGCTACTATGTCAGATTATGTAGTGCCTATCAAACTGTGTTACTATAAAAACTTTGGAATGAGCCACCATGGAAGGAAAAAAAACGTCTGTGGAAATCTTTAAAGATGGGTTGAATTTATTTTTAATTTTATTGTGAAAATTTAAAAATGAATGCCAAAGTAAAGAGATTAGTATAATGACCCCCTCCATGCCCATAGCCCAGCTTCAACAATCACCAATGAATTCGCCATCTTGTTACATCTATACTTCCATCCACTGCCCTGCCCTACCCTCCACCCTCACCTGAAAATCATCAAGCAAAAAAATGTTAAACTCTGTGAGCCGCTCAGGGTGTTCTGCTGCCTCAGCTCTGAAGGTTTGAACTCAAGCTAAATTGGCAACTAGGAAAAACAGTAGAAGAGATTCCACAAAAGAGACCCATAATTTCAAAGGATGCACTTGACAAAACATCAGCATGGCCATGGCAAACAAAGATTTTGAATTGTGACACTGTTTAAATTATAAATCTTTCAATTCATACAGGGACATTGCACATTCTGTGAAGGAAAAATTTGGGAGGAAACTCTATGATGCATTGTTACGGTAGGTGCTGGGAGTACATAACACTTCAAACATTTTAGGGTTTCACTATTCGAATTCAACAACTTATACACTATCCTGATTTTTCTTTTGTTCCAAATACAAAGGAATTAGTAGCCTTTGAATTATATTATATTCATCATTATTATTAGTAGTAATATTATATCATGGGAACGGGTTTTGTTTTATCCTTCATCTGATGAATACTTATAAACAGGTTGTACAAATGAGAATATATTCCCATATGCAAATAGGCTCTAATTCAATGGGACTCTCATTAAGAGTTAATATATCAATGTGAAACTGAGGGAAATTTCATGAGATTTTTTAAGTCAAAATATATATTAAATACATATATTTACTTATATATTAAATTAAAATATTAACATTAAGTAATGTTAAGTAACCTATATTTATGTTTAATAAACATTTAAATACATAATAAAATAAATGAAATATATAAATGTATAAAATAAAATCTAAATAATTAAATCAAAATATATTATAAAAGAATAAAAATATATATAAAATATATGGATTTTGTTAGAATATGAAGAGAAAGCTGTGTTGTCTCCTGACTGATGGTGGCAGGCATGCATCATTTCCTTTAACGAGTAAAAATATCAACTTATAGATGAGATGGACAGTTATGGCCACTTCGGAATGTAGTACTCAAGAGTAGGCAAAATATAATGAAAGTGTCCTTCTGATGGTCAACATTAATGCTTTAGAAATGAATTTTAACTTCTTTTATGCTATCAAAATTGTTCTTTTATCAAACTTCTTCATGCTCTAGGAATTTGTCTATGAGCGTCATCAGGAAACCATGTTTGCTTTATATTTATTTTTAAAGTGCTTGGAACACTGACACCTAGGAAGCATTGAATTAGTGCCTGTTATTTTTATTTTTCTTATTAACATTGTTTTGCCCACAGAGGAGAAATTCCTGACATGGACAAGATTTTGGATCGAGATGATGTAACAATTATGAAAAGAGCCATCTTTTCAACCCAGGTAATAAAGAAAAGAGTGCCCAACACTTCCCAAGATTGTTAAAAACAATTTAGACCAATATTTTAATTTATTGGAATGGACTAGTTTGGGAAATGTGTGAACCCAAAAGCTAGAAAAGTCTTTCTTATGCATTCACCTAAATGAAAACTTGGCTTATTTTCTTTTGAGTGCTTTTCAGGGCTCCTTAAAAAAATTTCAAGAAACTTATCTTGTATCCACTTAAAAAGTTCCTTTGGAACCAACATATCCATTTGAAAAACTCTGTATATTGCAATGACAACAAAATAGTCCCCCAAATTTTCGAAAAGCATAGCATTTTGAGTCACGATCAAGAAAAGGTGAATGTTTCTCAGTTGAGTGGACTTATTGAAAAAAGGGAAGATAGGCATGCACTGACATCTTGTCGTAACAGTGAGGCATTAGGCACCATCAGAGGACAGCCCTGCTAGAAGGATCCAGGAGAGGAGTTCATCTTAAGTCACAATTTCAGGACACCTTCATTCCAAATAGGTCCTAAGAGCAATCAAGAAGTCTAGGCCTTTCACGTAGTGGCTGCAAGTGAGAAACAAAAGTATCACATGTTCATAATATCCAAAGGAAGTTCTTCAAGCCATTATCCTCCTCTGAAACCCACACAAAACTTAGTCATCATCATTAGTGTCATCCAAAAGATGGAAGGCATAACGGTTGGATGACATGTTGCCAATAACCTATTGTTGAAATTAGTCACACTTATTAATTCTTTCCACAATTGACATTTTCTTTCCTCTGTGACTTCAGCGACAGTCTTTGCCTCCAGTGACCACTCACAACATGATTGATGACTCCACTGATCCCATCCTCAGCACCATTAGACGGATAGGACTTTTCAACAGCCGCACGGACAGAGTCAAGGTAGAACTAATTGTTTACACAAAGCACTTCAAAATGACATAGAATATACTTTTTCAGAATTTATTAGAAGTCTTCCGTATTTGTTTTGACATGTTTCAGAACTATTTCAAATGATATTCCTAAAAAAATTAATTCTGTTTCCTGTCTTGGGTAATTAAAATTTAATGACTATTTTAGTATCATTCTTAACATTGTACAATATTATCAGTAAGAATAGGGAAATTGCCTAATATTTATGATACAAACATATTCTAAGAATTACTTTAATTAGTGAATCTCTGAGATGAAAATGAATTGTCTTTGTTTCTTCCTGATAAAGTTCAACTTTAGGGGAATAATATGAGAAGCTTCCAGTTTCAGAGAATATGGCTAATGATTTTTTTTAAGGAATTTTCTATAGACCAATTCATTCTTTTGATGCTTGAGTTTCTAAATGATTAAGTACAGTGTGAGTTTTTTTTATTAAGACCTGGTTTCTGCCACTGTGGAGCTTAGTCTCTCTGATGTGTACTGAGGGAGTACTATGTTCAGGCACAGTGCTAAGTGTGGGACGCAATGTTGAACATGTAGACAGTTGCTTATCTCTACTCAATCCCATTCACCAGTATTCAAGATCAGGTTGTCACAAGCTTTTACCAATCTTTTCAAAGGTCCCACTTTTTCTTCCTTTTTTCACCTTTAGCAGATGACTTGAGAATTCAATGTATAAACTCCTTCAGTGCCTCTCAAATATAGATTTTGACCTATTCTTCCCTATTTTCCTTTGGGTTCTGGGGATTGCTGTGGGATCTCATTCCCTCCGACATGCTTGGGAAACTTACCCTGTTAAACTTCCCTTATACTGCAGGTTTACTAGCTCCTTGCCTTGCTGTCTACAGATATTCCTTAAATTTTCTCACATTAGAAAGCAAACAAACTTTGCCTTAACCTGGTCTTCTCTTGATGTTTTTAAATGTTTTGGTCTTTTCTATTCTTCTCTGCAAAATCTCTTGAAAAAAAATAGTCTATTTGTAAATTCATTCCTTACCTTGCATTCACTCCTTGATATAGGCATGAGTGGATGTGGTGGAGGGAGACAAGTTAGGGATCTCCTGCCACAGGACAGGAGAGAGATGATAAGGGGCCCTTACAAAGGCCACGCCGGAAGCGCTAGAGAGGACGGAATAATGGAAGAGGTGGTTGTATATAGAAAACATCATACTTCGTAACCAATGGTCATTGGGAGGGAAAAAGAGGGAGAAGGCAAGGACGATAGCCTTCTGGCTTCAGTATTTAGTCAATACTTTCTAAAAAACTAAGGAAAGACTTTATCAGAGTTGGCTTGAGGATTGCATCAAGAATTGAGTTCAGTTCTTGGGAGATTGTGTTTGAGTTACATGTGAGCTATTCAAGTTAAGATGTTTCACGGGTACTTAGAAAACAGGGCTTAATAGTGAGCTATCAGTGGAGGGGCAGCAGGGGATACCTGGGAATGACGACCTTGCCATGCTGGAAGACCAGGCTGAATGAGCAGAGAAAAAGTGTTGACCCAAGAAAACCTCAAGATTTAAGAGGAGATTAGAGGAGGAAAAGTCAGTGCAAGAAAAGAGCAAGAATTAGAAGAGAAAAATATCTCAGAAATCAAGGCAGGAAAAATTTTCATGGTAGCAGATAGCAACAGCTCATAGTACAGAATTAACTGATACAAGCTGTTTATAAAATGTTCCATGTGGTGTTATCCCATCCATTTTAAACATGTTCTACACACACATGCATGAGTGTGTACATAGACACACACATATGTGTGTATATTTCCCTGTGCCATAGAATTATGGGTGACTTTTATTTTCTCATTTGTGTTTTTGCATTTCCAAAATTTTTACCGCTAGCACACATCACATTATAGGCAGGCTACAGATTTTTCCCTGGAAATGCAGGGATGTATCTCCCAAAGGCACACAATTGGATCAGCACAATTGGATCTGCAGGAACTTACCTCACTTCAGAGTTTATCAGCGCTAATTTGACTTCATTTTCATGTAGTTTAGACCAGTCCTTCTCAATTTTTTTTTCTCTCAGAAAGGAAATAGTGACAGAAGGAAAGCCTATTATTTTCCTGTAGCTTTCTGTTTTACACAACTTTGTCACACTTATATTTAAACCTGTGGCTCTTCCTCTGAGGATCTGTCGGGTGCCTGGCACACGATATATAAAATAAATATAGACTGAACAGGGGATGTGGAGCCATGACTGTGGTTCATGCTTCCTTTGGTCTCGGGAAGACTGAGTCTGGAAGGTCCCCTGAAATTGGGAGCTCTGAACAAAGTATGCTTTGCTGATGTGTGTGTGTGTGTGTGTGTGTGTGTGTGTGTGTGTGTGTGTGTGTGTGTGTTAATATGATAACAGTGAAGCCATTTTTCAGGAAAGGACAAGTACATTATTTCCTAAGTGTTAAACACTTCATCCCTCTGTGTCTTTGCTGTTGTTATTCTTTCTGAAGTGCCCCTATCTCAGCCATTCTAACAGCTTCTTTGGGATCCAACCTAGAAGTCTTTTTTTCCTTTTGTTTGTCCAACATGCATTCATCTACTCCAGACAGGGCAATCACTTTCTTATCTGCATTCTCAAGATGCTTTATATCTACCACAAATATAGGAATCATCACACTGAGTTATTTGTATTTTTAAAATATGTATGTCCATTCCTCCGGTGAGACTGTGAGTTCTTTGAGGCAGCAGTCGTGTCTCATATAAATTTTCTCACATTCCATTCTCTGAGAAGCAGACACCGAGACAGGATTAGATGTGAAAACACTTATTGGTGAAAATGCCTGTGCAGGATAGAGATTGAAAGTGAAAGCAGGTGGGGAGGGGTAGTCCGATGCGGTGGAAAGAGGGGGAAGGAAGGGTGAGGAGGGAAGACCCACAGACTGCAGCCAGTTCTAAACACCTCTCAACCTTTTTTTTTTTACAGAAAGTCAAATTTCATTAACAAAAACTAGAATTAATAAAAATTAGCAAATGCATTAAAAATATACACACCTAGCAGCGCTATGTAGTGACTCATAAAGGGAAAAGCAGACCACTAACATGGCTGGTCAGCTAGGGGAAAGAAACATACACACACACACACACACAGAAACATGTGCACTTCTGTGTGTGCCAGAAAGTTTAGTTTTCAACAGTACAATTAATCTATAGCTAACACAGATTCTGAATAATTTTCCAATGCTTCCTTTCTTAATACAAAAGATGCCTCTGTGTGTGGGGGGGGTTGAATTGTGGTTTACTGTGACTTATTTTAAATATATTAGCATTACCACACACATCATTTCCCTATATCTAAACCTTCCCTTTATATTTTACTTTCATGTGATTTGTTCACTTACCAAACAGTTTCAGGTTGGTAGGCAGATGGGTGCCTTATTCTATGAGCAATTGCATGCAAGAATTTTAATAGGGATTCCTATTAGTCGGAGTAGGGATTTTCCAACCAAAAGTTGCCCATTAAAAGAGTCACTGGTTGTGCAGAAATGAGTTGGCACTAGTACCCATCTCTGCTGGGTCTATAGGCTAGAGCAGCTGCTGTAGTTTCTCCAGAGGGGAAGCAGTTGGGGCTGTCAATCGAGATCCCTTGTCTGCCTTTAAATCTCTGCCACTTAATCAATTTGCAAATTTACTTAATCTACCTCAGTCTTCTCATCTGTAAAATGGTGGCAAAATAGGCGCACACTCACAGAATTGTTGTGAGGCTTAAATAAGTAATAGATGCTGCAGTTAGTGCAGTATGTGGCACGTGGCAAGTGCATGATAAATGTCAGCTCTTATCTGTACTTAGCTGGGTATGTAGCAGATGATGGTGCCCAGTAACTTTCAGAAGAGAGGTGCAAATAGGGTATGACGAGAGTAGAAAATGGAGGATTTATCTTTGCCTGGAGAATTTGATAATGTTTTATAAAAGGATGACATGTTAGCTAGATCTTGACTGATGAGCAGGAGTTTATCATGTGGATAACAGTTCATCATACAGAGAGCCGGCAGAAGTAGATAAAAAGACACAGAAATATAAAAGCACATAGCTTCTGTAGAGTGAATGGAGAAGGAAGTTTGTCTCATACAAATTATGTTTATATAGATAAACTCATGAATAGTTTGAGACTTTCATTGGTTATTATCATGAAGCAAACACACGCACAAGAAATAAAAGAATAGCCCCTTCATAGCAATATACTCTCAAAGCACTGAGATAAATTTTGGTCAACTCATAATTAGGTATTTTATTTATAAATAGTATCCTTTAAAAGCTTAACACTGACTCAGGCCCTGTGCTAATGTGAGTACTCATTTGATCACCTGCATATTTACAGAACTCTATACAGTGGTTCTTAACTCTCGGATGAGTGCTTTTTTTTTAATTTTTTTATTGTTATGTTAATCACCATATATTACATCATTAGTTTTTGGTGCAGTGTTCCATGGTTCATTGTTTGTTCATAACACCCAGTGCTCCATGCAGAACGTGCCCTCCTCAATACCCATCACCAGGCTAACCCATCCCCCTACCCCCCTCCCCTCTAGAACCCTCAGTTTGTTTTTCAGAGTCCATCATCTCTCATGGTTCGTCTCCCCCTCTGACATACTCCCCTTTTCTTCCTCTCCTGTTATCTTCTTCTTTTTCTTTTTTCTTAAAATATGTTGCGTTATTTGTTTCCGAAGTACAGATCTGTGATTCAACAGTCTTGCACAATTCACAGCGCTCACCGTAGCACATACCCTCCCCAATGTCTATCACCCAGCCACCCCATCCCTCCCACCCCTAACCACTCCAGTAACACTCAGTTTGTTTCCTGAGATTAAGAATTCCTCATATCAGTGAGGTCATGTGATACATGTCTTTCTCTGATTGACTTATTTCACTCAGCATAACACCCTCCAGTTCCATCCACGTCGTTGCAAATGGCAAGATCTCATTCCTTTTGATGGCTGCATAATATTCCATTGTGTATATATACCACATCTTCTTTATCCATTCATCTGTCGATGGGCATCTTGGCTCTTTCCACAGTTTGGCTATTGTGGACATTGCTGCTATAAACATTGGGGCACACGTACCCCTTCGGGTCCCTACATTTGTATCTTTGTGGTAAATACCCAGTAGTGCAATTGCTGGATCGAACGGTAGCTCTAATTTCAACTGTTTGAGGAACCTCCATACAGTTTTCCAGAGTGGTTGCACCAGCTTGCATTCCCACCAACAGTGTAGGAGGGTTCCCCTTTCTCCACATCCCCGCCAACATCTGTCGTTCCCTGACTTGTTAATTTTAGCCATTCTGACGGGTGTGAGGTGGTATCTCATTGAAGTTTTGATTTGGATTTCCCTGATGCCGAGCGATGTGGAGCACTTTTTCATGTGCCTGTTGGCCATTTGGATGTCTTCTTTGGAGAAATGTCTGTTCATGTCTTCTGCCCATTTCTTGATTGGATTATTTGTTCTTTGGGTGTTGAGTTTGATAAGATATTTATAGATTTTGGATACTAGCCCTTTATCTGATATGTCATTTGCAAATATTTTCTCCCATTCTGTCGGTTGTCTTTTGGTTTTGTGGACTGTTTCTTTTGCTGTGCAAAAGCTTTTTATCTTGATGAAATCCCAATAGTTCATTTTTGCCCTGGCTTCCCGTGCCTTTGGCGATGTTTCTAGGAAGAAGTTGCTGCGGCTAAGGTCGAAAAGGTTGCTACCTGTGTTCTCCTTTAGGATTTGGATGGACTCCTCTCTCACGTTTAGGTCTTTCAACCATTTGGAGTCTATTTTTGTGTGTGGTGTAAGGAAATGGTTCAGTTTCATTCTTCTGCATGTGGCTGTCCAATTTTCCCAACACCATTTGTTGAAGAGACTGTCTTTTTGCCATTGGACATTCTTTCCTGCTTTGTCAAAAATAAGTTGACCATAGCGTTGAGGGTCCATTTCTGGGCTCTCGATTCTGTTCCATTGATCTATGTGTCTGTTTTTGTGCCAGTACCATACTGTCTTGATGATGACAGCTTTGGAATAGAGCTGGAAGTCTGGAATTGTGATGCCGCCAGCTTTGCTTTTCTTTTTCAGTATTCCTCTGGCTATTCTGGGTCTTTTCTGGTTCCATACAAATTTTAGGATTATTTGTTCCATTTCTTTGAAAAAAGTGGATGGTATTTTGATGGGGATTGCATTGAATGTGTAGATTGCTCTAGGTAGCATTGACATCTTCACAATGTTGATTCTCCCATCAGATGAGTGCTTTATATGAATGCAACACTTGATTCAGGAAACGTTGCAGATTATTTTGAATTTGAAGTTATCATCAATTCTGCCTCGGCAGTGGGTGTTCTGAGAAAAACCTACAGTGCAGACTCCAAGTCTTGACCCTGTGCCAGTACTCTGTGAAAGTAAATTAACTGCCTGGGATCTTAATTCCCTCACAGGATAAATGTGGTTAGACAACGTTTTGGTTTTTATTTGTTTTTTGTTTTGTTTTGTTTTTTTTCCCTACTGATCCAGTGCCTGCTGTGAGCCAGGTGCTTTGCTGGGGGCTTTTGTATACAGGATCTCATTTAATCCTCCCGGTAACCTTGGGCTGACCTCTAACATCCCTTCCTCTGCCCGGGGCCTCCGTCATTGGCTGTTCAGGGCCCAGAGCAGCTGCATTAGTATTTAGTTATGCTGTCATTCTGTTTGGCTGGAAACAAAAGGAATGAGCCATGATATTTTCATGTTCCAAAATGGGCTTTGGAGAGTACAGATTTTCCCAGGCTCAGAAATGCCAAAGTAGGACAATGAGTTTCGAATCCCTGTTTGCTGATATCTGCCAGGAGTACAGTGGTCTGCTGATTTGATGATTGTCTGGACACAGGATCTGCGTCTTTGTTTCTTTTCCTCATGCACGACTTTGCACACAATAAGGACTCAAATCATGTTCTATGGAGGAAAATGTTTTATTTTTATTTTGGGATTTGTGATTGTGATTGAACTATCATTTTTAGGTACTACTTTTGGATATTTTACCATTTTATTGCTTAGGTTTAACCTAGGTCCCATTTGTAGATCTCCTGACATGGAACTAATGTATATATTTTATTTATAATATTTATAATTTATTTCTAAAATTACAGTAATGAGAATGTCATGATGTTGCTAGGATTAAATGAAATAATATATGAGAACATTATTTATAATATATAAAGTATCCTACAACTGTTATCATTGTTGTTATATATCCAAATTAGGGTTTTTCTTCAAAGTAACCTCTTTGGAAAAATATACACTTATTCTTTTATTATATATGTTACATTATATTTATATACAATATAAATAATATATATTTTTATATGTATATTATATGGCATATACTATATAATATATAATAACATATTATATATTATGGCATATAATACCTAATATATACAGCATAAATATGTACTATATATCATATATTATGTATGTTATATATGTATGTATATGATGTATATTATTTATATGTGTACAATATAAATACTATATAGTATATACTATATATATATTACATATATATATAATCCCAATGCTTTTACATCAGATTTTATTTATTTTTAATAACTACTAACTATGGGGAGAGGCTGACAAATTACCTAATAATGGTTCAAGAAAAACTTCAATAAATAGGAGAAATTGGAGAATTCTTTCATCCAGGTGACCACTTAAGTAGCCGTTCTAATCACACCTTCCCAATGATAGCCATTCTCTCTCTTGTCTCTGCCTTTGCATAACATTACAGGCAGTGCAGTCTCAGTACTAGCTCATACCAGTGCATGAGAACCAAGTGCTAAATTCTCAGAAATTTTGTGAGCCAGTTTTTTTCCCATTTTTTAATTGTTATGTTAATCACCATACATTACATCATTAGTTTTTGATGTAGTGTTCCATGATTCATTGTTTGTGCATAACACCCAGTGCTCCACACAGAATGTGCTCTCCTTAATACCCATCACCAGGCTAACCGATCCCCCCACTCCCTCCCCTCTAGAACCCTCAGTTTGTTTTTCAGAGTCCATCGTCTCTCATGGTTCGTCTCCCCCTCCGACTTACTCCCCTTCATTTTTCCCCTCCTGCTATCTTCTTCTTCTTCTTTTTTTCTTAACATATATTGCATTATTTGTTTCAGAAGGTGAGCCAGTTTTAAAAATAGCTATTTTTTAAAAATTAAATTATATCAACTTAAAATATAAATCAATTATATTAAAATGAAAGGTAATGCTCAAACTCATCACGTCCTAATCGTTTACTACATTTTATGATGATCTATGCACTTGAAGCTATTTATGGCTATTGTACCCACCTGTGGTGGAAATATTCTATAATGGTGTGCTATTGCCTTCCCCATCTCCAGTTCAGTGACATCACATTGGTAGCTTGAAACCGACCATAGGGGGAGTATCTAGAGAGTGAAAATAGGTGAACACTACACATCATGGCTTGATTAATTAATTGTGTATCGATTGTCTTGACTTAAGAAGGTGGTAGAGAAATATGAACAATACAGATTAAACTTAGAAGGGTTGTGTCTACAGTCATCACACAAAATTGTGAGTGGCACAAAAATATGAGGAAATATTTTTTCCATATTCAAAAGCTAATATCGAACTCAGGAAAGAAGTCACTTCATAACTACATTTGGTTCATCAGTTGAAACCATAAGTTGGTTCTGAATACAGGATTTTTGCAAAAGTCAACAAAAGCACGTGGGAGTATTTAACCATCTAGAATTTATAATAAGGAGTGTATTACACATATTTTATTGGACTTCATTCTTTAGAGAAGTTTTAGGTTCACAGCAAAGTTGAGCAGAAAGTACAGAGAGTTCCCACATACCCCTGCCCACACACATACACAGCCTCCCCCACTGTCCACATATCATACCAGGATCTTATATTTGTTACAATTGATGAACCTACATTGACACATTATTATCCACCAAGATTCAGTTTACATTAAGTTATGCTCTTGGTGCTTTACCTTCTGTGACTTTTGATGAATGTATAATGACATGTATCCATCATTACAAAATCATACAGAATAGTTTCACTGCCCTAATATTCTTTGTACTCTGCTTAGTCAACCCTGCCCTCATCCAAGCACCGATCTTTTTTCTGGCTTCATAGTTCTGCCTTTTCCAGAATATCATATAGTTGGAATTATCATATAGTGTGTGGCCTTTCAGATTGGCTTTTTTCACTTAGTAATGTACATTTAATTTTTTTCCATGTCTTTTCATGGCTTGATAGCTCATTTCTCCTTAGCATTGAATAATATTCCATTGTCTGGACAGTTTATTTGCTCATCTATTAAAGGTTATCTTGATTGCTCCCAAGTTTTATCAATTATGAATAAAGCTGATACAAACATCTGTGTGCAGGTTTTTGTGTGTACATTTTTTATTATTTGGAAATTGTATGCTATACATTCTTTTTTTTTTCATTGAATCAATATTTATTACGCACCAACGAGTACCAGGCACTATTCTAGGTACTGGAGATACAGCAATGAACAAAACAGAAGTCCCTGTCTTCATGGAACTTACATACTGGTAGGGCGAAAATGGACAAATAAAGTCACCAAGTGAGGACAGTAGATCAGATGGTAATAGCTGTTGTGGAAGAAAAGAAACAAGAAAGGGATGAGGAGTGACAGGGGTCAGGGCTGTCACTTTGCACAGGGTGCCATTTTATTTATTTATTTTTTAAATAATTTTTTATTGTTATGTTAATCACCATACATCACATCATTAGTTTTTGATGTAGTGTTCCATGATTCATTGTTTGTGCATAACACCCAGTGCTCCACGCAGAACATGCCCTCTTTAATACCCATCACCAGGCTAACCCATCCCCCCACCCCCCTCCCCTCTAGAACCCTCAGTTTGTTTTTCAGAGTCCATCGTCTCTCATGGTTCGTCTCCCCCTCTGATTCCCCCCTTTCATTCTTCCCCTCCTGCTATCTTCTTCTTTTTTTTTTCTTAACATATATTGCATTATTTGTTTCAGAAGTACAGATCCATGATTCATCAGTCTTGTACAATTCACAGTGCTCACCATAGCACATACCCTCCCCAATGTCTGTCACCCAGCCACCCAATGCCTCCCACCCCCCACCACTCCAGCAACCCTCAGTTTGTTTCCTGAGATTAAGAATTCCTCATATCAGTGAGGTCATGTGATACATGTCTTTCTCTGATTGACTTATTTCACTCAGCATAACACCCTCCAGTTCCATCCACGTCGTTGCAAATGGCAAGATCTTATTCCTTTTGATGGCTGCATAATATTCCATTGTATATATATACCACATCTTCTTTATCCATTCATCTGTCGATGGACATCTTGGCTCTTTCCACAGTTTGGCTATTGTGGACATTGCTGCTATAAACATTGGGGCACACGTACCCCTTCAGATCCCTACATTTGTATCTTTGGGGTAAATACCCAGTAGTGCAATTGCTGGATCATATGGTAGCTCTATTTTCAACTGTTTGAGGAACCTCCATACTGTTTTCCAGAGTGGCTGCACTGGCTTGCATTCCCATCAACAGTGTAGGAGGGTTCCCCTTTCTCCACATCCCCGCGAACATCTGTCATTTCCTGACTTGTTAATTTTAGCCATTCTGACGGGTGTGAGGTGGTATCTCATTGAGGTTTTGATTTGGATTTCCCTGATGCCGAGCGATGTGGAGCACTTTTTCATGTGTCTGTTGGCCATTTGGATGTCTTCTTTGGAAAAATGTCTGTTCATGTCTTCTGTCCATTTCTTGATTGGATCATTTGTTCTTTGGGTGTTGAGTTTGATAAGTTCTTTATAGATTTTGGATACTAGCCCTTTATCTGATATGTCATTTGCAAATATTTTCTCCCATTCTGTCGGTTATCTTTTGGTTTTGTTGACTGTTTCTTTTGCTGTGCAAAAGCTTTTTATCTTGATGAAATCCCAATAGTTCATTTTTGCCCTTGCTTTCCTTGCCTTTGGCGATGTTTCTAGGAAGAAGTTGCTGTGGCTGAGGTCGAAGAGGTTGCTGCCTGTGTTCTCCTTTAGGATTTTGATAGACTCCTGTCTCACGTTTAGGTCTTTCAACCATTTGGAGTCTATTTTTGTGTGTGGTGTAAGGAAATGGTCCAGTTTCATTCTTCTGCATGTGGCTGTCCAATTTTCCCAACACCATTTGTTGAAGAGACTGTCTTTTTTCCATTGGACATTCTTTCCTGCTTTGTCGAAGATTAGTTGACCATAGAGTTGAGGGTCCATTTCTGGGCTCTCTATTCTGTTCCATTGATCTGTGTGTCTGTTTTTGTGCCAGTACCATACTGTCTTGATGATGACAGCTTTGGAATAGAGCTGGAAGTCCGGAATTGTGATGCCGCCAGCTTTGCTTTTCTTTTTCAGTATTCCTCTGGCTATTCGGGGTCTCTTCTGGTTCCATACAAATTTTAGGATTATTTGTTCCATTTCTTCGAAAAAGGTGGTTGGTATTTTGATGGGGATTGCATTGAATGTGTAGATTGCTCTAGGTAGCACTGACATCTTCACAATGTTTGTTCTTCCAATCCATGAGCATGGAACGTTTTTCCACTTCTTTGTGTCTTCTTCAATTTCTTTCATGAGTATTTTATAGTTTTCTGAGTACAGATCCTTTGCCTCTTTGGTTAAATTTATTCCTAGGTATCTTATGGATTTGGGTGCAATTGTAAATGGGATCGACTCCTTGATTTGTCTCTCTTCTGTCTTGTTCTTGGTGTATAGGAATGCCACTGATTTCTGTGCATTGATTTTATATCCTGCTACTTTACTGAATTCCTGTATGAGTTCTAGCAGTTTTGGGGTGGAGTCTTTTGGATTTTCCACATAAAGTATCATATCATCTGCAAAGAGTGAGAGTTTGACTTCCTCTCTGCCGATTTGGATGCCTTTGATTTCTTTTTTTTGTCTGATTGCTGTGGCTAGGACTTCTAATACTATGTTGAATAGCAGTGGTGAGAGTGCACATCCCTGCCGCGTTCCTGACCTTAGGGGAAAAGCTCTCAGCTTTTCCCCATTGAGAATGGTATTTGCTGTAGGTTTTTCATAGATGGCTTTTAGGATATTGAGGTATGTACCCTCTATCCCTATACTCTGAAGAGTTTTGATCAAGAAAGGATGCTGTACTTTGTCAAATGCTTTTTCTGCATCTATTGAGAGGATCATATGATTCTTGTTCTTTCTTTTGTTAATGTATTGTATCACATTGACGATTTGCGGATGTTGAACCATCCTTGCAGCCCAGGGATAAATCCCACTTGGTCATGGTGAATAATCCTTTTAATGTACTGTAGGATCCTATTGGCTAGTATTTTGGTGAGAATTTTTGCATCCATATTCATCAAGGATATTGGTCTGTAATTCTCCTTTTTGATGGGGTCTTTGTCTGGTTTGGGGATCAAGGTAATGGTGGCCTCATAAAATGAGTTTGGAAGTTTTCCTTCCATTTCTATTTTTTGGAACAGTTTCAGGAGAAAAGGTATTAATTCTTCTTTAAATGTTTGGTAGAATTCCCCTGGGAAGCCATCTGGCCCTGGGCTTTTGTTTGTTGGGAGATTTTCAGTGACTGCTTCAATTTCCTTAGTGGTTATAGGTCTGTTCAGGTTTTCTATTTCTTCCTGGTTCAATTTTGGTAGTTGATACATCTCTAGGAATGCACCCATTTCTTCCAGGTTATCTAATTCGCTGGCATAGAGTTGCTCATAATATGTTCTTATAATTGTTTGTATTTCTTTGGTGTTGGTTGTGATCTCTCCTCTTTCATTCATGATTTTGTTGATTTGGGTCATTTCTCTTTTCTTTGTGGTAAGTCTGGCCAGGGGTTTATCAATCTTGTTAATTCTTTCAAAGACCCACCTCCTAGTTTCGTTGATCTGTTCTACTGTTCTTTTGGTTTCTATTTCATTGATTTCTGCTCTGATCTTTATTATTTCTCTTCTCCTGCTGGGTTTAGGCTTTTATTTGCTGTTCTTTCTCCAGCTCCTTTAGGTGTAGGGTTAGGTTGTGTATTTGAGACCTTTCTTGTTTCTTGAGAAAGGCTTGTATTGCTATATACTTTTCTCTCAGGACCGCCTTTGCTGTATCCCAAAGATTTTGAACAGTTGTGTTTTCATTTTCATTGGTTTCCATGAATTTTTTTAATTCTTTTTTAATTTCCTGGTTGACCCATTCATTCTTTAGTAGGATGCTCTTTACCCTCCATGTATTTGAGTTCTTTCCGACTTTCCTCTTGTGATTGAGTTCTAGTTTCAAAGCACTGTGGTCTGAAAATATGCAGGGAATAATCCCAATCTTTTGGTACCGGTTGAGACCTGATTTGTGACCTAGGATGTGATCAATTCTGGAGAATGTTCCATGGGCACTAGAGAAGAATGTGTATTCCGTTGCTTTGGGATGGAATGTTCTGAATATGTCTGTAAAGTCCATTTGGTCCAGTGTTTCATCTAAAGTCTTTATTTCCTTGTTGATCTTTTGCTTAGATGATCTGTCCATTTCAGTTAGGGGGGTGTTAAAGTCCCCCACTATTATTGTATTGTTGTCAATGTGTTTCTTTGCTTTTGTTGTTAATTGCCTTATATACTTGGCTGCTCCCACGTTAGGGGCATAGATATTTACAATTGTTAAATCTTCTTGTTGGAGAGACCCTTTAAGTAGGATATAGTGTCCTTCTTCATCTCTTATTACAGTCTTTGTTTTAAAATCTAATTTGTCTGATATAAGGATTGCCACCCCAGCTTTCTTTTGTTGTCCATTAGCATAGCAAATGGTTTTCCACCCCCTCACTTTCAATCTGGGGGTGTCTTTGGGTCTAAAATGAGTCTCTTGCAGACAGCATATTGATGGATCTTGTTTTTTAATCCAATCTGATAGCCTGTGTCTTTTGATTGGGGCATTGAGCCCATATACATTCAGGGTAACTAGTGAAAAGTATGAATTTAGTGCCATTGTATTGCCTGTAAGGTGACTGTTACTGTATATTGTCTGTGCTCCTTTCTGATCTATGCTGCTTTTAGGCTCTCTTTTTGCTTAGAGGACCTCTTTCAATATTTCTTGTAGGGCTGGTTTCGTGTTTGCAAATTCCTTTAGTTTTTGTTTGTCCTGGAAGTTTTTCTCTCTCCTTCTATTTTCAATGAGAGCCTAGCTGGATATAGTATTCTTGGCTGCATATTTTTCTCATTTAGTGCTCTGAAGATATCATGCCAGTCCTTTCTGGCCTGCCAGGTCTCTGTGGATAGGTCTGTTGCCAATTTAATATTTCTACCATTGTAGGTTACATATCTCTTCTCCCGAGTTGCTTTCAGGATTTTCTCTTTGTCTCTGAGACTCATAAGTTTTACTATTAGATGTCGGGGTGTTGACCTATTTTTATTGATTTTGAGAGGGGTTCTCTGTGCCTCCTGGATTTTGACCTGTTTCCTTCCCCACATTAGGGAAGTTCTCTGCTATTATTTGCTCCAATATACCTTCTGCCCCTCTCTCTCTTTCTTCTTCTTCTGGGATCCCAATTATTCTAATGTTGTTTCGTCTTATCCTATCGCTTATCTTTCGAATTCTGCCCTCGTGATCCTGTAGTTGTTTATCTGCCTTTTTCTCAGCTTATTTTCCATCATTTGGTCTTTTATATTGCTGATTCTTTCTTCTGCCTCATTTATCCTAGCAGTTAGTGCCCCCATTTTTTATTGCACCTCATTAATAGCCTTTTTGATTTCGACTTGGTTAGATTTTAGTTCTTTTATTTCTCCAGGAAGGGTTTCTCTGATAACTTCCACACTTTTTTCAAGCCCAGCTAGTATCTTTAAAGTCATGATTCTGATCTCTAGGTCCGACATCGTACTAATGTCAGTATTGAGTAGGTCCCTGGCAGACAGTACTACCTCTTGTTCTTTTTGCTGAGGTGATTTTTTTCATCTTGTCATATTGTCCAGAGAAGAACAGATGAATGAGAGAACAGAATGCTAACAGGTTAACAATGTCTCCAGCAAATATACTCTATACAAATCAGAAAAGACCTGAAACCAAGGGACAAGAAAGGGAAAGAAAGAAGAGAAAAAAAAGGAAAAAAAAAAAAAAACAAACAAAAACAGAACAAAACAAAAAAAAACAGAATATGATCAAATATGATCAGGCTAGTGCATAGATCAATGCCACACACTAGCTTTTGGGCATATTTTGGTCTGTTAGAAGAAAGTGGTTGCTAAAATTTTAAAGGAAGAAAGACTTATATATGTACAAAATAAGGGTTGATACAATGAAGGGATGGCAGATGACTGTAAAGATGAAAATTATAAAAGATTTTATAGAAGGAATTGATAAGATAAGAAGTTGTTTTTAAAAAGAAAGAAGAAGATTTAAAAAGAAAAAGAAAAAAGAAAAAAAAGAAAAAAAAAGGGAGAGAATGTGATCAGGCAGGAGACTAGAACAAAGCCATACACTAGTGATTTAGGGTATATTTTGATCTGTTAGAAGAAATTGTATCTCAAAAATTTAAAGAGAGAACAACTTATATATATATGCCAAAAATAAGGGTAACTACTATGAAGGGATAAAAATATGACTCTAAAAATGAATAATAAAAAATGTTTTCTTAAAAAAGGGATTGATAAGATGTTGTTTGAAAAAGGGAAAAAGAAAAATTCAAAAAAAAGTTAAAAAATTAACTTTGAAAAACTAATGAATTATGGTAAAAAAGCCATGAATTCTATGTGCAGTATTCCCCTAGCGCTGGAGTTCTCCCATTCTCCTTGATCGGTAAACTTGGTCTTGGCTTGCTGGCTGTTCGTGCTGATCTTCTGGGGGAGGGCCCTGTTGCTGTGGTTCCTAGATGTCTTTGCCGGTGGCTGAATTGCCCCGCCCTTGTGTGTCCAGGCTAAGCAAGCTGCTCCTGTTTGCTCTCAGGAGCTTTTGTTCCCTGCAAGCTCTTGGTATAGTTTTGGAGGACCAGGGTGAAAATGGTGGCCTCCCAATCTCTGCCCGGAGGAGCTGAGAACTTGGGGCCCCGCTCCTCAGTATGCCCCCAGAGAAAAGCAGTCACTCCCGTCTCCCCGGTCTCTGGCCGCACTCCGTGCTCACCCGGCCTGTGATCAAGCGTTTCTATCTCTGGCACCCGACCCCGCGTGGAGTCTCCAAACCCAGCAGATCCCTGCGGTGCGCTCCTGCGCCGCTCCTCCCTTTGGGAGGAAGGAGAGTCTCCCCGGCTCTGCCGCTTGTTGGGTCCCTGCTGGAGGAGCAGTAGCCTGACTGGGCCGCGGATCACAGTTTATGGCAACCCCGAGCTGAGAGCCCGCGCCTCGGCTCCGTCTCTGTAGCCGGCTTCTCCGCTCCGATACCTGGGAGCTCTGCTGCACTCAGTCACCCTCGGTCTTTCTGTGACCCCGAGGGTCCTGAGACCACACTGTCCCAAGAGGTTTCCACCCCCAGCTTAGCCCCTGGAGCGACGTCCCTCAGCGGAGCCGGCTTCTAAAAGTCCCGATTTTGTGCTTCGCGCACGGCTCTATCACTTGCCAGAAGCGGCCCACGGAGGCCCCCTCCCCCGCCGTCTATCCTCCCGAATATCGCCTCGGATTCACTTCTCCGCATGTCCTACCTTCCAGAAAGTGGTCGCTTTTCCGTTCAGAGTGTTGTTACTCTTCTTATCTTCGATCTCCCGTTGAGTTCGTAGGTGTTCAGAATGGTTTGGTCCCTATTCAGCTGAATTCCTGAGACCAGACGAAATCCAGGTCTCCTACTCCTCCGCCATCTGCTATACATTCTTTATACCAGTAAAATGTATAGTAAATTTATGTACAAATATATTCTTATATCTTGGTTTTTCATTCTTAAACATGTACCAGAACACCACTGCTTAAAGGCCATCATAAATACTTTGGCTTTTACTCTGAGTGAAATGGGAAGCCACTGAAGGATTTTGAGCAGGGGAGTACCTGGCACTTTTAAATTTTCACTCTAGTCGTACTGAGTAGAGACCTTGGCAGAATAGAAGCAGGGAGCTAGGTTAGGAGGTGATTACCTCCAGGTGAGAGAGGATAGTAACTTGGATGAAGGTTTCTAGTCTGATCTAATCTAGATGAGATTCCTAGTACATCTCTGTCCCTTAGTTCCATTTCCCTGGGCTAACCTGTGTCTGGCGCAAAGGAGGGCAGCCAGTTACATAGCTCCCATCTTTCCTCCTCCAGGTAGGAGCAAACTGAGAAATAAGACAGCAGTCAGCCATTAGGAAACAAAATAAAACCTTTATTGTTGGGATGCCTGGTTGGCTCAGTTGGTAGAGCATGTGACATTTTTTTTTTGCTAAGATTTATTTATTTGACAGAGAGAAAGAGAGAGAGAGCACACAAACATGGGGAGCGGGAGGCAGAGGGAGAAGCAGACTCCCTACTGAGCAGAGAGCCTGATGCGGGGCTCCATCCCAGGACCCTGGGATCACGACCTGAGCTGAAGGCAGATGCTTAACGGACTGAGCCACCCAGGTGCCCAGAGCATGTGACTCTTGATCTCAGGGTTGTGAGTTTGAGCCCCACGTTGGGTGTAGAAATTACTTGAAAAATAAGATCTTTAAAAAAATACCTTTATTTTCGATAACAATCTGGGTTGAAGGATGTAGTTTAGCATGAGAACAAAAATGGTCATATTAACTCCCTTTCCTCCAATCCAGGCCTTGGAACCTGAGAGAAAGTTAGTCCACAGAGTAGATACTTACACAGAATGGAGTGAGAGAAAAAAGCACCCAAGCTTATTTCTTTTTCTTTTTTTCTCCTCTCTCTCTCCCTGAATCTAGAACACAAGGCTTCTACAGTATCAAAATACCGAAATGTAGGAGAGTTTTGCTGTAATTTCTTCTTTTCTTTTTTTCTCATTAGAATTTTCCTTTTTTAGGTAATTTTGCACCCAGAGTTTCTATCGTCCACCAGCCCCTTATTACCCATGGATTATGAAGAGTTTGTCCGAGGTTGTCATCTTGGAGTATTTCCATCATACTATGAACCGTGGGGTTATACTCCAGGTATGTGGCATGTATAGATTGTGGAATGTTTTAATTTTTTATTAATCTACTATTTTATGCACATGGATATAATATTCAAAGCTGATATGTAATTTCTACTAAGGTTAAATTATAATAATATACTGTATGACAAAGAAAAAGAATGTGTTATAAAGATTATGTATTATTGAGTTATCTCTACCACTCCCAACTATTCATATAAAGGAGAAACTGAGTGCAAGTAGGTTTAAGATGAGAAACAATGGTCCAGCAAAAGTGTTCTCTAAAACATATTTCAGAATTTTTTTAAATTAATGGATGTACTTAATTTTTAATAGGTAACACATTCACATAGTTAAGGAAACAAAGAGTATAAGAAGGTGTACAGTGAAAAGTCTTCTTCACACCCTCGTCACTCAAAAAAGAGGTACTTTTAAGATAAAATGTCAGTTCGGTGATAGGTATTATGACCCTGACATCATTCCATTCAGATCCTCCACCTCTTCATCTGCCTTTTTTTTTTTCCTCCCCGTTGGTGGATTCCCAGATGCACTACCTATTTTTCTTTTTTGTCCCCTATGAGCATGTTTGTCATTAGTATCAAGAGCAATCGATTTGTATTTGTACTGAAATGCCTAATTAAAAAGGAAACAAATACTTTAAATAAATGCCAATGGAACGTATATAATACTAACTTTTCCATCTCATATTAATAGAGATTTTCCTCTTTATTTAAATATAATTCCATTCATAATTTTAAAAGAAAAGGTTCAGAAAACATTTTTATGCATAATTAATAAATTTTGCTTTCTGATCTCAATGTCATCATTGTCCAACCAAGGGGTGGCATCGGTCAAGGTTAGGGAGATCATGGTTGAATTATGAAGAGGAAGAATTTTTCTAGTCTTTGTATTCTGATCCCAGAATTTCAATATAGAATTTAAAATTCTATATAAGTAGTATCTTTACATAAGGAGCAACATGAAATCTCTGCCTTTTTTTGACATAAGGTCCTATTCTATCATTCTGGGTTCCACCAAGAATAATTTGCCAGCAGCTGTAAAATTATTAAAACCTCTGGGGAAAATAGATAAAATATTATCTCCTCTTGAAACATGACATAGAAAAGCTATTGATCTAACTCTTCCAGCTATCTCTTTTGTAGTTCTAAAAATTGTTATGGGTGTCAGTTGTCACTTTTGTAAAGATGGTGTCTTCTTACTTATGAGGTACCCACATATTATCTGAAATTGTTTATAATTGAGTATCTATCTTTTAAGATACATAAAATGCATATTTCACTGATGAACTTAACATTTTGTTATTGACTTTTGTTCCTATTATTTCCAGTAAGTAACACAATTTATTATCAAAGAAGTTTCAAAAATAGAGAAGCACAAAGCCAAAGTCTGAGTGACTGAGGGATGTGGGAAATCCTTTACATTGGGTAAAGAGAATGTTCTATAACTTACAGCAGACTTTCCACCAAACATCATTTTAAAGGACAAAGATAAACTTAAGCCAAAATGATAGAGGAGATACATCTAGTATTTTAAAATAAAGATCAGCAAAACTATTATAAAAGATAAGTGGATAGAAAAAGAAGTTTGAGAATGAGTCATTCTCTGTTTTGAACTAACCAGAGGAGGTTGGCCACTCTTCACCTAACCTGTAGTTACAGAAATAACAAGACCCCTAGAGGTTTAAGTTTGGTGTTAGCATATTAGATAATTCTAATTTTTTAAAAATAACTCTTTATTTGATACTAAGTTTAACACACTGCAGAAAATATTCATTTAAGGCTGTGTTTTGAGAAAATCCAATGATTATAAGTACTTATTCCATTAAATTCATTCAATGAAAATTTGCAGAGATTATGGGTACCTAGCACTTCATTACATGTATTTTAATGAGTATTTAATAAAAATAAGGTTCTGTGAACTTCCATGGAATTGTAGGCAAAATTCTTTATACATATATGCATAAGAATTTTTCTGGGGAGGAGTTCCAGGTTTACATTAGATTTTCATGTGGGTCAAGAATCCCTTTCCTATTTTCTCCTCCACCACTCCCTCTAAAAATTAGGAAACCACATCTCTCTAGAGATAAACCACGAGGCAATACTTGCAGAGCAGAAGAAAAGGCCACTGTCTAAACTGCATTACTTCTTTTTTTTAAATTTTATTTTATTACATTAATCACCATATATTACATCATTAGTTGTTTTTTTTTAATTTTTTATTGTTAGGTTAATCACCATATATTACATCATTTGTTTTGATGCAGTGTTCCATGATTCATTGTTTGCGTATAACACCCAGTGCTCCACGCAGAACGTGCCCTCTTTAATACCCGTCACCAGGCTAACCCATCCCCTACCCCCCTCCCCTCTTGAACCCCCAGTTTGTTTCTCAGAGTCCATAGTCTCTCATGGTTCATCTCCCCCTCCGATCTTCCCCCTTTCATTTTTCCCTTCCTACTATCTTATTTTTTTTAACATATAATGTATTATTTGTTTCAGAGGCACAGGTCTGTGATTCATCAGTCTTACACAATTCACAGCGCTCACCATAGCACATACCCTCCCCAATGTCTATCACCCAGCCACCCCATCCCTCCTACCCCTCACCACTCCAGCAACCCTCAGTTTGTTTCCTGAGATTAAGAATTCCTCATATCAGTGAGGTCATATGATACATGTCTTTCTCTGGTTGACTTATTTCACTTAGTATAATACCCTCTAGTTCCATCTGCGTCATTGCAAATGGCAAGATTTCATGGTTTTTTGATGGCTGCATAATATTCCATTGCATATATATACCACATCTTCTTTATCCATTCATCTGTCGATGGACATCTTGGCTCTTTCCATAGTTTGGCTATTGTGGACATTGCTGCTATAAACATCGGGGTGCACACACCCCTTAGGATCACTACATTTGTATCTTTGGGGTAAATACCCAGTAGTGCAATGCTGGGTCGTACGGTAGCTCTATTATCAACTTTTTGAGGAACCTCCATACTGTTTTCCAGAGTGGCTGCACCAGCTTGCATTCCCACCAACAGTGTAGGAGGGGAATTCCCCTTTCTCCGCATCCTCGCCAACATCTGTTGTTTCTTGACTTGTGAATTTTAGCCATTCTGACTGGTGTGAGGTGGTATCTCATTGAGGTTTTGATTTGGATTTCCCTGATGCCGAGCGATGTGGAGCACTTTTTCATGTGTCTGTTGGCCATTTGGATGTCTTCTTTGGAAAAATGTCTGTTCATATCTTCTGCCCATTTCTTGATTGGATCATTTGTTCTTTGGGTGTTGAGTTTGATAAGTTCTTTATAGATTTTGGATACTAGCCCTTTATCTGATATGTCATTTGCAAATATCTTCTCCCATTCTGTCGGTTGTCTTTTGGTTTTGTTGACTGTTTCTTTTGCTGTGCAAAAGCTTTTTATTTTGATGAAGTCCCAATAGTTCATTTTTGCCCTTGCTTTCCTTGCCTTTGGTGCTGTTTCTAGGAAGAAGTTGCTGCAGCTGAGGTCAAAGATGTTGCTGCCTGTGTTCTCTTCTAGGATTTTAATGGACTCTTGTTCACATTGAGGTCTTTCATCCATTTTGAGTCTATTTTTGTGTGTGGTGTAAGGAAATGTTCCAGTTTCATTCTTTTGCATGTGGCTGTCCAATTTTCCCAAAATCATTTGTTGAAGAGACTGTCTTTTTTCCACTGGACATTCTTTCCTGCTTTGTCGAAGATTAGTTGACCATAGAGTTGAGGGTCCATTTCTGGGCTCTCTATTCTGTTCCATTGATCTATGTGTCTGTTTTTGTGCCAGTACCATACTGTCTTGATGATTACAACTTTGTAATAGAGCTGGAAGTCCGGAATTGTGATGCCACTGGATTTGCTTTTCTTTTTCAACATTCCTCTGGCTATTCAGGGTCTTTTCTGGTTCCATACAAATTTTAGGATTATTTGTTCCATTTCTTTGAAAAAAGTGGATGGTATTTTGATAGGGATTGCATTAAATGTGTAGGTTGCTCTAGGTAGCATTGACATCTTCACAATGTTTGTTCTTCCAATCCATGAGCATGGAACATTTTTCCACTTCTTTGTGTCTTCCGCAATTTCTTTTTTGAGTATTTTATAGTTTTCTGAGTACAGATCTTTTGTCTCTTTGGTTAGATTTATTCCTAGGAATCTTATGGTTTTGGGTGCAATTGTAAATGGGATGGACTCCTTAATTTCTCTCTCTTCTGTCTTGTTGGTGTATAGGAATGCCATTGATTTCTGTGCATTGATTTTATATCCTGCTACTTTACTGAATTCCTGTATGAGTTCTAGCAGTTTTGGGGTGGAGTCTCTTGGGTTGTCCACCCAAAAGTATGATAAAGTATCATATCATCTGCAGAGAGTGAGAGTTTGACTTCTTCTTGCTGATTCAGATGCCTTTTATTTCTTTTTGTTGTCTGATTGCTGTGGGTAGGACTTCTAGTACTATGCTGAATAGCAGTGGTGAGAGTGGACATCCCTGCCGTGTTCCTGACCTTAGGGGGAAAGCTCTCAGTGTTTCCCCATTGAGAATGATATTTGCTGTGGGTTTTTCATAGATGGCTTTTACGATATTGAGGTATGTACCCTCTATCCATATACTCTGAAGAGTTTTAATCAAGAATGGATGCTGTACTTTGTCAAATGCTTTTTCTGCATCTATTGAGAGGATCATATGGTTCTTGTTCTTTCTTTTATTAGCGTATTGTATCACATTGATTGATTTGCAGATGTTGAACCATCCTTGCAGCCCAGGGATAAATCCCACTTGGTCGTGGTGAATAATCCTTTTAATGTACTGTTGTATCCTATTAGCTAGTATTTTGGTGAGAATTTTTGCATCTGTGTTCATCAAGGATGTTGGTCTATAATTCTCTTTTTTGATGGGGTCTTTGTCTGGTTTTGGGATCAAGGTAATGGTGGCCTCATACAATGAGTTTGGAAGTTTTCCTTCCATTTCTGTTTTTGGAACAGTTTCAGAACAGCTGGAGAAATAAACTGCATTACTTCTTGATTAGTGGTGAAATCTTTTTTTTAACCCACCCCCACTAGCCAACCAAGATTAATTCCATAATCAAATATGAATTCCTTGTGAAAAATGTAGACATCCTTGTGAGAGGTAATACTTCTTAAAAGAAACATATCCACTATTTTATGAAAAACAGGTTTTGAATAGATGGGGGAAGAAGACGGGGGAGGTATGGGTACAATGGACACTTGGGGAATTGGAGGGATTTGTGGCAAGCGAGAGTCATCTGATGGGAGGAGTTGCTCATGTCCAAAACCCACAAACTCACCACAGACTTAGCGACACAGCTTAGAATGGAGCAAAAAAACAAAACCAGCCAGAATGAGAGAGACAGGGTAGAGTAGCAGTTCCAAACAGGAGCCCTGGAGCTGGGCACCTGCTTCAAATCCCAACTCTACCCCATTCCCTGGCTTTGTGACATTGGGCAAATTATCTAACCTCTCTGTGCCTCAATTTCTTCATCTGTAAGATGGAGATAATGTCAGTCTTAGTTCACGTGGTTCTTGAGAAGATTAAATGAGTTAATACATGTAAAGAGCTTAGTACTGTGCCTGATACAAAATAAATATCACTACTACTAGGCCAGCTTGGGCTTTTCCCCCTTCCGTATGCATAAGAGGATATAGAAGGTGGTCTGAAGCCAAGCCTTTGTCTATTTCCCCTGGCAGCTGAATGCACTGTGATGGGTATCCCCAGTGTGACAAGCAACCTTTCCGGCTTTGGCTGTTTCATGCAGGAGCACGTGGCTGATCCTACTGCTTATGGTGAGGTTTTTCATCATTCACCCAATGCAGGGAGAAGTAACCTCTAACCAAACACAGGGTCTTTAGAGAGCCTAACTTTAAAGCTATCCTGATGATTAAAGTAATGTTTATACTTCTTGTTTAATTAAAAGTAGATTTAATTATGTGGTTCATAGAAAAGATAAAAATGCTATTGATATTACATATATTGATGTTACAGTAACTAAGGCCTTAGAGTATATAGAGTAGTCAGCGTCATTATTTTAAAGGTCTGCGCCAAGTTAGCAAAATTCACTTAAATTGTTGAAGATGGCAGAAGAATTTGCATACCACCATCTCTGTCTGTGTTGCCTAGCAGCAAGAAAAGCGAGATGGGATGGATTGTCTGCCTACACATTGCCAATTTCCTGGTCTTCTATGGTCTCCTCATCACTGTTCCCTTTCTTCAGGCTAGTGCTCTGGTTCTCAGTCGGGGCTGCATGGTGGGAACACTGGGGAGCCTAAAATCACTGATCCCCAGGTCTTACCCCAGAGATTGTGGTTAGTGAGCAGTCCCGGGGAGAATCACTGATCCACGGTATCCCTCTACTGCCAAATTTTTTTAACAAGATCCATCGTGTTGCCTGTGTGTTAGTGACAGTTGTAAACCCTTAGGAGGAGATCACAGAAGAAATACAGCCTTGGAAGGGGAAAGATAAAACAGAGGCAGCAGGGGAGTCAGGGGGCAGGTACTACGTGTGGTGGTCTGTGATGGAACCTAAGGAATGGGAGAAGAAACATTCTAAGGTAGCCCTATGTTTACCCGTGCTTTGGCTTTTGTGCTCCTCAGGTATTTACATTGTTGACAGGAGGTTCCGCTCTCCGGATGATTCCTGCAATCAGCTGACTCAGTTTCTCTATGGATTTTGCAAACAGTCCCGCCGCCAAAGAATTATTCAGAGAAACCGAACTGAGAGGCTCTCTGATCTTCTGGATTGGAGATACTTGGGCAGAGTAAGTTAAGTTTGGGATGGAGAGAACTGCTTTAGAAATCCCACTAGACTGGGGCCCCTGGGTGGTTCATTTGGTTGGGCATCTGACTGTTGATCTCAGTTCAGGTCTTGATCTTGGGGTCATGAGTTCGAGCCCTGCCTTTCAAGCTGTGCTGAGTGTGGAGACTACTTTAAAAAAAAAGAAAGAAAGAAAGAAAATCCCACTGGGCTATAAAAATATAGATTCTAGTCATCATCTGCAAAGTCAACCCTGTACCATAATTGTTGAAATCTCAAGCGATGTTTTCATGTACTTTTTTTACTTAAAATGAGCTGGCAAAGTCCTACCCCCAAATTTTCATATTTAGTTTGAGCTTATAACAGCAAGTCTGTCAGGATCTAGCTGGGATCTTTCTAGTTAGTCTATTGTCAGTGCTTAACTTGATGCATTTCAGCTATTGGTTCATGAATATGAGGAAAACATCTAAAGAAACATTTCCATTTTGCTTGACTCTAAGCAATAATGTGACCATATTCCTTAAGTACAGTGGGAGTGGGAATAATATTGTTTTCAAATGACAAGTACAGGAAATACCTCCTTTCAATTATGCAATAGGTTTTTAAATACCCAGACTTCTATATATCTTAGTACTGGATGATTTAATAAAAAATAAGCTGACTTTGCCTTCACATCATGTATCTGCTTAGATGCCACTAAATTCTCCCTGACAAATGATAGATGCTGCCATTTGCCGAGCGGCTACACACACTAATGACAGTGCTCATCACAACCCTGAGTGATTCATTGTCCTGTCTATATTTTACAATGAAAGCAGAATGATAAGGCTCTTAGAAGTTATGTCTCTCTCTTTTTTTAAGATTTTGTTTACTTATTTATTTGAGAGAGAGAGAGAGAGAACACGAGCCGGGGGAGGGGCAGAAGGAGACGCAGACCCCCATTGAGCAGGGAGCCTGATGATGCGGCACTCGATCTCAGGACTCCGGGATCATGATCTGAGCCGAAGGCAGATGCTCAACCCACTGAGCCACTCAGGTGCCCCAGAAGTTGTTTCTTATCTAAGGTCTCAAGCAGGACTTAGGTCCAGCTTGTCTAATTACTCAGGTACCCCATTTTCCCCATATCATACTGCTTCTCTGTAGCATGAAGCCAGTGTTTTAGCACACAATTCAGAGTTTTCAGTAAGGCCAGTATGGCTTTTCGGTTCCACTTTTTGTAGTATTTCTTTACTTATTAACTGGAAAATAATAACTGTAAACCATCAGTTTTTTTTCTGATTCTTAAATTTAGGGTGAATAGGTTCTGCCACTTTACTAGGAGAATAAGATTTTATATAATAACATGGTTCTTGTGATATATAATATTTTTTAAACCGTGAATTGGTTTTTCTATCATAGTATTATCAGCATGCCAGGTACCTGACCTTAAGCAAAGCTTTTCCAGATAAATTCCATATGGAGCCTACATCACCACCAACGGTAAGTATTTTATGTATTATGTATTTATTTTGAAATCTAAATTTCTTGTGTATGGTAAGTCCTACCAATATTTTTTAATTTAGAATTAGTTAAGGACGGAAACTTTTATGCTTTTTCATAATGTTGCCTTAAAGCAAGGAATAGAGGAACCGACAAGGCAAACCAAGTCAAAGCCCTTGATTCCGAGTTAGCCTTATTTAGCAGATGAGCCGATGATCAGCTAATTCATGTCACTGGAGAAGCACTTCCACATTAAAACTCTCCCTGCCTTAGTACTTGAAACCTCTGTGTTAGACACCCATTCTTTTGGGAGTTACTGAAAAATGAACTGGCCTGCTTTAACAGCAGGTGAATTCACTCTCTGAGGAAATGTTTAAATAACAGGTAACTACTTGGCAACAGTAACATAGAGTGAATTCAGGAACCACGGGAGGAATTGGACTGGATGACTCTTTATGTACCAGTCAGCAGTGCCCAGCAGGGAGTCTTCTTCTGAAGCTCTCTTAGACATTTATATTCATGAGACGAGCATTGGCTACTTGGCATCACATTCACTTAGAAGGATATAAGATAGGAAACACAGCTTGAAGTAGGACAGCATCAGACATTTCTCTTCAGTGGGATCAGTCCTTACAGCAGTCTACACAGCGGTCCAAAAGCCACACTTCTTTGTCCGCCCTTCCCCCCCCCCCCCCGCCCGCCCACCAGGCGAAAGCTTGGGTGCAAGAAGATGAAATCCCTATCATTAGGTATGAGATCTATCTTAGCTTAGTAGTTTCATGCCCCAGGGAGCCAAGATCTCATGTAAATCTCCCAGATCAGCAGCGTCCATGGCCTCCACGAGGAATATGCACAAGTACGAGAGTCATCCAATTCAGGGATTCCCAAAAGCTGTAGATCCTCATCGAGTATTTATAAATCTCTGAGTTCAGATGTGATTTCCTAATCAGGAGTCCCTTTTACCATAATCAATTTTGCACAACTTATATTCCATCTATATCAAGTGTCAAGGGAAACAGATCTCAAAAGTTAGCCCGAGGTAAAATTTGCTCATGCAGAAGGTGACAGGGTTTTGAAAACCTTTCAGAATATAAATTCCAACTTTTACGCTCAGGATTTTAACAGGATTAATGGCTTAGCTTGTTTAGAGGCAGTTGCTCAACTTGATGTTAATTCAAGGTCTTATTCATCAAGCTGTATTCATCCATTTATTCAAATGATTCAATTACTAAGTATTGAACTCCTACTCTGAGCCAGGTCCTAAGTGCATGAATCAGCCCCGTTTTTTTAATTTATTTTTTTATTGCTTTCAGGCCAAATATCTGAACGTTGAAATGATTGTATAGGTATGACATGATAATAATGAACACGAGTAGTTGAAATACAGAGTGACAAGTGCTGCAACTATTTTATACAACCGTCCTCCCCAGTCAAACATGTGCTCTCTCGAAGGGCAAGAGTCATGTTTTTCTTCTTTGTTTCCTCAGTGGCATTTTGGTGCCTGACCCATAATTGTGCTTAGCGTTCATTGATCAAATGAGTTATCTCAGTGAATCTTAGGTAGAAGGGCAATTTGATTAAAACCTAGTGACATTTGCTCATGTACTGAAATAAAAGTAACTGGTGGAATTTCAGAGTGGCCTGGCTTCCAGGATTCTTTCTAATGGTGGCTGTCCATGGCATGTCCACGACACCCATGTTCTGTAATTTTGTTGAGCAAATCCGCAAAGTGACATAGGGACTGACATTATCAGCAGTGTAACATGACAGTTGATGTTAAAGGCTAGGGAGCGATCACAGCCCTGGTACAAATCTTTGCTCTACCACTTACATCCTGCATGACCTTGGGCAAGTCATCTGGTCTCTCTAACCCTCAATGTTCACCTATAAATGGGAAAAACACATTTATTGGTGTTGTTACAAGGATTAAATAAGATTTTATATATATATACACATATATATATACACATACATAAATACATATAGCACCTGGCACATTTCAGTGCATAAGAAAAGAAAGCTATTTACTTAACAAATCTCTCTTGAATTTGGTGGTACCAGAATCAAAAGGAATCAAAAATAATAATAGCCCACGAACAGACCACAAATATATGCAACTGTTTTGTATTAAATGCACATGCAAAGTGTTTATATCATTATAATGTTTGTGACTTATTTTTGTCTTTGGCAGACTGAAGGATTTAAATACCCCAGGCCTTCTTCAGTTCCACCTTCCCCTTCAGGGTCTCAGGTCTCTAGTCCTCAAGGCAGTGATGTGGAAGACGAAGAAGAGGATGGGCGATACAATGAGGAAGAGGAAGCTGAAAGGGATCGGTTAAATATCAAGTCGCCATTTTCTCTGGGCCGTGTTCCTCGTGGGAATAAAAAGCTGCATGATGAATACAAGAACTGAATTCCACGCTTGTTGAGCAGAGCTAATGTAGTAAGAACAGAGTAAGAGTGATTATCTAAAGAAATGAAAATGCTACAAATTCCATTTTCTTCTTTTAAGTGTTACAACGGGATTTATTCTCTGCCTACGAAGGGGAGAAGATTAAGTGAGTGGCAATTTGGAATGTCTAATAAAATCCAAGTTATTTTCCCCTACTCCTTTTCCCCAGTAAATTTAGGCACGAGGAAGAATGTCCATTAAAGGAGGAAGACCAGAAATGGTTTTAAAATATTAGCTTAAGCAATAAGAATTTTCATTTGCTAGTGTTTATTTTTAAATTATCATCACCATAATCCTGTGCTTAGTATTTATACAGCTGCCATATCTACCAAACAAGTCTCCCATTTTCCCTGCAAAGGATCCTGATCTGAGCCCTGAACGTGCACTACGTACATATTTTAAATAATTCTGTCTTCAATGATTATGTTCATGTTTCACATGATTCAGAACCATGAATTTTCTATCTAGCTTTGCACACAATCAAAATCCATAAGAAAAAAAATCTATCTTAAATCCAGATCCTGATACATATTAACTGATACATATCAACTTAATGATGGGAAGATGTTACCATCTGCACTATACCATCTGACTGCAACAAAGTACAAATGAAAGAGCTACATCAAAATTCACAGACCTGTAAACACCTGGTTTTGAGTGGCAGGTTTCTGCCCTGCACTCGCTTCTCCATTCAGACAGCTGCTGCCACTGGACTCCATCCCCTTGCTCCAGTCCTTTCTTCATCCTTCCCCAAGACTGACGAAGCCGGGTGAGGAGCAACAGATAAAGATCCTTAGTAGATGACTCTGTTTCTAGCACAGTGCCTTATACACAGTAGCTGCACAAATGAATGGTCTCACTGGGAGAAATATAGTTACAAAAAAAGGATGTTTTTAAAGAATGTATATTTGCATAAGTTGGAGTATAGGAACTATAGAAAATAGTTAATGTGTGCCTGACCAGCTGACCGAAGACTTTTATGCATTGTCCCACCCTGTCTTCCATGTTAAGAGTTAGGGTGAACAGAGCTGGTTTTACATATACTGATGAGAAGATAAAATGTTACAAGTGTTCTGCTAATAGTTTCCCAGGGCACAAGGAGGACTCAGGAGAGGGACTGGTCAAAGGCACTTGGGGAGGTCCAAAGGGTGAGGATACACTTCTGTGAAGTCACGTGGGGAATACAAGTGCTGGCTTCACATGGTGATTATAAGGATCAGATCATATTAGAAATAAACTCATCTTTTTTTAAAAGATTTTATTTATTTATTTGAGAGAGAGAGAATGAGAGAGAGAGCACATGAGAGGGGTTAGGGTCAGAAGGAGCCTGATGCAGGACTCAATGCAGGGACTCCAGGATCATGACCAGAGCCGAAGGCAGTTGCTTAACCAACTGAGCCACCGAGGCGCCCTAGAAATAAGCTCTTACTAAAGGAATTCATAGTCCAGTAGGATGGGACCAACTGGTTACATTCCCAACTTCCCTTTTTCCTGAGGCTGAAGCAAAACAATGTAACTCAAGGTGGATAGGATACAGACTTTCATTTCTCATAACCAGATAAAGTGGAAATGTTAGTTGGAGGCTGATTTTTTTTTAAGATTTTATTTATTTATTCATGAGAGACAGAGAGAGAGAGAGAGGCAGAGGGAGAAGCAGGCTCCCAAGGAGCAGGGAGCCCGATGTGGGATTCGATTCCAGGACCCCGGGATCACGACCCGAGCCGAAGGCAGATGCCCAACCATCTGAGCCACCCAGGCGCCCAGTTGGAGGCTGATTTTAACAGGCAGGGGCCTCTGCCTTCTCTCCTCTCTTGGGGTCATAATGGTGCTGTCGGGAGAGAGAAGGTATCCACTGGGGAAACCCAGGGAAACAAAGAGTGATTGAGAGCCCAAGCTGGAAGGCAGATAGCCACAGGGGAGGAAGGATTCCCACCCAAAGAGGGGAAGGCTCCAGGAGCTGTGCTCGAAGGGGCTGCAAAGTCCCACCTGAGGTAGCGATACTCAAGTACGTGGGTTTGCCTGGCAGGGGGGTATTTCCCAGTTTTAAAATACAAGCCATACAGTGTGAACATCTTTTGTTCATTTCAATTTTGAAAAATATAGAAATAAAGAGAATTGCAAAGATATCCCAAGAGAGACAGAATGTTACAGCAGCCAGGCAAAGGGGACTGTATGCAACTACTATGCTTTTTGTTGTTGTTGCTGTTGTTTTAGGATTTTTTTTTTTTTATTTGAGAAAGGGGAGAGAGAGAAAGAATGAGTGGGGGGAGGGGCAGAGGGAGAGGGAGAAGCAGACTCCCCGCTGAGCAGGGAGCCAGATACGGGACTCAATTACAGGACCTGAGATCATGACCTGAGTCGAAGGCAGATGCTTAACCAACTGAGCCACCCAGGCGGCCTGCAACTACTATGTTAATCAGCACATCTGTATGGCAGAACAACATTCAAGGAATTCAAGCACCTATAATACTTGGTATTATATACAATACTAATAGTCTTCCAATATGATACTGAATGATTTTAATAGTTGTTGGTCACTTAAAAGGTTTTTAAAAACTCTGTTTTAGTGTGAAAGACTTGAGATTGTTCTATTTAGTTGTGGGAAGAATTGTTTCATGTGTTGGGGTTTTAAAACAGTCTTGGAATGAGCATAAGGTTTGAATAGCCAGTATGTACACCTCTATGTCAGAGGAGTAAAATCTCAACAAATGGGACATATGCACTATCTAGAAAATCCACTTAAATCAAATCATAATAAATGACAAGTGCCTATTATGATACCACATATTTTTTAATGCTAGCATATTATTTTTTGGAAGAGATCAGTGTGACAATTACTTGAATATAGTTTCATTATTCAATTATGATACAAGATACAGACAAATCTTATAAGCAGGGTTCTGACTTCATAACACAGTGAAATTGTAACTCCTAAGTACCAATACATTCACATAAAGATATCCTTTAGCTACTGAATAATGGCTATATACTGATGACAGTAAGAATTAACAATATTTTCCACTTATGACATTTATCAGTAACAACTCTCAACTACTTAGGTCAAAAAAATTAACATGTTGATCATATTGTAACTCCGAATAAATAGGTTATTATGCCCACTGTGGATGAGTGTGTGTGTGTGTGTGTGTGTGTGTGTGTGTGTGTGTGTTTTCAGATAGTCTTAAAAGTCTTCAGAAGGAGCAGATGAGGCATATCACCGAGTACTGATGTTATCAGGGCACCTTTATCTAACGTTTTAATGTATAATAAAGCCGAGAGCTCTAGTCAGTTAGAGTAAGCAGAGTCTTTGAGTCTGTTTAGCTGTGGAACATGAGTTGCCTCTGAAAAACTGGTTTGTTCCTTTTGTACAATGTACACAGGAGCAGAGTGTCTCCATCTGCTTATTTACCAGTAACCCCCTGAATTCAGGGACATCCCCAAAGAGCACAAAGGGGAGCGCCCCACTAAGGAACCTTCTACCAGCCTCACAGATCCGCCCTCTCCCCCCTTTAGCAACTACAGTGAAGTGTTCTTATCACGGGCTTCTTCCCAGTCACCTCCCTCCTTCTTCCCTTCTTAACGACTTCCATCTCCAAGATGAACTACTCAGAGAACACACTCTGCTCTTTCCCATCCTGCCATGCTTCTCCCCTCACCCCCCATGGAGATGGGAAAAAGGCAGAAAAGGAGAGGGAGATTCACTGCTGAGTGCAAGACAATGCAAGGGGTAAAGGAATGAAAAAGCCAACAACTAAAACTCACTAGATTAAGATGGATACTTGTTATAACAAATAGAAAGCACACTCTAAAGAGTCTCTAGCCTTATAATTACGAATGGGAGTAAGACACAAGGTGACCTAAACAGGACCTGAAGCAATGAAAGAAGGCCATGGTGTCCCCAGCTAAGAACCCTATATTACCTTTACTTCTGGAAAGAATAAAATTGGTTATGCATGTTCCTAACATTACAATGGAAGTAAAAAGGGTCCAAGGGCTTTATTTACATGCTTTATGTTTTCAGCAGGAATGGAACTGTATTCAAATGTGAGTTGGTCTATTTTCACCAGTTTAGTAGACTGTCTTCTAGGACTCTGGTTTGATCAAAGTTTTCTTCTCCAGCTGTAAGAAAAAAAAGGTGCATAAAATAAACACACTTCTCTGCATTTTAAAAGGGGAAAAGATAAGATGAAGAGAACTTCCAGAAATAAACATTTAGTTTCCTAAATTATGTTAACTACTGCACTTTGCTACTGAGAATCCAAAAAAGTGTGCTTCGATTGATTTGGTTTAAAAATCTTCCTCCTCAGCTCAAGATACATAGGGGAACTCACATTTCACATCTGACTCTCCAGAATGAATAAAACTATAACGTGGTATGTTTGGTAGAAATCTGAAAAGGCCATATTGTCTTGCTCTAAGTGTGTCTCATCATATCTTAAATATCCACCATTAGAACCGTTCAGTTGCATCAAGGTACTGCCTCCATGTTTCCTGTTAACAATGCATGTTACTTGGGAAAGATGACACTGGAACACTTTTGCACATATTCTCTTATTAGCTGAGCTAGACTAGGCCTGGGGAACAAATGAGACAAAAGGAAGGGATACTTGTTAGCTGCATGGGATTGGAAAACTTTAGAGCGTGAGGTATCACTTCCAGGACAAAGTGGCTAAGGAGTCAGATGATAGCAGGTTCTTGGGACTGTAACAATGGGTAGAAGAGCTAAAACCTACCAAAGGTAGGGAGAGGGAGTTGCCGGAGGAAAATGCCTCTCCTAACTTTCTCTAAGGTTATCTCTAGATAAAACCACATTCCTTTAGCTAGTTACAATATAATTTGAATGTCTGAGTTACATTTTAACCTGAATTACTAGCACATTTTAGAATATGACAGATGATGGGTTGCTCTTTAAAGAAAAAAAAAACTCAATAAGAAGGGCATCCTTGTACATTGGTCACTAAAATAAAAACACACTATATAAAATAAGAGCCTACCAAATAATACTTAGGGACTTTAGAATGAAAATGTTAAAGGTGGCTAGTAATGAATATATCATATGGAAATTAAATACTTTTCCATCAATTTAAACTAGTAAGATACTGTTTCCTTATTTCATCATCAGAAACAAGCTACTCTGGAAACTTCAATGATTAAAAAATTACATTTATTTTCCACAAAAAGACTTGAAATTGGGACCTATAATCACACACTCTTCCCTAAAGTTTCTTTTTTTTTTTAATTTAAATTTTAGTTAGTTAACATATAGTGCAATATTGGTTTTCTGGAGCCTTCCCTAAAGTGGCTAATGAAAATCCTTCTTCCCCTCTTTAAAATTAGCTCCTCCCTTTCCATTCTAGCTCACCTTTTTTTTTTTTTCTTTCCTTTCTGGCTCCACACATCTTCCCAGCAACCAAATCTAAAACTTCTCTTTCGATCCAACTTCACCAGCACTCTCCTCCTACTCATTTCAACAAACAGTAGGGGTGCCAAGTGTTGAATTTAGAAAATATCACCTTGGCTGTAGCATCCTCCACCCATTACCAACTATTTCTCACCTTTTCATTGCAAGAGTTCTGAGAGCCATGCTGGCTAGTACTCGCTTTCTTCTTGTCCCATATTCCCTCTCAACAAGGCTTCAGAAGGGGCATGGCAGGAGCAAATAGTATCACCGAGCAGGAGCTGAGCGGAAATCCTGTGAACTGCTGTTCAATGACCCCTCAAAGCCAACACGATCTTCCTTTCCTGCTGATTTCTGTTCTCTCATTAACCATTCTGCTACATTTGATGCTTTAATCATGCCTTTCTTAAAACTTTCCACCCTTGATTACTGGATATGCTGTTATTCTGGTTCTCCTCTTACATTGCTGCTTTCTCCTTGAAATGTCCCTTCACTGATAGGACTGTCTTCCCTTTCCCTCTATCTCTAGGTATTCTCTAAGGTGAATCCTTTATCATCTGCCTTTCTCCTGCTATATCTGAGGCCTAGAAGAGACTTCCATTTTCACAATTTAAGCTTTATTAACTGGCTCTGAATTTCCAGTTGTTCCCAAATCTGACTGATCATCAGAATCATTTGGGGGAACTTCTTAAGGATACAGATTCTGAGGCTCATTCAACTTTCACAGAATCAGAATTTCTGGGTCTAAGGCTGAGAAATCTGTATTTTGAGCAAGCTCTCCAGTTAACTCGGATGGAACCCGTCCATAGATGGATAGTTGAGAACCACTGACCTACACACTTTTACTCACTGGACCATTTCTGTTATCTCAAAATGAACCTTAATTATATCCACAGAAATGTTCACTCATCACCAGCATCATCATTTCAAAATGTGCTTGACTCTGGATTTCCTTTTATTCCCTTCAGCAAATAGCTATCCATGTTATTTATTCTTCCCTCCAGGATCCCTCAGAGTTGAGCCTCCCATCGATTCCCACTGACTAACTGTACATCATCTCCTCACTCCTGTGGTTTCCTGTCATGTTCCTTGGCTTCTCCCTAATTCCCCTCCATGGGTCTTTCCTCTTGGACACAATGCATTTGAGAGCTGGCATGGCATAATGAAGAGCGCTGCAGAGTCACGTGGACCTGAGTTAAAATCCCAACATCACTTCTTACCAACAGCGTGACCTTAGGAAAGTAAATACACCTCATGAAGGTTCAGTTTTCTGGGCTAGAAAAATGCACATTCATATCTGACCTTCCTATATTGTAGCTATTGTTACAGTTCTTAATGTTACTCTCTGTGCCACGATCAGATCCATCCTCCTTCACCATGTCATCGCTCTGCTGCCAATCCAGAGGGCATCTTACTGATTCTCAAGAGTAAATTACCTTCATTCTTCATTCCAGTTCCAGTAGGTACCTGCTATGTAATAGTGGACAAGCTACTTCATTTTTCTGTGCCTCTGTTTCCTCGCCTGGGGTGTGGATAATACTGTGCTCACCTCCCAGGGTCACTACAAGGGTTAAATGTATTAATGCATATCACATGCTGAGAACAGTGCCTGACCCCCTGTATTGTGTAAGCCCTCAACAACTATTAGCTCCAGGTAGTAGTAGTGATTATAACAGGTAATCATAGTCCTAGCTCTAACATAACCACGCCTCCTGCGTTTTGCTATTCCACTGACTGCTCGCCCTATCTTTTTTTTTTTAGAGATTTTATTTATTTATTTGAGAGAGAGCGCCCACGAAAGCACAAGTGGTGGGAGGGGCAGAGGGAGAAGCAGACTCCCTGCTGAGCAGGGCTGATCCCAGGGACCCCTGGATCATGACCTAAGCTGAAGGCAGACGCTTAACTGACTGAGCCACCCAGGTGCTCCTCACCCTATCTTTTTGCTACAAAGGTCATTCTCATTCCTGCTTCCCCTAATCTACTTTCTTGTCTGCCTTCCAGCAGCCGGCTCCTCGCAGGCATAAGTGCATATAATCCCCTCTCCCCACCCACAGCTGCCCTGGCCTTGCTCTGAATTCAGAGGACCCCCCAATGCCACTGTCTTGCATTTGCTTCTCATCGGTATCTTTTTCACAAGAAAACCATAAGCCTGAAGCCAGAAAGTACCCTTTGCTCTCTTCTCCCTGCATGGCCCCTTCAATACTAGGCACCGAGGATATATATCTCTTCTCCATTAGCATAAGTCTCAGAGCACTAGGCCAGCAGCAACCTGTGCTTTGACCACCAGACCACCTACTATATATTTTTAAAATATTTAAACATTTAAATTATGTCACAATATGGCATCACTACAATTTTGAGAGAGAAAACTCTAGGTCTGTTTATTATGCTTTGATGACCTCTATTGTTAATAGTAATTCAAATTATGTGCCCTGTTTCAATCGGCTCTCATAGCAATCAAGCACATGGGTATCGTTATTCCATTTTACCAATAATGATACTAAGACTCAGGATCATCCAGCTAGTAAAGCAGCAGAACCAGGATTTGAACCCTGTCTGCTACATACTCCAAAGCACTGGCTTATCTATTACCAAGATGCTTTAATTCAACTAGTGGTTTCAGTGCCCCGTGGACAGAGTGTCTCTATTTGAAAAGTACACCTAATCTTCATATAGAAAAAACTGTATAATGAAAATCACACAGGCTTAGAACCAGAACTGGTCCATATCTATTAGGATGTACCATATAATATTGCTATATTTGCAAATAAAAATAAGTCATTTTCAGCAATTTCATTTGGTTCAGTCATTTGGTTCTAAGTGAAATAAGGTTACAATAGGCTCTGGATTATGAAATTAATAGGAAATTCCCCAGTGTCATCAAGAAAATGTTTTTATGTTCCTGGGGACTCGCTTTAATGAGAAATGTACTAGTGTTTATATAATAAACCTGTCTGAGTTTCTGGAGCCGGGGGCAACTATTAATTATATTTAAAAATCTGAATAAAAGCAAGTTTGTTGTATTCAACACAGAATCCCAAAAGTAATTAAAGCTTCCCTGTCCTGCAGCTGAAAGAGGTCACTGTACTTGTACCTTCTTGTGGTTTCTGCAAGGAAGCCAAGAGCAGAGCTGCTGCTTCTGGAAGAGTTAGTACTTGGGGATTTGGGCTGCGTCTCTCTGGAGAAACAAAAGTATATACAGATTCTATTAGCATTCTAATATTCCTGTTCCGATATGCTCTAAATAGAAAAACCTTTATGAAATAGATTTTTGATCCCTTAGCAAATCACCCCCCCCAACACACACACACAAGACTGATTTTCAGGAATTTAAACATTTTATAATTCCCGTGGATGTTACTTACAATTGGTTACGGTGTGTATTACAGGTATGGAAGAGATTTTAAACTCTACAGAGAATTTCACAAAAGGAGGGTAAATTAAGGTAAAGAACTCCGAATAATTTCACCCTTCAGAGCTTAAAATTGGATGTCTGGGCAGAAACATTGAGATGTAATGGATACTCCTGGGAGCCTGGGCTACTTCCTCTTTCATTCCGTCCAAAGCTGTTTGAAATAATAATTTACATGCCTGGCCACGCGTAAGGCACATAACAGTCCCTGGCCCTATTCTTAATGGCCCCTACCTGTTAACAATTTCTGGTTTTTAACTGCTTTATAGCCCTTCTAGTAATGTAATAGGGGCATACATTTGAAGTTTCCAGGTAAATCACTACTTTAATAACAACAAAAACATTTAAGAGGAAACCGTTTAAAGGTTTTGGCATAAACGGGGAGGTACATTTTAGGGGCAGTTGTACCGTTCTCGCTCGCCCTCCTTTACTCCTGGAAGGCGAACCCCCAGGCCTGGCCTGTCCCTGGATAACTCCCCCGGGACCTCCGCACACCGGGAGGCCAGAGGGCGGTCGAACAGCGGAGACCGAGTTGTTTATCTTCGGGAACCTCAGCTCCAGCCTCAGCCGCCCAATAGTGCAGGGAGCCGCGGCCGCCAGCTTAAGCTCGGCCCTGGCTGACTCTCTCCCAGGGCGTCCCTGGAGTTGCGTCCCTCCCGGAGGGGAGCCGCTGTCTTGGGACGCGCGCCCCGCCCGCTGGGTCCTGCTGTGAGTCGCCGCACCGGCCTCCTCCTCCCTCGCTCACTCACCCGGCGGCGGCCGGTCGGAGAGGTCCTTCTTCCGGCTCTGGTCCGAGATGAAGAGACGCCCCTCTGCAAAGGCGAGACGCGGGGCTCAGCGGCTGCCAGGTGCTCAACGATCCTGGTTTAACCTGGGCTCCGCGCCACGAGTCCCCAGGCCTGGAGAGGTGGGGCAGCGGAGTAGGAGGCAGCGGCGGCCGGGGTCCGGGCTGCACTGCCAGATTTCCGGCGCTGGGAGTGCAACCCCGGGCTGGACCAAGCGCCCTGCCCGCGCCCTACCCCTGCGCTGCCCGAGCCTTGTCCCCCACCCCTGAGCTGCCCGCGCCCTGCCGAGTCCTGCTCGCGCCCTGCCTGCCCCTGCTGCACCCTGCCCGCGTCCTGCTCGCGCCCTGCCCGCCACGGGGAATGGGCTTTGGAGCAGTGGTCGGGTTCAGTGGTCGGGTTCAAGGGTCCTTGCGGTGTTTCCCAGGCTACTCCGGAGTCTTCCTGTGCGTCAAGAGCCAGCAACCCTCCAGTTCAGAATGGAAAGGTTCTAATAATCAGGGAGTCTTTCTCTTCTACTGCCAGACCCCCCACCCCTTTTCTTTGACGGAGACCAGGCTGACCTCGATTATTTAAGGGAACACACTCAATATTATTCTCTTCCCACACATCTATCCCATGGATTCATGCACCCCGAAGGATCCTCCTTTATTGCTGTAGGAAGAGCAAAGTATTTGGAACATACGTGCACCCTTCAGATAGAGCATAGATTGAGGAGTCCAGTTCCTTCTCTCGAGTCCCTACAACCCAGGGAAAAGAGAAGAGCAGTTAGTAGGACGTTGTAGCTCAGTCCTCTGTTAGAAAAAAGAAAGGAAGAGAGGGAGGGAGAAGAAAGAGAAGAAACAAAAGGAAGGAAGGAAAGGAAAGGAAGGAAAGGAAGGAAAAGAAAGAACATCCAGGAGCCCCCGTTTTTGCGTTTGATTACCTGTGGTGCACTGCTCGAATTTCCTAAGAAAGAAAACACTAGAAAAAGAGCCAAGGTTGTTGCCACCAGACTTCTGAGTCCCTACAAGAGAAGATCAAAGAAAGTAATTTCAGTGCCTGTAGGATCTTCTACTTCGTGACACCTGGACAATTACAAATTTCTTAACTTTTCAGTATGCTCTGTTTTAATAATACTTAGTATGTGGGGGAGAGGGGGATTCCCGAGGCTATCTTCTAGTTAATCCACAAAAGAGTTCTCTTCTTAAAAAAAAATTTAGAAGTATGTTACTTTCATTACCTCACCCAAAATGAGTGATTTTTTTGTAGCAAAATCAAATGATTCTGATATTTTAAGGCATATCGTTTAAATATCCTTTAGCCTATAAAATGCTTATTAAAGGTAAAATAGGTAAAAAGCTATAAAGCTTTTTATAAATAGCTTAAAAGTCTCGAGTAAATAAAACTTTTACTTACCTTCATGTTCAGCTCCTTTCCAGAACCTGCGATAACTGTAACTTTACCCGTCAGTTTTCTAATCTTGTTCTGAGAGTGGGGCTTTTAAATCTTAGTGTCAAGGACCCCCCCTGATCTTCAGTAGAGTTAGGGAGTCCATAGGGACTTCTTGTCAGTATTCAAGATTGAGAGGATCTGACAATTTTTCCAGGGAGATTTGTTCGCAGGAAGTAAAGAAATGATTGATGAGTGGGCATCACTTATTTAGATACTGACCACATCAGCCGGGAGATATTCTGAATATATCAGCATCATTGTTTTTGCTTTTCCCACTAGCTTCCCAAAGTATTTATTATTAGTAGTAGAGAAAATGATTAAAAAGCCCAGGCTGAATCAAAAGTAAATGAATAAATAAGCAAACTTGTCTTGGGTAGCTAGTTAACAAGCTATCACTGATGACTAAACATGAATCATTTGGGTAGAAATAAAAATGTTAGGGAATCTCAATGGTATTCAACATCACTCCTTCACTTATGTATCCATTCAATTATTTAACAAACATTTATTGAATGCCTACTATGTATCAGACATTTCTCTTTCTAGTTCAAGGGACACAGCCATGCATTAAAAAGACACGGTCTTTGCTGTGATCAAGCTTATCTTCTAGTCAGGGGAGAAATTCTGTAAACTAGTCAACAGGTAAATTAGATAATTTTAAAATGTTTTAAATGCTTTATAAAGTAAAAATAAGCAAGGTGATGTGATAAGTGGTGGGTTACTTTAGGGAAGGCAGCAATTGAGGGGGTTCTGGAAAGATCAGGTAGGGTCAGACATGAGATGAATCAAGAGTGAGAATTAGTGAAACAGGCAGAAGAAAGAAAAACAAAATCTTGGGATGGCAAAGAGCTTGGCTTGTTTGAGGAATAGGGAGACCAATGAGGCCAAACTGGGTGGTCATGGGGTGATAAGGGAGAGTACTTTGAAATGAGGTCAGAGAGGAAGAAATGGTTCATATGGAAACATGGTCATAAGCAAAAGACGATGATGGCTTAGACTTGGGTGGGACTTGCAGGGAATGGAGAGCTGTAAATGAATTTGGGATATTTGTTGGAGGTAGAAAATTCAGAACCTGTGGATAAATGGGATATGAGCATATAAGAAAAACAAATCAAGGGTGAGTCTTGGGCTTGTGGCTTAAACACTGGGTATGATAAAGCCATTTATTGAAATTGGGAGACCAGTTTAGAGAGGGAAATTAAATTTCAATATTAAGATTAAAATATACATTTAGGATCTAAGTTGAAGTGTGAACTAGGCAGTTGGAAATGCAAAACTCTATACAGCTCAGCAAAGAGGTCACCAGCCTACAGATTTTTTCTAAGGGCAGAAATGGTCAAATTTAAGAATTGTAAGAATTTTAAGGCAGGAGAGGGATTAAACGAGAACACTTTGAGAGTGAATGGAATTAAAGAAGAGAAGCAGGCACAGAGCTATGAAAACAAACATGCAGAAATGAGCAAAGGGAGAACCAGCAAAGCAAGTTGAGGCGAAGATACCAGAAAGAAAAGAGAAATTCCTGGAGACCATGAGGCTGTGGAAGCCAGCAGAATATCCAACAACGTTGAGAGGTCATGGTAGATGAGCACCAGCAAGTGTGCACTGGATTTGGAAATACGATGGTTTTTGAGGACATAAGCTAGATTGGAGTGGGTTGAAAGTGAATAGGATATGAGGAAATAAAGACAAGTGCAGTTAGCATTTTTAAGTTAGCTTCACTACATTTCACTAAAAGGGGGCAAGGAAAAATCAAAAAAATTTTTTTTAACAATTAGATGCTTGAGTGTGGTGGAAGTGTGCTATTATTTTTTGGCCTTTCAGTAACATCTGAACCCTTTCATTTTTAGGGAATTCCTAAAATTCCCTAAATTATGAATTATGGCATTATGAATCTTGGTGGGAGGCAAAGGCTTCCTTCTACTCTACAAGGTGAAAATGTCAGTCACTCATTTTCCCAGCCTCCCTATCAGGTAGGATGTGGGCACATGACACAGGCTTCACCAATCAGACCCACTTGGATGGGAAATCTGGAGCTAGGATGGAGGAAAGTCGGAATCAGGAGAGACATTTTCTGGTGCAGCAGTGGTTATAGTAGGTTTGAGTTTGCAGGGGCAATACTGCCTGCAGTGCTCATGTCAGATTCCAGGATGGGGACACCCCCGGCAGTGTCCTGCTAAAATCAGGTTTGTTGGTTTCTCCTGATGCCAACTAACAAACCATTTGCAGAACACATATGCTGATGGAGATGATCAGGAGGAGACATTGATGATGCTGAAGAGAAAGTAACTGCTTTAAAGGAATGTGTAGAAGGCAAGAGGGAAACTGTGTCAATATCGAGGGGAAACAATTACATACATAGGCAGATACTGAACAAGGACCCAAGTACCCACCATAGGCTAAGTAAGGTAAGGTAAGAAAGAGAATCTCTTTGCTCTAAAAGTTAGAGTAGTGCTCCTTAGGAATTAATATGCATGTGAATCATCTGGGAACCTTGTAAAGATGCAGATTCTGATTTAGTACAGGTGGGGTGAGATCTGAACTTCTGCATGTCTTTTTTTTTTTTTAAGGTTTTATTTATTTGAGAGAGAGCATGAGCAGGTGGGAGGGGCAGAAGGAGAGGGAGCAGTAGGCTCCCCGCTGAGCAGGGAGCCTGACTCTGGGACTCCTTCCCAGGACCCTGGGATCATGACCTGAGCCTAAGGTAGGCACTTAACCGACTGAATCACTAAATTCTGCATTTCTAATAAACTCCCAGGTGACGCTGATGGATGTTACTCCACTGATCCTAGGACATTTTGAGTAGTAAAGCTTTGGAGGATATAAGCGATAAAAATGACACTAAAAAAAAAAAGAAGATAGTAGGAAGGGAGAAATGAAGGGGGGGGAATCAGAGGGGGAGACGAACCATGAGAGACTATGGACTCTGAGAAACAAACTGAGGGCTCTAGAGGGGAGGGGGTGGGGGATGGGTTAGCCTGGTGATGGGTATTAAAGAGGGCACGTACTGCGTGGAGCACTGGGTGTTATACGCAAACAATGAATCATGGAACACTACATCAAAAACTAATGATGTGATGTATGGTGATTAACATAACATAATAAAATAAAATTAAAAATGAAACTGGAGTCTGTATGGCTGGGAGAATGGTTAGCCATAGAAATATCAAGGAGTATGGGGAGAGAACAGATAAATTTGATTAAGGATTGAAGTTTGAGGGCTGATGAGATCTATCTGCAAATACTTGTGTAAGAGTGGGATTTGGGCGCTTGATATTTATAGACTTGCCAGCCTGTAAAGACATGACGTTTGGTTAGTAAATGAGAATGGAATATAGAAAGTTGTCTGTAGGTAGAAATTTGTGGAATATTTACTCCTTTTAAAGTATAAGTCAAGCAAGAAGGAGCCAAAACCGTTACTGTAGTGTTTCTCACAATGTTAGAAGGGAAAGAATAAAAACTAAGGACTAGTAAATTAACACCAAAACTGGATAAAATCTTAATATTTCTTTTAGACTTCAGGATTTTAGGATTTAATTTCAAGGGATTATAGCAACCTCCAAAAAAGGGCAATTAAAGAAATAAAATTATACATGTGTTTGTTTCAAATGAACTCATAAGTGAAACCCAATTGCTAGGTAACCTAACAAGCAAAATGCCTATTTCCCACTCTCCATACCAAAAACACATAAACATTTTAGAAAGAGGGACAGGAAAATGATTCACCGATAAAACTGTGTCTTGAATTTACAATTTTAAGGAAAAAGGTATGATGCAGTTTGTTTATAAAAGTTTAGCTAATGAATTCACAAGCAGATGCTTTATGTCAAAGCTGCCATTTTCAGCATAATACGTATAAATGAGAATGGTTTTGACAGATTATCAATATTGTAGTCTTATCAGAAGCAACATACTAGAATGCATTTGTCTAAAATGGCATTGCCTCTTAATACGATTTTGTTAAATCATAACACTTCGGGACTTTTACAGGTCCAAACTTAGAGATGGGCTAAGAAGTTATTTGATGAAAGCACTTGACAGATAAAACCATTGAATTTTGTTCTGCTGACATTATGACCAGGCAATGGGCATTGGACAAATTAAGATAAACCTTTTTTTAAAGGCATATTCAATGGAGACCATTTTGCCCGTATCACTGACGTTACCTGATTTCTTCCAGTTGACTGGATCATGCCCAGGTCCATGTATACAATAATGGTCACTGTTTAAATTGTATTTTACAAGGTTAGTGATTATTGTGTTTACATAGAAACTTGGGTAGTTACCTGGATAACATGGCTGTTATGATAATAAAAGATCCAAATTACTTCTTTGATGACAGAATAGAGGATTTTGGTATAACATGAATGAGGTCATTGGTTCATTCTCCTACTTTGGCTTTATTCAGTACCAGGGCCGGTCTACCCTATAGGCCGGCTGTCTCACAAACAGAAGTCATTTCTTCAAAGGGCTACCAGTCAGATTCAGAGGCACAGAAAAGGCCTGCTCTCCAAAATAAAACTCCCCATTCACTGGTCAGCATCTACTGTCTTCCTTTTACTGAAGGCGTTGAACCTTGAGAACCTCTTTTCCATAATCAAATAACAAAAACAAGTGGAAAGTTCTATGAGAGGACAAGGATGGACCAGCTGTTTTGCTATAGTGGGTCAAGAAAGATATGACAGAGGTGAACTTTTGATTAGGTCTTGAGAGCTAGTAGAGGTAAGGTTGGGGAAAAGCGTGCCAGTTGCTGGATTTGGGGCATCCTACTTGTGTCCTACCTGCTACATGGGGTACAGGCAGCAGAAGGGTAGAGGTTGGAACCTTTCAGCACAGACAAGGTTAGAAAGACTTAAGACTTCTGGTTCACCAGACAATAGTCAAGACCTGCAGTTCAAGTATTGGATTCAACAAATACTTATTGGGTACTTTAAGTGGTAGACATGGCCAGTGATTTTTAGCCTTACCAAAACTTATAATCAAAATGCTGAAGTGGTTTTGTCTGTCACAAATACTTATTTTATTATTCTTTTCATTATTATTATTATTAATTTTATTATGTTCAGTTAGCCAATTCTTTTCATTTTGAGAAAATTTAAATATTTCTCCACTATTTTCTAAATTCACTGCCCACTTTTTTACCTGAAGTCCATTTCTATTTATGATTACATTTAAACAATTTGGAAATGGAAAATGTGATGACCATTTTATAAAAAAAGGAAAACTGCATAGAAGGCTAATTTAAAAAAAAAGTGAGTTATTGTGCAACGCTAAATTAATTTTTAGAATTTCATTATAAAGATACATTGGACCATGGTTAAGGACTGAATATGTATCTTCCCCAAATTCACATGTTGAAACCCTCACCACCAATATGACAGTATTGGGAGGTGGGGTTTTGGGGAAGCATGATGGGATTGGTGTCCTTATAAGATGAAGAGACTAAAGCTCTCTCTGCTGTATGAAGATGCAGCAAGAAGGCAGTTCTGCAAGCCGCAAAGAGGGTCCTCACCAATAACTGAATCTACCCTCACCTTCTTTTTGGACTTCTCCACATCCACAACTGAGAAATAAGTGTCTATTTAAGCTGCCCAGTCTACAGAATTTTGTTATAGCAGCCCGAGCTAAGACAACCACCAATTAATAAAAAGTACCCTTTTATTGAGAGGTAAGACAAGTGTATTTACAATATTCAATTGCTAGATCATATAATCTGACTGTGAGACTTTTTAAAGCAGCAGTATTCCAGAAATTACAATTTATAAGGGGAAAAGAAAAACATTGCAAGTATGTTTCTGTTACAGAAAATACATTTGAATAATGCCAGGTACACTTAAGGCTAAGTAGTATTAGACCTTTTTCTCCACCTTTATAGCAATAATCAAAGTACATTTTTGTCACAAAGACAGAGGCTAATTTTGGAAAGAAACAATATAATGTACAGTGCTTTCTGTCAGAAGACTAATATGTTTAAAAATACCTCATCAGTGGTTCTGAGAAGAAATATACAATGCTGCCAAGCAGTCCCAAACTCACATTTGAAATTAACTGTGGACTCTTTGAAAACTGAAAACTGCTCCAGCCTCTCAATCTTACTAAGGACTGGGAGATTATCAAATCCTTTACACAACTTCTAATAACGCTTCTGAAGTAAGATTTTGAAAAAGAGATCTGTTACAGTGCAAAGAACATTTTGATAGAAATTCATGTCTACAAAGGAGTTAAATAATACAGATGTTCCTTACATTAACAGATACAGTTCTGGTTCTAAAAAGATAGAATTATCTAGCCACTGAAAATAATATGGATCAGTCAAAAATATGTATAAGAGTCCTACAGGGCAACTTGTATAAGTTGATCCCCAAAATATGTATATATTTGACACTCTCCAAATGAGGATATTACTTTTTTGAAGAACATTAGACACAACACTAGGTCTCTTATTATTCCATGAACTATTGAGGTAGGAGTCTCATTTTGTCAATATCATCTAGTTTCACAGATTATGTCATAAGTCAAATGCCAGTACCAAAAGACAGTAATCCACAAGACTGAACCATTAAACTATATACCAAGTCTTTCCTTCTTTAGACAAGCAAGGATGGGAGTTCTCTGTGCATTGAGATTTAACTAAAAATAACATAAGCTGTGATATATTTTGTAGACATGTTTGTAAATAAAAATCACAAATTTCAGTTATGATTTTGTGCATTAAAAAGCTCTGCAACTGTTGTAAAAAAAGTAAATAGTGCAATCATTAGTGGTAAAACAAATAGTACTATGGCTGTTGAAATGTGTTCTTACCTCTACCAAAAAAGCTGCCACCTTGGAAAACTACTAATGAAGAAACGGCCACTGTTTCTTTCTGCCAGTCAAGCATCAATGGTAGAAAAAAACAACATATTTTTTTAGTGTCATGTTTTTAAGAAACTATAGCCCATTTAATTACAGTAAACTACCTTTAGCATGTAAATTCAGATATTTTCTCCATGAACTCAAGACGAAGAGTGATCTTATGAAGCGTTCATCATGCATATTGATTTTTATGTTAGGAAAAAGCTAAAAATAAAGGAAAACTCAGCTTTACATGAAAAGCCCTTAACAAATATAAGTTTAACCTTTTAACATGTTACATTTCAAACATTATCAATAGTTATTTAATTTATGAAAAGCAAAATGATAAAATCACTACTAAAATTAAAAAAAAAGAAAAACTACACCACGACGGAAAAATCCATTTGGTTTGCGTCGTTTGGTATCTTAAATAAAAGACTATTCAATGAAACAAGGCATGTAACAGACTACTTCATGGTTTTTGTTAGATGCTTACATATAACAAAGGATACAGATAATTAGGTCAGATTCTCAAGAAGTATGAGTAGTTCCATAGTGTTTAGTTATAAAGAATGACCTTTGCATATTCCGACAGTGAATATCTAGTTCAGATTTTCATCTGGCTTTAAAATATTAAGAATCAGAAGAACCACAAATGTTTTATTTTAACCATATGTTTACAAAAAAAAATGTGATTCATACATCAAAACTGGGTTTTCCTTGGTTTTAATACATTAAATGACATAATCCAATCTAACTCAGGCATCACTTTCAGACACACAGTGCAACTGGAAATACTTTTGCCATTCCAGTGGATATTTCTAAAAAACAAATACCTACAGGTGCTCTTGCGCCTTCAAAATAAGAAGAAAAGGAACAGGCCCCACAGTTCTCCAAGGATGGCTGTGTTTTGCACATTGTGGATAAACAATAAAAATCGCCTTCAAGAGTTTCAGTAAGTATTGTAACATAGATTCATCTCCTTTAGTTTGCTTGCTGACTTCTTAGATCACTTGATTAGAAGCCTGTTCTCATTGCCTCTTTGTTAACTGCTATTGGTACTTTGTAGACTATACGTTTTAAACTTCTGTAAAGAACATTACAAGCTATTTCATGTAATTTAATTTTGTGCTGAATATTCTTCAAAGGATTTTATAAATAATACAATATTTTAAATGAGTCTTCAATTCACTTGTTGTTATACCATATTGTTGCTTTCTCCAACTTTATCTACAAACTGCAAGGAGAAGAAAAACAGGTAATTAGAAGAAAGCCCAGAGCATTATAAAAACATTGTATCAACATTTTAAGTGTTGATTAAAAAACCCAGCTTTATAAGATTCGTGGAAGTTTAAGGTGTGACTGACAATGGTTAATCCAGTCCTACTCACCCACAATCTCCTAACACGTAAATGTGTATAAAAAAATTTTCTTTGCTAAGGTTGTTTTTGCGTGACAGGTTATGCATATGACTTTAAGGGTGCAACACGAGAAATGCAACACGATGAATAAAACAATTGGATAAAATGAAGTTAACACTGCTAGCTTAACAAAAAATAAATAAATAAATAAATAAAAAGCTGAAATGTCAGCCATTCATGCATCAATGAACCCAATAAGGTATTTCAACTGACCATTACTGAGGATCTCTTCTGGGCCTATGTAGTCTTTGAACAAACAGATTGAACTCCATTAAGTTCAGTAATTAACAACAGCTATTGACTAAAAATACTTTAAATGTGTATTCTGGACTTCAGACTAAAGTGGCATGGGCATTAAAAATAGATGTAATGAGGCGAGCATAAATTTATAGGTACTGAATATTAATTTTCACACACGTTAATGTAACTTGTTATTTACTTTGGCTAGTCTACCCCAAATGTAAAGCAATTGGGCCTTCTTCAGCATTCCAGATGGTGATGCAAATATTGAAACAAAATCATCAGTGGAGATATATTAAAAGTTATGTAACCCAAGTGGTCATAATACTATCAAAATCTAGCAATCATTTAACCCTTCCTTTCATTTCACTACTCACATTTTCACTGAACCATTTATTATAATGAAGTAATAATCATAGGAAACATAATTTACAGCACTGGGTGTCCACTTATGCAAATACTGAAGAATCCTTAAATTAAGGATGTGAATAATGATTACACAACTGTATAACTAGAAGTTTTGATAAATTCAAAAGCCATTCTAAGTAAAAACAACATTGACTACAGTATGAGTTTGGAGATTAATGTAAATGAAATCTGAACATAACCCCCTATAAGCCCACATTCCAACATTTTATATTATTATAAATAGGTGATTGGCATGCCAAAACTAAAAGCTGCTTTGAAAGTACCATAGACTCATTAGGATTTTAAGGTAAATTTAGGTGGAAAGAAAGCACAACATTCTTTCTCCAAAGGTAACTTCAAACATCTAGGTTGTCTAGGCGGTAAGATTCTGAGTGTAAAATTGACTTGAGGTTGGAAATGAGATTTTTGTCTTACAGCAAAACCCATTCTTCAGCGGGTAAGCCATCCTTTAGCTCTCTGAGAAACCAGTAAATGCTATGGATTATCTCTCTATAAACATCTACAAATGTTTGTAAACAACTTTAGGAAGTTGATGGCCCATCTTGGAGGAACAGATTTGATGAGATCATTCAAATTGTGGAGAGAGCTGGGGACAGAATTTTATCATCTGACTTCCAGTATAATCGTGCTTGATTAATTGTCTTAATGCACGCTATTTGGTGATACAGTCTAAGAAAGAAAATATTATTAGATATAATGATGTCCTTTTTACATAATGGCTTCTAAAATTAGAAATCATATAAAAGTTAACTGAAAAGTGCCTTGAACTCTCAAAGAGAAAGGCAGCATAGCATATCAATCTGAGTTACATTTAAAAAAAAAATCGAGAATATTAAAAATGGATATGATGAAACAAAATTTCAGGTTTTTTACAGTTAGCAATGATTATTTTCTCTGGTATTCATGGTAACCATGATCTATGGTGATGTAACAATTTATATCATAATAAAAAACATCAATTAATCAGGTATCAATTACTTATATTTCTAGAGGTTAATAACACCAAAAAGTATTATTTCGATGGTTTAAAAATTTTATTTCTAATACATGATAACTTACTGATCTAATTCCAGGTAAATTCAAGAGGGATCCAAGGACTGGCACTCTTCTAATAAAGCCAATGACCACAGGAAAGAAGCCCCTAGGAAGAAGGAAAAAAGGTTCTCAGAACTTACAGATTCTTTATTACCAAAATTAATTGCTAACCAGGTAAAAAGAAAGGATCCACTTAAAATTTTCAATGTTTTAGAGACTTTAAATTTCAAATGTTACCTTTAGTGGTAATGTTTCTTACCTCTCCCCGGATATGATCTCTTTCTTAATTATACTCCTATTGTATTGTGCTTATACATCTATAACACACTACTATATCCTGCTGGTATCTTTATAGTCTATTTCCCATATCAGAAATGAGAGATTCTCTAAAGCAGATTTGACACTTAATTCAGTTTTATGTCTCCCGTGAATAACACAGTGTTTGGCAGATAGAAGATAAAGGATATACATTTCTTGAATAAATAATTAAACCAACCTTATTTAAAGGTATTTTCTCACATAGAATACTATTGTTTATTTACTTAGTAACTAACATTTGTAAAATATTGACTGATCAAAATCTACCATAGTGTACTCAGTACAAAATTTTCTAATGAGTGTATATACTAAAGGAATTGTCATCAAGTGGCAGTAAGTATGCAGTATCAGGTTCTATGAATTAAAATGCTATATATATGTATGTATCACTGTTTAGTTGCTAAAAATAACAGACAAATGCCTTAAATGTAAAGTGCCTTAAATAGAAAAGATGTTGCCTTAAAATCCCAATAAAACCTATTGCATTGAAAATACAAGATAATGGGGCGCCTCGGTGGCTCAGTTGGTTAAGCCACTGCCTTTGGCTCAGGTCATGATCCTGGAGTCCCGGGATCAAGTCCTGCATCGGGGTCCCTGCTCAGCGGGGAGCCTGCTTCTCCCTCTGACCCTACCCCCTCTCATGCTCTCTCTCTATCTCATTCTCTCTCTCAAATAAATAAAATAAAAAAATACAAGATAATGACCTTATTGGCAATCATCTACATTTAATAAACATTTTTATAGTTGACTGAATTAAAGAGATTCAATAAAAGATTCAATGCAAACAAAAATACACTTGAGAAAATTATGGTCTTTATACTCATGCTGATGCAAGTATCTGGGTTTTTATAATAATTAATTATTTGACATACTGGTTTATTGAAAGAGAAAAAGTAAAATAAAATAATTGCCTTACCTGAACAAGAGAAAGAATCCATAAATTTCAAAGATCATGCCTATCAAAGGCCAACCAATAAGGACTACAAATACTCCACCCAGGAAAAATCCTGTAGCTTTCATTTTATGTTTTTGGAAGAAGAATCTGAATGTTCTTTCTAAACCAATGACAAAAGCCAAGCCAGCCACAAATAAAACCTAGAAGAGAAAGAAAATGTGAGATAGAAAAAGTAAACATACTGCATAGGTTTGAAAAGCAAGGTCAAAGCTAAATATAATAAAAAGCAGTACATCTCTTAGTGGGGGCAACTGGCTGGAGGAAACTATGATGCGCGCCAAGAGGCAGAATCAAGGAGTGGGCTAAGCATGCGAAAGTTGGAGTTGGATTCCACTCTTCTCAGTCCTCTTCTATCTCGATTAAATGGAGAAAAAGAGAACCAAAGATCAGATGTTACCAATGGGCATGCACATATGCAGTGGTTCTCCCAGGTAAGCAAGATGGAGAGAGCTTTAGTTAAACAGAGGAGGGGCCGGGCAAAAGAGGAAGGCTGCCCAAAAACATGTCACCCGGAAGTACTCTTGGTTTTGCACACTTCACCACAGGCTAGAGGAGTGCCTGTGGGTGGGAGAAATACTGACATGGCCAAGCTGATAGAAGAAACCATGCAAAGCCAGGAAGAGGATTCTAGTCTTACTAACCCCAGAATCTCTGGTGGCAGCAGAAATAAAAATAAAGCCATACGTTCTCAAATATACATGTATTTTGTATGTTCCAGATAATGAGCCAGAAATGGTCATCGATTAAAAGCTTACTTTCCCTCCAGGTTTTATTCCCAATACTTGCCTTTCTTTGTAACTATCTTTAAAGAAAAATTTTTCACACAAGTATTGATTGAGCTTAATGGTTAAGCTTCATATTCTCAGAGAGCAATGCTACTTATTTATTAATTAAAATACCAATTTTGAGGGCGCCTGGGTGGCTCAGTGGGTTGGGCATCTGCCTTTGGCTCAGGTCATGATCCCAGAGTCTTGGGATCAAGCCCTGTGTGAGGCTCCCTGCTCAGCCAGGAGTCTGCTTGGCCCCTCTCCCTCTGCCCCGCTCGTGCGTGCTCTCTCTCTCTCAAATAAATAAATAAATAAATAAATAAATAAATAAATAAAATCTTTAAAAAAAATACTAATTTTGAATAGTTTTGTTAACCTTTATATTTTCTAATTTCCAATTAAAAGCTCTATGGTAATACACATTTCAAAGATATTTAGTATTATTCAGTAACTTTGTTGTCTTCTTAAAAGGGTTATGATTTATTTCTAGAACTCTTGCACAATCTTCACACATGGACAACAAAGTACACATTCCAAATAAACACATATACCTTTCTCAGCAAGCTGACTGTTAATATACAGGTATGTTAAGAGGTTTAAATGGTTTTTAAAAATCTGTTTATTTTATGCTCCTAAACCAAATGTTTCAAGTCATATGTTTTAAGTCAAACATATTAATAAATTTACCAAGACATGGGGGCTACCAAGTCATCTATTTTGAACTCCTATCTAAAGGCAGCCTTGATTTAATCTATTATATATTACATATCAAATACTCAACAGAGTAGTCACTCAAAAACCTCTTTAAGTGTTTACCTTTTACTTAAAGTTTTTTTTTTTTTTTTAAAGATTTTATTTCTATGACAGAAAGAAAGCGAGCACAAGCAGGAGGAGCAGCAAAGGGAGAGGGAGAAGCAGGCTTCCCACTGAGCAGGGAGCCCCCGATGATGTGGGCTCGATCCCAGGAACCTGAGATCGTGACCTGAGTGGAAGGCAGGTGCTCAATCAACTGAGCCACCCAGGCCTAAGCAGGTTTTATTTCTGATGTAAACAGAGAAGATAATAGGAATCTTTACATGAGTAACAGTGAATTATTTCCCCCCAATAGCAGGCAATAATTCATTTGTAATTAAAGTTTCCTTATGAATTTAGTTAAAATATATGTTGAAAAACTCACATTTCCAATAGCCAGTAGTGCTTTGTCAAAAAAGAGAATCATTCCAAAGAACAGGAAAAACACTCCAAATCCTGTTAATCCCATTCCAATTTCTGCAATATAAGTTATATAGTTAAGGGTAGAGAAAAATAAAAGTTATGTTAAGATCCCGGTAAACTAAGTAAGAAAATTTTTCAGTTTTTCTTTTGGCTGATATAAGAAAATAGGTCCCCAACATTGCAGGTTAATTTTATGACATTCATTAAAATCTATAATAAATTAAACTAACATCAGCAAATAATTTCAAAATTTAAAATATAAATGGAAATCTCTAATCCTTATATGAGAGATAGCACTTCTCATAAACATATGCATGATAGAGGAAGATAATCAGGATTCTAAACCTTTGATTATATATTTTTCCCTCCCAAGAATGCCTCTGGCATCGGACATAAATATATGGGTTTTCTTTTACTATTTATCTCCTTTCATATTCTAGGACTATTATTTATATGCACAACATCTAGAGTTACTTCTTTCCCCTCTTAAATTAATTCCTTCTTTAACCCAGTGGAAATGCTACCACAGGTCAGCACAATATACTTCACTCGATGATACACTGCTTCTCACAAGGGCAGTATTTTGAGAATCACATTGTTGTCTCCTCAAAAGTTAATTTTCAAGAGGTTAGTCATCACTTTTAACTTCTTGATGATATGAATTTATCTTCTATAAATTATCTAAACCATAAATCCATTCACACACTTAGTGTCTAAGTCCTAATATCAGCTCTCCAAAAGTTTCAAAGAACAGTTTTACTTAATATTTTAATATGCTGGGGTTTTACTCTTTTCATTCAAAAACAAAGAATAGTTGATCAACTCCTAGATGCCAGCATCTCTTCTAGATACCAAGTGCATGGTGGTGAATGAAGTGTAAGCACTGAAGTTTATGTTCATCTTTATATAAAACTCATAATTTTATTACCTTTACATTCTCTTGGTCTTATCTTTTTAGTTCAAGGATTCTTAACTTCTGTTAGTGCGAAAAGCATAAGCCACTAAGTCGCCTCTTTGATTTTAGTTTTGCTTTCAGGAAATACTTACCAATCCTTATTTTACCCAGATACACACTATCTGCATGAAATAGTGAAACAAGAGCAGAAACCACCATATTTTTGGAAACCCAATTCTAAATACACTATTAATGATTTCTGATCTGTTACTTAACTTTTTGGCCTCGGCTCCAGAAAGCCAAAATCTAGGTCACAGCTACTTAAAAAAAATTTTTAAGCCTTGTAAAATATTCTGATGAGTTGAAAACTTCTATCATATATTTTTCTACATCTCCCACCTCCTCAATTTACAGTTAACTATTGCCTTCCATTCCAACTACCTTTTTCCCCAAAGTTAGTCTAAAAGAATTCAGGTCCTGGTATGTAAATATACATAAGTGTATTCCACAGACACAAAATCCTATGAAAACGCGAGGCCAATACTTTTATCCCTTAAGAGACTTGACCAAAATAACTGTTTAGCTGTCAGACATAATTTCCTAGAGGAAAATATGGACAAAAGAACAAGCAAAATTCCATTGTATAACTATTTAGTAGTTAGGAGTTAGTCACTGGCAGTTGAGTGATTTGAATATGACTAATTTCTACCTTTTCATAAATTATCCTAATGATTACATAAAAATTTTGAGATTTTTTTTTCAAGATTTTATTTATTAGAGAGAGAGAGACAGCGCGGGTGGGTGGAGAGGCAGAGGGAGAGGGAGAGGCAAAGAATCTCAAGCAGGCTCCACACTGACTGGGGACCTGGACAAAGGGCTCAATCTCATGACCCTGAGATCATGACCTGAGCTGAAATCAAGAGTTGGACTGGCCACCCAGGTGCCCCCAACAAACATTTTGAGATGTTTGTTCATCAGAAGGAAATTATATGGAAGTACACCTACTATGTACTGAGAATTTGCCATGAATTATCCATTACGGGGTGCTTTACATATCTTATATAACTTAATCCTTCCCATACTACTGCAAGGTAGGTGTGATTACATCCTTTTAGAGATGGAGGAAATTGAGGTTTAGAGAAACGACTTTGTTTGCTTAGAGTCACACTTCTGGTTAAGCATTTGAACTCAGTCTCTGTGCTTAACTATTACATCATACTGCTTCCTACAGGATTTTTTTTTTTCAGGTTAAATATGTTTGATTAAATGAAACTCAAGGGCACTGGAGCATACTGAACTTCTGGGGGAAGCATCATTAGGATCAAGTTTAATGGGTTAGCATCAAGTTTAATGGGTTAGTTTCTTATCTAACAACTAAGTAGGTGTTAGTAGAAGTATTAAAAATTGACTGCAGTGAGAAAAGACAGTATCTGGATGTGGTTTCACATTCACTGAAATGTTTATACAATTATGTTGTAATTCCTTTAACCAAACTGTGAGGTGAAAAGTAGCACCAGCCCCATATTTCACAGACTCAAGAGATTCGTAACTTACCCTTGCTCACGGAATCAGCAAATGTATGTATGTGTGTGCGGGGGGGGGGGGGGGGGGGGCGCCACAGGCGGTTGGGCAAGAAGAGTGGTGGTTGTGGGGAGTCAGGCTAGAATTCAAACTCAGCTTTTGGACTCCGCAGCTTACAACTGTAACATGGGCACCAAAACATTTGGACTATTTCATCCAGTGTAATCCTAGGAGGAGACAGTTGCCTGTAACATATTTGCCAGAACTGGCACTGGCATGATGTTGCCAAGTACTTCCCCGCCTAAGTGGGCCAAAAGTCTCTCACTGGCCTCACTGTGTCCTTTCTCATCTCCCAAATTCCCATCTTCCCTGGGCCTACGCATTCATAAGCCCTCTGGTTAATAAAGCCCTACACAGAGCTGCCCACTCACCACCAAAATCATACCCAGTAAAATAAATTTATCTTTCTCTGGTGCAACTATCAAATCTGCATTCCTCTTGCCTACGTATGTGGGTTTTTGTTTTTTTTTCAAAGAACAATCTGATAAAAGCAGTTTAATAAAATTTGTCTAAAATGAAAAAAAACTTTTTGTGAAAATTTTACAAGGAAAGATGCTTAATCCAATAGCAATTACTGTTAGCATTTTGATATCTTAGTTGAAAATTTTAATATTAGCTTTCTCTCTCCTATTGTACCTTTTAAAAAATAGAAAATTTCATAATAAAGAACTCAACTGACTATCAACCAAGTTGAACAACTTAACTGAACATCATGGCAGGATTTCAGGCAATGTGACATAATGAAGTAAAGATCTAGAGGCAGCATGGGAACTACCCTACTCTGTTCCCCTCAATAAATCTTGTGTTTTTATGGAGGGGGTTGGGGAGAGTGCTATTATAGAACCCCTTAAAACAATCATGAATTGCTTTTTATTCTGTTCAGTGCTTGGTCACCCTTTCCCAGAATCAGAATCCCAGAATAATCTTGGCAAATCACTTGAATGATGGCCAATTTCTGTAGTTACACACACAAACACCATTTGAAATCCAAAGAGCTTTTGGTTCACTAACCATCTTGTGTTCCAATCCACTGTCCTACCTAAAACATTTGGCAAACGAGCAAAGAAGAATATAATTTCATCTTCTTCAACAATTTAGTGAAGGAGAATGCTCCCTATTCTGCCCATATTCCAACTCAATCCCCGTGTGCTGCGTTTTGGAAAAACGTAAATCAGGCACTTGTCCCTATAAGAAGTCTTCAATAGAAGAAAATCTCTATGCAAAGGATAAATAGTTCATATTTTTAATCTATGTAATAATCAGACTTAGATAGAAAGGAGAAGTAATAATCCTTTACAGTTAGAAAAGCTGTGTAGAGATTAAGTACTTTCTCTAATTAGTAGAATTAGAAATAAATCCTAGCAATTTAGGTATACAATTCTAATTTTCTTGGACAACCTAATTTTAAGTTTGGGATTCAATCAAGAGGAACAGAACACTATCACAAAGACAACAGACTCTGAATATCCTACACAATCTCTCTCAAAAAAAAAATCAATGCATAATTCTATAGGATAAATTATCTACTGTTATATCTATTCTTGCTATGAAAGAACTACATCATTCTAAGACAGAGCTCAAATAAAATTTATATCCAGTTTTCTTAGATGCTAGTAGGGTACAGTGAACACAAAATTTTCTGAGCCACCAGACCTGGGATCAAGCCTTCTTTCTGTCACTTTCTTTATGACCATACACTGAGTTTCTTTTGAGCCTCTTTTAATTTATAAAAGAGATATACTTCTCCCTGCCTTATAGGGCTCTTATAAAAATTCAATGTAATGATTTATATGAAGGTACTTGGTAAAATGAAAGAAGATGTCTTTATACAATTGCTAGTTTCTATTATAACAGTAAAAAAAAAAAAAAAAAAAAAGGACGTTATATGTCTTCTGATCAGAACAGGCCAATAGACCAAAATGGGTATGCTTCCTGGGCCAGTGCAGGTGGCTCCAAGGTGCAGACCCATCCAACCACAGGAAGGAGAAGAGCCTGATTGGGGTGGTAGTGTATACAGAAGACCTTAGAAGTTCTGTCAAGTTCAAGTCAGCCATGACTTCAATCTAAACCTTAAGACTCCACTTTAAAATAGGGCATTTAAAATGAAATTCTATTTTTAATAGACTGTTTAGTTCTTAAAGTCTTGAAAATCAAAGTAAGTGAAGTGGAATAAGAAACGAAGATCATAGCGGATAAAGCAAAGCGAAGACAAAAAGACTATCATGACCATTAAAAGATAGGACCCACAGGGTTGGGCAGATATGTAAATACAAATATGATAAAGGTTGACAAAAGGGTAAAAAAAGTAGGAGCGTTATAATGAAAGAGAAAAGGAAACAGATAGCAATGCTAACCTTAGACATAAGCTAGGCCTGGAGAGCTCTGTGGTAGGCAGAAAGAGAGCTAAAATAATAAAACAAGCCATAAAGCACAATATAAAATATTAAGGAAAGAAATCGTTTAACTGAACACAAGGTGGCTTTTTACTCCTGCGGAAACATTAGGTGGTAGAAAAGTAAAGTCGTTTCAAGGGATCTTTGGAAGGTCGTTTCCAGAGGTGGCAAAAAGGCGAAATATTCAAAATATTTAAGTGTAAGCATATTTAAAAACAAAACAAAACAAAAACCCCAAAACCTGTAATAGATGACACTTAAAATACCTCCTCCCAAACAACCGGCCAGTAACTTGTAGAGGACCCCAAGTTTGTCATGTGCACAAACATCCCCAAGTGTGAACCACGGGCACCGCGCATCAAACTTTCTCTTGTGGCCACCTGCAGGAACAAAGCGCCCTTCTTACTGAGAGTGGGAGCGGCGAGACCCTGGTGCAAGACAGACACTCAGCAAAGACTACCCCCTCCCCAGATCGGGCGTCTTCCCAGATCCCACTGACCCTCCTCCCAAGTTAGGTCTGCCCCTGCAAATCCAGCTCCCGCCCCCTCAAGGCAGCCCTCTGTGTCCCGCATCCTTAGCTCAGTCTCGCAGGCCGCCGCCCCCAACCCGGAGCTTCATTCATTGACCCGGACAGAGGGGCGGGCGAGATGAGCTCGAGCAACAGTGTGCGAGGATCCAGGCGGGGATCCCGGGGCGAGTGCTTACTCTGGGTGTCTGTTAAGGAGATCATGGCTGCAGTAGTGAGGGCAGCGGCGACAGCACCTCGGGACGCCCAGGGCGTGAGGCAAAGTCGGGAGAAAAGAAGCCGGGAAACAGCCCAGGGAAGAGCCGCCACGTCTTCCGGAAACACGCAGCGGCCCCCACCCCAGCTTCAAGACCGCTTCCCATTGGCTAACCCAGCCCCCAATATCAACCAGTCACCCTTAGCCTTGTTCGGTGGCGCATATCGTGGCCACACCCCTTCACCAATTAGAGAAGGGTGTTACTTGCAATTGGTTGAGGAGACGTAACCGGAAGGGCGGATGGTCGCGGCTGGAGAAAAAGGAAAGACTGGTGGCGGGAAGTTTTCATTGGAGAGCGGCTGAAAACTGTAAGTAGTGGTCTCGATGGCCGGCACTTTGAGGTCAGAGAACGAGGCGGCTGGGCTGGAGTGGGGTGAAGGGGTTCTTTAACCCCTTGGGGAGAGGTTCTGGGGTAAATCTGCTTTGAAAGGGCTAATTTTTTCTTTTCCTTCCTGAGGGTGCGGCCGGTCTATCGCGTATCACTTCCGTTCACCAATATATTGGCAGGAGAGAAACGGGCGTTAATCCTCGCCCATCTCTGATGGAACTTGGTCCTTTAGGGGCACGTCGGACTGCCTACCCCTCTCTTTATATCTCCAGCCTTTTTCTATGCAGGAAGCTTGGTTACCAAAGTCTGTATATAGGCAGTCACCATCGGGGGACGCATAAACATAGTGGAGGGTATTATTACATTGCTATTGTTTTCTAAACGCAGGTGGTGGGGCGAGGGGGACGTGTATCTGATTTAGCCTGTGGTACCTCAGTGGCATTTACTCCAGTATCAATGACTGACTGTGACTTCGTGAAATATTTACTGTGGATGCTGTCAAAAGTTCAGAAATAGCAGAGGTAAAACCAACGAATCACTGAAGTAGTAGTTTAAAAGTAAGTTTATTGTGCACACACCAAAGAGACAACTGTGGCACCAGGAGCATTCAAGCCAAAACGGGAATGAGGCTCTTGGTATTTTTACAAAGCGACTTATGTAGTAAGAAGTCCGTGATTATTTTTTCTTCACAGTGATCAGAATATTAATATTTTCTTAAGTGACAGGTAATTGGTTAGTGGTTATTCATATCAACTTTGGGAAACAGTTTAAGTTTTGCTTATGATTTCTGGAGACATAAAAAGGAAATTATCTGAGTCAAGTTAGTCTCAAAATAAGCTCATTTGAGCTTTGACTAAACTGATTTTGTCTGCTCAGGGAATTTTTAAGACTGGTTTGCTTTTTATTTTAACAGTTACCCCCTTTTGGTTATTCTGATCAACCAGTGTAGTATTATATTTCAGTTTCCTCTGTTGAGGTACTCAGGCTGAAGAATCATGTTTTTGCTGTTGCCATTAGTTGAGTCATTAGGCTCAGGCTCTGTAGTCACCTTCTTCATCATTTATGTTGTTGATTTCATCAGTTGTCTGATCCTCATGGGTACCATTTGGCCTGAGCGGCTGCTGACAGGTCTTTAAAACCCTTGAGAGTATGCAGCGCATTAGAGAGGTAAATATGATTTAAGGAGAACAATAGCCAAGGATTGAAAAATTCCCAGAGGAGATTCCCAGGTGCCAACATTTAGCCAACTAAATAAATCAACTGGGTTTCAATTTTTTAAAAGGTATTTACATAGGCATACATGATGGATTAACAATCACATCTTCATGATGACTTAGGCCTGGATGAAGGCGAGGATGTTTTATTTTAGGAGGCAGGTAGCAAGTGAATTTCCACCTAAATTCGGCCTCTATATGGTGTGAGAGGTATAGACAGATAATTTAATGAGAAATATTTCTGTGGAGACAAAAGAAAAAGATTAATATTCAAGAAAATTATAAATTCAGTGTCTTGAGTTTGGAGAGAAGCCATTTGAGAAAGTTTCTAGATGTGTTCAAATTATCTTCAGATGGAATGAGGGCAAGAGTGACAATCTGACAGATTTTCCTGGTTTGCAGTTTGAATATCTCTGGTGATTTCTCTGAGCATAGGCACATTGTCCTCCTCACATGAGCTCTTTTGGTGGTTTCTCTGAAGCTTATATCCAGTTGTCCAGCTTTAGCTTGCATGGCTTTGGGAAAAGGGCCATTTTATTTTCATATTGATTCCAAGTCAGAAGAGTGGAAGGAAATTGGAAATGTTTGGAGAGTTCTGGAGAGTTTGGAGAGTTCTAGCCAAATGTTGGAGGAAACTAGAAGAATTCAGGATCCTGTCCAGTTTATAAGTAGAAAATAAAACCTTAAGGACAGTTAACAGCAGTAGAATCTGATATCCAGAAAGGTGTATTACTGAAACATAGTTTTTCTCTATAAATATCCCATTTCTATCAAGATAACTACTGTTAGACTCATTTGTTTGCAAATTGAATCTAGTTTCAATAAATTTGGCCTGATTATTTATATAAGTGCAGCAAAAATAGTGATCATATAAATTCTTTTAAATCTATGTTCCTGGAACTTTTCATAAAGTTTTCATAAACTTTTTCATAAACTTTCATAAAGAATCTTAAAAAGATTCGTTCTTCTGCATGTGGCTGTCCAATTTTTCCAATACCATTTGTTGAAGAGACTGTCTTTTTTCCATTGGACATACTTTCCTGCTTTGTCGAAGATTAGTTGACCATAGAGTTGAGGGTCCATTTCTGGGCTCTCTGTTCTGTTCCATTGACCTATGTGTCTGTTTTTGTGCCAGTACCATGAGAGACCAAGAGAGACTATGGACTCTGGGAAACAAACTGAGGGTTTTATTTATTTTATTTTAAACTGAGGGTTTTAGAGGGGAGGGGGATGGGAGGATGGATTAGCCCAGGGATGGGTATTAAGGAGGGCACGTATGAATGGAGCACTGGGTGTTATACACAAACAAGGAATCATGGAACACTACATCAAAAACTAATGATGTAATGTATGGTAATTAACATAACATAATAAAATAAAATTAAAAAAAGAATTTTAAAAGGAATCTTAGATTGACCTTTTCAAGGCTCTTTGGGCTAAGCAGCCAAGCTAAGAACTTATGTAATTGTGTCCTATTACAAGGAGATCAGATCGAGGTATAAATACATATATTGCCATGAAAAATAATATTTAATAAGAGTTTCTAAATTCTGGGGGGTCAAGTAGGGAGAAAAAGATAAATGTTTCACCTGTTGATTACAAAAGTAGGTTTTACTGAATTGTAAGCTATAGATAGCTTAAAAGAGAAGAGAAAATGGAGCCTTTTAAATCTAGAAAACAAAACATTGAAGAACCATCAGTGTTTTAAGTGGAGTCATAAAAAATTCTGGAATTATTTTACTTTCAGACAAAATTACTTTCCTTTTTCCCTTACCAAAACAACAACAAAACCCATATTCTTCATATCTTTCCTTGTCCAAAAAACATGTGCTATTTTCTTCAACTGCTTTTCGTATACATTGTTTTCTTTCATCCTTATTATTTTTAGTAGCTTTAATTACATATATTAGTTAGAATTTTTAACTCTCATAATCTTTAGTTCCTAGTAAAAACCAAGAAGTAAGCAATTGTGGACTGGCAAATTTATAAATACACAGTTACAAAAACTTTTTAGAGATATACTTTTTTTTATAGTTTTTTAATGTGGCAAAGGACATAGTTGTTAATAGACCCAAGTATCTTTTATCTCTCTGTAAAAATTAAAAAGCCAAAAGTTGAGGTTGTTCTGATGAATCCTAGGCTACTAAAGTGACTCTTTAAAGGCTTTGTAAGCAAGCCAGGGTAGGGTAAAAATGTTGGGAGGTGCCAATAGAATATAGTGATTTCTGATAAGTGAAAGGATAATTGGCATAGCTTGAATTTATTCAGAAGATGAAGAACTAGATTTAGGTTACCTTGTAGCAGATGATGCAAATGGAAGTAGAAATTAAACATAAATAAGAACCTTGCATAGTAATACAAGGGAGATGCTTAATAAAAACCATTCATTCTAATGATAGATTTGAGTTCTCAGGTAGATTTGAGTCACTGTAGTGGTACTGATAGATAACCATGACAGGAACCCATTCAGAGAGCAAACTTAAATGGGTTTAAATGGCATTCCCAAAACCGATTTACCAAGGTCAATTTTAGTTGGCTCCCAGACGTGATAAAAAAGTATATTGAATCATATAGCAATAATTGTTTCCTTTTTAACTTTCTTTTAATCCTTATTAGCTTCAGGGAAAAATTATTAGTTGAGGTTGTATGTCTTTAGTAATTCTCTTATACCTGCTAATGATTCATTTTAACAAAAAGAACAATCCCCAAGCTCCAGACCCCAGCAGGCAAAAATATCATTGGTTTATGTTTATTACAGTTATAGGTGTGGTTGTTTTACTTCTAGCAAGTGACAGGTTTTTGGTTTTTTTTTTCCATTTTTGGTAGTAATGTATAATTTTATTTCAGTATAAGTTTAAAATTAGTTTCCTTAAGTAAAATATTAGTAATACTACAATACTGTACAGAAAAAAAAAAAGCCCAAAGTAGGTAAACTTATGTTTAGTATTTAATGATTCAGTATATTATCTCATTTGGAAGTGAGTTAGGTATTCAAGAATATTCATTATTTAGTTTAACTTGGTACAAACTTTTCTGTTATTTAAATTTATTTCAATTATTTGTTTTTTAACAATTATGCTTGGATTAGACATTAAACAGCTAACCATCATCCTAAATTATTTTTCTTGTTGACAGATTTTGAAGACATGCTTGCTTGTATTAAGCCAACAAACTTAAACTAGGTTTTACTTTTCAAAGGTTATGTCAGGTCATGTGAATTTGAAAAACATTTGGGTTAGTTTTTAATGTTTCTGAGGGTTTCAAGAATACTTACTTTATAAGTGCTTATTTTTCTTTCAGCCAATTAAATAGAGCTCATTACACATTAGTTTTGGCAGTACCATATGGAATTAGAAAAATATCACACCTCTGTAATGTGCATACATAGATATACATAAATATACAGATAGATGCAAACAGATCTTATAGCTTTTGTTTAAAAAAATTTAGTTTTGAGCTGATAGGCATCATAATGCAAAACTCACTAGTTTATAAAAGAACAGTTGGATCCAAATTGTGTTTCTGGCAAATGGACTAAGTTGAGGTTACTGCTTGTATAGCAAAGTGGTTTTTTCCAGTAAAGTTTTGTTTGTTTGTTTGTTTGTTTGCATGATGTAAGGATCTTTTGTTTTATTTTTTATTTTTTTGTTTTTTTAAAGATTTTATTTATTTGATAGAGAGTGCACGAACAGGGGGAGCAGCAGAGGTAGAGGGAGAGGCAGGCTCTCTGCTGAGCAGGGAGCCTGATGTGGGGCTCCATGCCAGGACCCTGGGATCATGACCCGAGCTGATGGCAGATGCTTAACTGACTGAGCCACCCGGGCGCTCCTGTAAGGATCTTTTAAAGCTCTTTTTGCAGTCATTTTGTCTTTTAGAAGTTTCTGCTTATCAATCAAAGAATTCATTCCATCGTCACTGAGAGGTTTGAAATCCTCTCGTGTCAAAGGCACAGCTCAAGATCCACTTCTCTAAGTTGAAGTTGCCCTATGGTGGCCACTACAATTCCACAAGTTCACCCATTTTCCAAACAGGCACAAAATCCTGGTCCATAGACCAGGTGGAACCCTATGGGGGACCCTGTTTTCCAAAAAGTGTTCTAAAACACAGGGAACCAACCATGTGTTTCCCTGCCCTCCTCCCTTTGGAACAGAATAGGATGATTCATCAAGAAGCTTCAACAAATAAAATGTAGTATGCAAATTAAAGTCAGTTCGAGATGTAGAGAACAGAGCTCAAATATAGGAGAGACTTACCTTCAGCTTCTAGGGTCATTGAGAAAGCAATGAACTCAGTGGACTTCTATGGGTTCCATCACCATAGGGGCCTCAGAGTTGAGGGGGATGATGGGAGGGGGGTATCTTCTTTGGATCCCATTTTTACACCATAAATTGTCAAAAGTTTAGAAATAACAGAAGTGAAACTAAAACCAATGAATCATTGAAGTAGTATTGTGCACACACCAAAAAGATAGTTTGCGAACCAGGAGCATTCAGACCAAAACATGGAAGGAAGCTCAGAGTTATGTTGTTGTAAAGCAGCTTATATAGTGAGAAGTTCCTGCCCTCAAGCCTCCTCTCCTTCCACTTGCTCATGTGTGCTCTTAAATTTTAGTCATTCAGAGGTATTTAGAGTTCCTTAATTACATATCATGTGTTTCCCCCACTTCTGACCTTTTCATGTTCTCTCCTGAAATCTAATCCTTCTATAGAATACCAGTTCCTCTTTTAAGATTGAACCTAAATTGTAACTCTTTAAGCAAGTATTCAATAAAATGTTGAATGATTAATTTGAGTTTTTATGTGGATGGATTTTCCTAATGTGGGGCATTTGAATCTCTTACTTATAAGATAGGTTTTATCATCCCAATTTTAGAGATAAGGAAAGAGGCTAAGAGGAACAGGTTTCTAATTTTGCTATGATCATACAATAATTTACTGCTCACACTCTTTAGCTTCAAAGCTTTGCTCTTTTTTGCTAATCACTTTGTATGTGGTATATAAGTGTTACTAATGTTATACTTGTTTATGTGATTTTTGGACACTTTTCTGAAATCTAGAGAATTCTCCATAAAAATCAGTGTGGGAATAATCACATAGTCCTTATTTTTAAAAGTCACTACAATAGGGTAGGGGCGCCTGGGTAGCTCGTCCGTTGAGCATCTGACTCGATCTCAGCTCAAGTCTTGATCTCAGGGTCATGAGCTCATGCCCATGTTAAGTCATACAATATATAATTTACTTTGTAACATTTTTCATGCTTAGTAGTGAAAAAGTATTGTTGGTTAGGCATTATCAATATAGTATGTTTTAAAAAATATTTCTGTGCTTTTTCTTTCATTTTTAGAAAGCCGTTTGGATCTCCAATTTTAGAATGGCATCCGTTTCAGGTTAGTGAAAATGATTACATTTTATAGCACATTCTATTTTGTTTCTAATTGCATGGTCTTTGAAAAAAAATTGTTTTTGTCTGTACTTTCCTCTCAATTTTGCTGTGAACCTTAAACTGCTCTAACAGGAAAGTTTTAATAAAAATAAAGAAACAAATTATAAAAATATTTGTTTTAAAAATTCTGATTATTGAAATGATGTTTTGTGAGTTCTTTTTTATTGTAAAACATACATACCAAAATTTACCATTTTCACTAGTTTAAGTATACAATTCAGTGGCAACAATTCACATTATTGTATAACCATCACCAGTATCCATCTCCAGAACTTTTTCATCATTCCAAACTGAAATTCTGTGCCCATTATATAATAATGCCCCCTTACTTCCTTTCCACCATTGCTGATAACACTATTCATATTCTGTTTGTATGAATTTGATTACCTCATGTAAGTGGACTCATACAGTATTTGTCCTTTAGTGTCAGGCTTATTTCCCTTAGCATAATGTCTTTGAGCTTCATCCATTTGTAACATTTTTCTTTTTAAGGTTGAGTAATATTACAATGTATATATATATCACCTTTCATTTATCAGTTTATCTGTCAGTGGATATCTGGGTTGTTTCATCTTTGGCAATTGTGAATAATGCTGCTATGAACATTGGAGTCCAAACGCGTTTGATTCTGTTTTCAGTTCTTTGGGTATATACCTAGAAGTAGAATTGCTGAATCACATGGTATTTCTGTGTTTAATTTTCAGGAACTGCCATATTATTTTCCATACTCACTGTTCCATTGTACATTCCCACCAGCAATGCAAAAGGGTTCTAAGAATTATAGGAACCTAAGAAATCACAAAGTAGAAAATATAAATCACTCCAAATCCCTCTACTCAAATTAATACTGTAATATATAGATGTATTATTTTTCAACAAATATTTTTAGTTTGCAAAGAGTTTTATTATTTTTTTAATGAAGTACAATTAATATATGTTATATTAGTTTCAGGAGTACAACGTATTCCCCAATTCTGTCCATTAATCAGGGCTTAGTATGGTAAGTGTAGTCACTATCTGTCACCATACAACATCGTTATAATATTATTGACTATATTTCAAAGCTGTATTTTTCATCTCTGTGACTTATTTATTTTATAGCTGGAAGTTTGTATCTCTTAATCCCCTTCATCTGTTTCACCATTCTCTCTACCTACCTCCCATCTGGCAACTACCAGTTTATTCTCTGTATTTAAGAGTTTTTTGTTTGTTTGCAGATTTTTATTTATTTGGGAGAGAGAGAGAGTGCACAAGCTGGGGGGAGGGGCAGAGGGAAATGGAGAAGCAGATTCCCCACTGAACAGGGAGCTCAGTGTGGGGCTTGATCCCAACACCCTGAGATCATGACCTGAGCCGAAGGCAGAGGCTTAACCAGCTGAGCCACTCAGGTGCCCCTGTTTGTTTTTATTATTCCACATGTAAGTTAAATCATACGGTATTTGTCTTTCTCTGACTTATTTTATTTAGCCTCGTACCTCTTAGGTACGGCTTGTTTCCATCCTGTTTCAAATAGCAAGATCTCATTCTTTTTTATGGCTGAGTAATATTCCATTGCATATATATATACCACTCTTCTTTATCCATTTGTCAATCGATGGACACTGGATTGCTTCCATATCTTGGCTATTTTAACTAACACTGCAATGAATATATCTTGTATCTTTTTGAATTAGTATTTTCATTTTCTTTGGGTAAATACCCAGACATAGAATTGCTAGATTATATGGTATTTCTATTTTTAATTTTTTGAGGAACCTCCATACTATTTTTCACAGTAACTATACCAATTTAACATTCCCACCGCAGAGTGCGAAGTATCTTTTTTCTTCACATCCTTGTCAACATTTGTTATTTCTTTGTTTTTGATACTGTTATGTCATTTGAACTGGTGTGAGGTGATATCCCATTGTGGTTTTGATTTGCATTTCCCTGATGATTAGTGATGTTGCATCTTTTCATGTATCTTTTTGCCATCTTCATCTTTAGAAAAATGTGTTTTCAGGTATTTTGTCTGTTTTTTATTGGATTGTTTGGGTTTTTTGGGTGTTGAGTTGTGTAAATTCTTTATGTATTTTGGATATTAATCCTTTATCAGATATATCATTCACACATATCTTCTGTCATTTACTTGGTTGCCATTTTGGTTTATTGATGGTTTCCTTTTCTGTGCAAAAGCAGTTGATTTTGATGTAGTCCCAATAGTTAATATTTGCATTTGTTTTCCTTGCATGAGAAGACCTGTCCTTAGATAATGTTGCTAAGGGCAGTGTCTAAGAGATTACTGTCTCTGTTTTCTTTTGGGAGTTGTATGGTATCAGGTCTCACATTTAGGTCTTGAATCCATTTGAGTTTGTGTATTGTGTAAGAAAGTGGTCCAGTTTTCATTCATTTGCATGTAGCCACCCAGTGTTTTGAACACCATTTATTGAAGGGGCTGTCTTTTCCCCATTGTATATTCTTGCCTCCATTGTCATAGATTGATCAACCAAGTAAGTGTGGGTTTATTTCTGGGGTCTCTTGTCTGTTCTATCAATCTGTGTCTGTTTTTGTGACAATAGCATACTGTTTTGATTACTACAGTTGTATATCTTGAAATGTGGGATTGTCCAGCTTTGTCCTTGTGGTTCCATAATTTTAGAATTATTTGTTTTGGTTCTGTGAAAAATACTGTTGGAATTTTGGTAGAAATTGCATTTGTAGGTTGCTTTGGATATTATGAACATTTGAATAATATTAATTCTTCCAATCTTGGAGCAGAAAATATCTTTCCATTTATTTGTGCTTTCTTCAATTTCTTTTAGCAGTGTTCTCTAGTTTTCAGTATATAGGTCTTTCACTTTTATGGTTAAGTTTATTCCTGGGCATTTTATTCTTTTTGGTTCAGTTTTGAATGGGATTGTTTTCTTAATTTCTTTTTCTGCTACATTATTATTAGTGTATAGAAGTGCAACAGATTTCTCTATATTGATTTTGAATCCTGCAACTTGCCTGAGTTCACTTGTCACTTCTCATAGTGTTTTGGTTGAGTTTTTAGGGTTTTCTAGTTAGTATAATGTCACCTGCAAATAGTGACAGTTTTACTTATTCTGTACCAATTTGAATGCCATTTATCCCGTTTTTTTTTTTTTTTAATTGCTGTGTCTAGGACTTTCAGTACTGTGTTGAATGAAAATGGTGAGAGTGGACATCCTTGCCTTTTCTTTTTTTAAAGATTTTATTTATTTGAGACAGAGAGTGTGAAAGTGAGGGGAGGGGTAGAGGGAGAGGGACAAGCAGACTCCCCGCTGAGCAGGGAGCCTGATGTGGGGCTGGATCCCAGGACCCCAAGACTGTGACCTGAGGTGAAGGCAGGCACTTAACCCACTGAGCCACTCAGGCACCCTGCCTTTTCTAACATTAGGGGAAAAGCTCTCAGTTTTTCACCATTTAAGTATAATGTTAGTTGTGGCTTTATCTTATATGGCCTTTATTATGTTGAGGTATATTCCCTATAAATCCACTTTGTTGAGAGTTTTTATTATGAATGGATGTTGAATTTTGTCAAATGCTTTTTCTGCATCTGTTGAGATAATCATATGATTTTTATCCTTCATTTTGTTAATGTGGTATATATTACGTTTGTTGATTTGTGAATATTGAACCATTCTTGAATCCCTGGAATAAGTCCCACTTGATTATGGTAAAAGACCTTTTAATGTATTGTTGAATGTGCTTTACTAATTATTTAGGACTTTTGCATCTATGTTTATCAGGGATAGTGGTCTGTAGTTTTCTTCTTTTTTGTACTGTCTTGTGTGGCTTTGGTATGAGGATAATGCCAACCCTGTAGAATGTATTTGGAAGCTTTACTTTCTCGTTTATTTTTTGGAATAGTTTGAGGAGAATAGGTATTAACTCCTCTTTAAATGCTTGGTAGAAAAAAAAATAAATGCTTGGTAGAATTCACTTGTGAATTCATCTGGTCTTGGACTCTCCTTTGTTGGTAGTGTTTTGATTACTGATTTAAATGTGTTACCTATAATTGGTCTATTTCTTTCTGATCAATTTGGAAGGTTGTGTCAAGGAATTTATCCATTTCTTCTAGTTTGTACTGTTTTTTTAGCATATAATTTTTCATAATAGCCTCTTATAATCTTTTGTATTTCTATGATGTCAGTTGTTACTTATTGCATTTTAATTTTATTTGGTTCTCTCTTCATCCCCTTCTCTCCCTCTTTTTTTTTTTTTTTTTGATGAGTCTGGCTAAAGGTTTATTAACTCTTTTCATCTTTTCAGAGAACCAGCTCATTGAAACCACTAGTTTTATGGATTTTTTTTTTCCTTTTTTGGGGGAAGGCCATCTCTATTTCATTTATTGCTCTTATGGTTTTTATTATTTCTTTTTACTAACTTTGGGCTTTGTTCTTCTTTTTCTAGTTCCTTTAGATTAAGGTTAGATTGAGATTTATCTTGGTTTTTGAGGCAGGCCTCTAGCGCTATAAATTTCCCTCTTAGAACTGCTTTTGTGGTGTACCAAAGATTTTGGACCATTGTGTTTTTATTTTTATTGTCTCAATGTAGTTTTGGTGTCCTCTTTTGTTTCCTTGTTGAACTGTTAGTTGTTTAGTAGCATGTTGTTAAGGCTCCATGTGTTTGTCGGTTTTTTCCCTACCCCCCACCCTCTTTTTTCTTGTAATTGATCTCTGGGTTCATGCTGTTATAGTCAAAAAAGATGCATGATAAGATCTTAATCTTCTTAAATTTATTGTAGTTTTTTGTGGCCTAATGTGTTGATTTATCCTGAAAAATGTTCCATGTGCACTTGAAAAGAATGTGTATTCTGCTGTTTTGGGATGGAATGTTCTATATGTATGCTAGCTCCATCGTTCTAATGTGTAATTCAAAGATACTATACCCTTATTGATTTTTTTTGTCTTGATGATCTGTCTTTTGATGTCAGTGGGGTGTTACAGTCCCCTATTATTATTGCATTACCATCAGTTTCTTTCTTTATGTCTCTTAATATTTGCTTTATGTGTTTAGGTCCTCCAATGTTGGGTGCATAGTTATTTACAATTGCTCTATACTCTTGTTGGATTGATCTCTTTATCATCATGTAATTCCATTCTTTGTATTTGTTTTTAAGATTTATTTATTTATTTGAGAGTGAGAGAGTGTGCACCCGTGCATACATATGCATGTGAGAACAGGGGGAGGGGCAGAGAGAGAGAGAGAACCCCTAAGCAGACGTCTGCTGAGCATGGAGTCGACACGGCTCAATCCCAGGACCATGAAATCATGACCTGAGCCGAAATCAAGAGCCAGCTACTTAACCAACTGAGCGACCCTGCTGTCCTCGTTCTTTGTTTTTTAATATACTCTGTTTTAAAGTCTATTTTGTTTGATATAATTATTGCTATTCCAGTTTGTTTGTTTCTGTTTGCATGGAATATCTTGTTCCATCTCTTTACTCGCAGTCATTAAGTCTTTTTAGATCTGAAGTGAGTCATAGGCAGCATATAGATTTTTTTTTTTGGTATACATTCAGTCACCCTATGTCTTTTGATTTGAGCACAATTAGACCAGTCACATTTAAGGTAATTATTAATAGAGATGTACTTATTGCCATTTTGTTACTTGTTTTCTAGTTGTTGTAGTTCTTTGTTCCTTATTCTCTTGCTCTCTTTCCTGTGATTGATGAGTTTCTTTAGTGTTATGCTTGGCTCTCTTTTATTATTATTATTATTTATGTATCTATTAGAAGTTTTTGTTTTGTGGTCACCCAGAGGTTCATATATAACATCTTATGTGTATAGCAATTTTTATTAAGTTGATGGTCACTTAAGTTTGAACACATTCTAAAAGAACTTCAATTTTACTACCCTTCCTCACATTTTACGTGTGTGTTGTTATATTTTACATCTCTCTATTTTGTGAGTTTCCCTTAACTAATTTTTTAGATTAAATTGATTTCACTACTTTTGTCTTTTACCCATACTAGCTTTATAAGTGATTTCTCTTACTATCTTACTGTATGTTCGATTTTACTCATAAGAATTTTTTCCCTTCATAATTTTTTTACTTGTAATTATGGCTTGTTCTTTCCCACTTAAAGAATTCTGCTTAACATTTCTTATAAGGCCAGTTTAGTAGTGATGAACTTTTTTACCTTTGTCCACAAACTCTATTTCTTCTTCATTTCTGAATGATGACCTTGCTGGGTAGACTATTCTTCATTGCAGGTTTTTTTCCTTTCAGCACCTTGAATGTATCATGCCACTCCCTTTTGGCTTGCAAAGTTTCTGCTGAAAAATCAGCTGATAGCCTTACGGGGTTTCTCTTCTATGTAGCTTTTTGCTTCTCTTGCTCCTTTTAAAACTCTATCTTTAATGTTTGCCATTTTAATTTTTATATGTCTTGATGTGGCCCTCCTTGGGTTCATCTTGTTAAGGGCTCTCTATGCTTCTTGAACTTGGATGTCTGTTTCCTTCCCCAGGTTAGGGAAGTTTTCAGCTAATATTTCTTTTAATAAATTTTCTGCCCCTTTTCTTTCTTCTCTGCTTTTGAGACCCCCTATAAATGCAAATGTTATTGTGCTTGAGGTTATTGCAGAGGTCCCTTAATCTTATCCTGTGATCTCTTGATTCCTTCTACTATATTTTTAAATTTCAGTTATTCTATTCTTTACCTCTAATTGGTTTCTTTTTGTATTTTGTATCTCTTTGTTGAGGTTCTCACTGAGTTCATCCACTCTTTTTTCCATACCAGTGAGCATCTTTATGACCATTACTTTGAACTCTTCATTAGATAGATTTGGTATATCCATTTCATTTAGTCCTTTTTCTGAGGTTTTGTCTTCTTCTGTTTGGAGCATATGCCTCTGTCTCATGTTTTTGACTTTCTGTGTTTGTTTCTGTGAATGAGGTAGAACACCTACTTCTCCTAAACTTGAAGGAATGGTCTTGTGTATGTATGGTTGTCCTCTTGCAGACTGTGTGCCTGGTGACTTTCACTGGCTGGCTGGAGCTTTGGTGTGGGCCAGGGGTTCTGGGGCAGCCTGTGCTGGTGCTGCCTTTGGATGGCCAGAGCTAAAGTGGGCATTGGCTGGGACAGTCTCAGTCCTCTCCGTACAGATGGTGCCCTGGCAAGAGAGCTGAAGCTGAAGTGGGTACAATTCAGGGTGTATTGGGGTAGTTAGCATAGAGGGTGCCTGGCTGGAGCTGAAGTGGACATGAGCTGGTGTGCTGAGGCACCTACACTTGTGGCATCTTGGCAGGGCTGCTGGAACAGAGGCAGAGTGTGGGGGGGAGGGTCCCAGGGCATTCCATGTAGGGGGTGCCCTGGCAGGGCAGTAGTAGCCAAGATGAATGCAAGGCAGGGGTTCCTGTGGCACTGTGTGCAAGTGTTGCTCTTGTAGGGTGGCTGGAGTGGAAGAGACCATGAGCCAGGAGGTCCCGGAGTGCTGTGCACCATGGTATCCTCGCAAGTTATCTGGAGCCTATATGGTGCAGGTCTGGATTGTTCCAGGGTGCTTTGTGCCTATATCACTTCGCCAAGATGGCTGTAGCTGTAGTGAGTGCTGATCAGAAGTGTCTTAGCATGCATCGCACTGTGGCTGCCTTGGTAGGTTGGCTTGGGATGATGTGGGCTAGGGGCCCAGGGCTCACTGAGGCAGTAGGCCGGATAGGGTGCCTGGACTGTGCTCCTATTCACATAATGAAGGTGGAGGGGAATGTAAACTCTGGCACTCACCAGCCCCTCCAATCCAGAGAGATTTACAGCAGCTTCTCTGCCATTTAGTGGAATTCTAGGGCTGGATTTTTTATATTCTAGTTGTTCTTTTAAACTGCGGCTCTTTTTTCTGGTCCCAGGGGATCCAGGGCTGGTGTGGCCCGGGCTCACTGAGGCAGCAGGCCAGCAATGGCATCTGAAACCTGCTCCTGTCTACTATCACAGTGTACTGGGAACGTAAACCATGGCACTTGCCAGCCCCTCAGATCGGAGCTGCCCCACCATTTGGTAGTGTCCTAAGGCTGGTTCCTTTATATTCTGCTTTCCCTCTCAAACTGTGGCTTTTTTTTCTGTGTCCCAGGGCAGATAAAATTCAGGCTCTTCCTGTGTTGCCTTCTTGAATCGGAAGCTCTCTGTCAGGTAGGGCTTGATCAGAGAAGCAGAGGCACTGTGAGTGATATAAGGGATTTACTAGAGGGATTTAACCTTATGTGATTATGTGAAGTGGTCAAGCTCTTCCTTGGCATATATTTGCCTGTGTGTCTGGCACTGGGCCTGAAGTCAGCAGAGCCAGCAGTCAGGAAGAGAAGGCAGATACACAGTGGGGAGTGCAAAAACAAACTGCAGCCTGTGAAGCTGAATCCTTTTTCTTAACAGAACCTGCATTAGTCTCATTGCCTCAAAGTCTCCAATTTGAATGATGCAAGAGACCTGCCAAAAAGCCAGTGTACCTGCTCATGGAGTTGCATACTGCTTGGCTGAGGATTTAGAGAAGATGAAGGAGAACCCACAGGGTCTGGAGGAGCTGCAGACTCTGCGCTTTCCCCAAGGATATCTGGCAGCAGCCAGAGTTGTGGGCTCAGTGCTGCTGGCATCTTGGCAGGTTGGTCACCAGGCCTGACCTTACACTAACCTTTTTAAATTTGGAAAATAAGCCCACTGTTTCACTTCTGCCTTCCAGCTCTCTCTGGCTGCCCAAAAAAACACAACTGATCCTCTCCCTAAAGGGGGCACATATTCTCGTTATTCGTCTTTGGATGATGCTCATTCCTCCTCTTGCTCAGTCACATCCATCTTGGTTCAAAATCCTCTAACTTAAATCCTGAGATAAAGTCAGCTACTATTAACACATTTTATTTTAGACATTGGGAGAATAGGAAAAGGGACCTAATTACATACATCCATACGTACATACCTACCACCACCAACAAAAAACTAAGGACTGTTATAGTCCTGTTTCGCATCTGGTCATGTGGTTATTTGGTGTTATTTTATAAATATCTTCTTCAGTTTCCCATTCCTTATTCCTTTGCTCTCAGCAGGCACCTCATCTAATCACAAATGTCTGGTGTGTGGACTTGCCTTAGCAGTTTGCTTGTATTTGGCTTTTGAGTTTTCCACTAACTTTAATCACAGGACATGGGAATACCAGAAGGTACCCTAGGGGATCCCCTACATTTCAGACCTACTCCTCTGTACTTCAGTAGTGTCACAGCAGTCCTATTTCTCTTGAATAGTCAGAATCACTCACCCCAGCCAGTATAGTAACCTGGTTCTTTGCCTGTTGATTCATTGGTATGAGGAGCTCAAAGTGGTCAAGACGCAGTCCACTTTCATTTAAATGGAGCCATTGCTTTTTCCCCTGGTGGAAGCATTCCTTCCTTGCTGAGACCTCTAAACCAGCAAAGTTCTAAGTTTCAGGGATGGGAAGCAAACATTTCACTAGTGGATCACTAGGAGGTAATAGCAAGAGGAGCCACTCCCATTTCCACCCCGATTCCTAGGCCCAAGAATCCTATCTATGGGACAAACCGTGCTGTTCACTGTTTTGGTAGGTAAGGGCAATTATACTGGCTTCCACTTGGTCTTTTCTTGCATAATAGTCCTTACTTATAGGCCAGGGGACCAATATGTGGATTTGGTTAGTTGCTGAATTTATCTGTTCTAATAATACAATCTGGAACTGGGGAAATAATCATAGAGTGGGTTAGAGAACCTTCTGAGCCCACTGTGTGATGGACTGAGCAAAACTGCACTGGTCACGTGACTTGCATAAGTCCAGTCCCTGTTCTGACTGATAGATCACCATGGCATTTTAATCATCCAGGAACTGTCAGTTCTGAGTTAATGTCCAATACTTTCTGAGAAGTTATTTTCCTTTCCCAAATACACAGTTACCCTGATAAGTTGCTCTGGAGAACACTAGTGTGAAGATTTCCTACATAATTTTTTAGTTATGTAATAGAGGCCTTCCCAAAGGGCCCCAACCTCTACTTTATTCAGGGGACTCTGGGTCTATAAATTGGCTCATTTCTGGGAACTGGTTGAAGGACTATGACACTTGTAGTGATTCAAGTCAAACTTATGTGTACTGGAATCAGGGCTTTGTATTCTGCATTTTTAAATCAAATAATCTGTTGCAAAGTCATCTTGATCAACTAGCCAATGCCAGAATTCTCTTTGGGTCAGACCAGCCTGATTACTGTGTTGCTCTGTTGCATATTATAGCAACCACATGTACCTTTTCTTTGGTTGTGAACTGAATTGCTACCATTTAGCCCCCATACCTTGGAATCCATCATTCTCATTGATTCAGGTAGTTTAGTTCAAAGGCAGTACTTCCCATTGACATTCTTAGCTTACAGAAAACAGCCACTAAGAGCTCTTCAGGGATGCTGGGGCTCCCTCCTCTGGATCTTCCCTGGGGACAGCAAGAGAGTAGGTGATCAGGTAGACTGAGACTCTGGCATTCCCATCTCCCTAAGCCTCTGGATCCATCCGTTAGGGTATAGCCAGGGAGTTCTACCCTTCAATGTCTTTGGAATCTACCCTTGTGTCATTCCAGCCCAACCTTCTGATATTCATCTTTGGAGCCAGGTTTCTAGCAAGCAACTAAATAAATTATTAGAGCTACTCCTGGCCACTATATTTAACACAATAAACCAGAATTTCATATTGAGTCCATATCAGTAAATTTAGGTTCATTCAATATTTTATTCTGTTCACTCCGGCTTAGTACCCTTAGGATCTATTCCCACACATATTCCTTACTTTTCTGGTGATACAGGCATACCTCAGAGATCTTACAGTTTTGTTTCCGGCCACTACAATAAAGCCAATATCACAACAAGCAAGTCAAAGAATTATTTGGTTTCCCAGTACATATAAAAATTATATTTACACTAAACTGTGGTCTATTAAGTATACATTAGAATGTCTTAACAATGTTCATACCTTAATTAAAACCATGTTATTGCTGAAAAATGCTAGCTATCATCTGAGCTTTCAGTGAGTGTAATATTTTTTGCTGCTGAAGAGTCGTGCCTTGATGTTGATGGCTGCTACCTAATCAGTGTGGCGGTTGCTGAAAGTTGGGGTGGCTGTGGCAATTTCTTAAAACAATAAAGTTTGCCACATCATCAACTTTTCCTCCCATGATTTTTCTGTACATGCGATAGCATTTTGCCCACAGTAGAACTTCTTTCAGAATTGGAGCCAATCCTCTCAAAGCCTGCTGCTTCTTTATCAACTAAGTTTATGTAATATTCTGAATCCTTTTTTGTCCTTTCAACAATCTTCACAGCATCTTTAGGAAACCACTTTCTTCACTCATCCATAAGATGACTCCTCTCTATTAAAGTTTTATCATGAGGTTGCAGCAATTAACTTCAGGCTCCACTTCTCATTCTAGTTCTCTTCCTATTTCCACCATATCTGCAGTGACTTCCTCCACTGAAATCTTGAACCTCAAGGTCATCCATGAGAGTTAGAATCAACTTCTTCTGAACTCCTGTTAATGTTGATGTTTTGACCTCTTCCCATGAATCGCAAATTTTCTGAATGGCATCTAGAGTGGCAAGCCCTTTCCAGAAGGTTTTCAGTTGACTTTGCCCAGATCCATCAGAACAATCCCTATCTGTGGCAGCTGTAGCCTTATGAAATGTATTTTGTAAATAATAAGACTTGAAAGTCAAAAATTACTTATTGACCCATGGGTTGCAAATGGATGTTGTGTTTTCAGGCATGAAAATAAGATGAATCTCTTTGGACATCTCCATCAGAGCTCTTGGATGACTGGATGGATTGTCAATGAAAAAAATATTTTTTTTTTCTGAACACTAGGTCTCAACAGTGGGCTTAAAGTATATAGTAAATGCATTTAAATAGATGTGCTACCATCCAGGTTTACAGAACACAATTTAGCATAATTCTTGCCCCTGTGATTTTTGGAATGGTAAGTGAACATTGGCTCCATTACTTTGTAACGAGAGTCAGCCTATTCTTTGAAGCTTTGCAAGCAGGCATTGACTTCTCCTCTCTAGCTATTAAAGTCCTAGATGGCATCTTTTTTCCAATATAAGGCTATTTTGTCTACAGTGAAAATCTGTTTAGGGTAACCACTTTCATTCATTATCTTAGCTAGATCTTGCAGATAGCTTGCTATAGCTTCTATATCAACACTTGCTTCACTTTACACTTTCATGTTATAGAGATGATTTCTTTCCTTAACCTCATGAACCAACCTCTTCTAGCTTCATACTTTTCTTCTGCACCTTTGTTACCTTTCTGAGCTTTCATAGAATTGAAGAGAGTTGAGGCCTTGCTCTGGATTAGGCTTTGGCTTAGGGAAATGTTGTGGCTGGTTTGATCCTCTATCCAGACTACTAAACCTCTCTCCATATCAGCATTAAGACTGTTTCTCTTTCTTATCATTCATATGTTCACTGGCACTTTTAATTTCCTTCCAGAACTTTGCCCTTGCATTCACAACTTGGCTAACTGGCTCAAGAAACCTAGCTTTCAGCCTGTGTTGGCTTTTGACATGGCTTCCTCACTAAGCTTAATCACTTCTAGGTTTTTATTTAAAGTGAGAGATGTACAACTCTTCCTTTCATTTGAACAGTTAGAGGCCATTGTAGGGTAACTGACTGGCCTAATTCCAGTGTAGAAGTGTCTAAGGGAATAGGGAAGGCCATGGGAGAGAGACTGGGGAATGGCTGGTTGGTAGAGCAATTGGAATACATACACCATTTATTAAGATTTCTGTCCTATATGGGTGTAGTTTGTGGTTCCCCAAAGCAATTACAATAATAGTATCAAAGAGCACTGATTACAGATTACCATCACAATTGTAATAATAAAAAAGCTTCAAATATTGCAAGAATTACCAAATGTAATAGACATGAAGTGAGCAAAGGGTGTTAGAAAAATGGTGCCCATAGACCAGCTCAACACAGGTTGCCACAAACTGTCAGTTTCTTAAAAAGCTCAATTTCTGCAAAACAGTAAAGAAAGCACAATAAAATGAGAAATGCTTAAATATATTGGCAAGTGCAACTCTTGGTGCGTTTCATGTCTTTTCATGTGTCACTCATTTGTACATCATTCTCTCGGGCTTCCTATTCTTAAAGCACTGAGAGGTGGCAGGGCAGATTCTTAGTGGGGCTTAGCAATCCCTTGTGAGGCAACTCTCTCAGGAAAGACCATCACAGGCATTCAGACAGGGGGAAGCTGTCTGAGAAAGAGGAGGAAGGGCAAGAGAGAATGGCAGAATTGAGTGGTTTAAGGTCCCTTGTGTGCTTCATTGGAATCTGCCCAGATGTTCCCTTCCCAATTGCAGAGTCTCACTTCTTTCTAATCAGTGCCCTAACTTTAACATAAGAGTCTGTGCAAGGCTGGGAGTTCAGTTTGCACTGTAATTCAGCCACTTGCAGAATGTTGGTATTTAGTAATCTTGGCCCGTAGTTACAGTCATAGAGACTTTGAGGTCCCTTTATGCAGATCCTGCATTTGTTCAGCTGCTTCAGCATATTTAGGAGCAGACAGTCAACCCCATTATTCTCACAAAAATGTTCTGTGACAGCAAACACTTGGTCACCCAAAGCCTTTCCCTCTCTAGATACTTAATTATTAATGTCTAGATTATAATTTACATAACTTTGTCTACTGCATGCCATGGAGTACTACTGTCCCTTTTACCACTGCAGGGAAAGGGTCATTAATACCCTTAAATCTTTAAATCAGAGACTATTCTAGGTGGCATAGAAGCAATTTAGAGAACCTACTTTTAACTTTCTTTTCCTCTGGAACAACATTTGGCATTGGTTAGGGTTCAGAGAAGCTGAATCATTATGAGTGATATAAAGGATTTATTATAGGAATTAGCTCCTACGTGATCACAGGACGTGGTTAAGCAGTCAGCAGTGCCGGCAGTAGGGACAGGAAGATGGAGTGTGGGAGGGTAAAGAAGAGCTGAAACCAATGAGCACAAAGTGGAACCTGTCTGTCTCTTGCTTCCACTCATGTCGGTGTGTCATTGCCTCCAAGGCTCTGACTGCCAGGATGCTGGTGCCCTGCGGAAGGGCTGGTGCGCTTGCCATAGAAAATTGTACAAGAACATGGCCAACAATTCAGGGAAGCTGAAGAAGCTGTGGGCCAACCTGCTGCCCCAAAGAGATTCAGCAGGAGCTGGGGAACTGGCTTCTGCCCGATGCCAAGAAAGTGAATGAGTCCCAACAGCACCTGACATTACACCAGCCATCTGAACGTAAAGCTGTTGCTGTTTCATTTCTGCCTTCCAAGTCTGAAGCAGAGTTCAGTTGTGGCCAGTCCTAACCCAGAATCCTGGAAGGAAGTGAATGCTGGTAATTGGTACAGTACAAAGCCACCATAACATCCTATTTTAAATCATAACCGTGAGGTTTCATCTTATGAAAATTTCAGGCCTTCAAGCTGGATTAATGCAGGCTGATGTTTTAGAAAGCACCAAGGACATCTTTAAAAAATTTTTAGTTTCTATTGTTGTGTCGAAAGTAATCTCTTTGACTTTAATACTCAGATTGCTTAGAATCATACTTAAGGCTGCTTTATAAATTATTTATGATGGAATTATAATGTCATTTCCAGTAGCACACTTGATTTCTCTTTTAGTTGTTACATCAGCTTGTTTATAATCACCGACTCCTTATCATGCCAACTATATGAACCCAAATATGAGTGTTTTTGTGAAATAATATCTAAGTAGTTAGGGGATTACTTTAAAATGCCTTCCTTTTGTTTCAAAGTCTGGTCACTTAAATGACTTAGGAGATTGTTGGACCACTGTCCCACAATACAATAAAAGTAATAATGATCATTTATTAAATGCATAACTGTGTGCCAGGTACTATGTTAAGAACCTTCCATATGTTATCTCACTTAATTCTTTAAAACAATACTATGAAAGCTAGATATTACCCAGATGGGGAAATTTTCCAGATGGGGAAATTGAGGCTCGCTTAAGTACTTAGCCTGAGCTAAGAAGAGGACCTAAGATTTAACTCAGGTCATGTGACTTCAACACACATGCCCTTAACCACCCTGCTCTACTACTATAAGTTTGTCTGTAATTTCAATAGTGAGGAATATCCAAAAATCAGTAGGGAAACCTAAAACTATTTAGTCATTGTATCTTTTTTTCCTTCCTTATAGGTCTAACTGAAGAATTGGATTCTGTAACCAATGAACTACATGCAGTAGACATTCAAATTCAGGAACTTCTGGAAAGGCAACAAGAGCTTATTCAGAAAAAGAACATCCTAACAAACCAAATAAAGCAGAATTTAGAGGCTTCTGGTGCTGGGGAAAGCAGTGAATGGGATTCTTCACCTGCTGCTTGGAATAAAGAAGGTTTACTCTTTTTCTTTGCTAGTTTTGTTTCTGCTTGTTTCTTTATGTAGGAGTTAAATCATTGTTCCTGGACCAGTGCTTTCCACTGGCTTAGAGGGAAACTGGCCACTCTTTAAGCAGCATGGGAAACCAGTATGCAAATCATTCTTACCCATGTTCTTTTTGAATGAAGCTTTATTATTCAGACTTCATTATTTTTTTCCAAATCTGGTTCTAGCAGCATTAATCAATGCTTGGAAAAAGATTTTTAACTAAATTTTCTAAATTTTAACTAGAAAAAAATTAAACCATTAAGAAAAAAAGATAGACTCAAACTTCTTGCCAAAGTCTAGTTCATTTTCCTGCCTACCTTTCTTGATTCAAGATCTTGCCAAGCATCATGTTTATCACTGGCTGGCTATCACATTATAATGAAATACTATGACTCTCAAATTGCAATGCTTTTATGGGCCTTGCTTTCCAGGGATTCCCTTCTAAACAAGATATTTATATAGAAAAATTCCACATAATTTTTAACTTGATGATATTTGAGATTATTATGATCCTATGAATTCCCTGATCAACATTCAGACTGTTTTTTGAATACCTGTCAAGTACCTTCCTCTTCTGTGTAGGTTAATTCTCAACTGGCAAATGTTTTCATTTTTTCTGATGTACTGTTTCTTATCATATAACATTAAATGTGTTTTTGCTTAGCTTCATGAGCTAAACTAATCTCAAAATTGTTAGTATAAAAGTTAAATTGTTAATACTATTTAAAGTCTTATATAAATTCTTACTTGTTTTTCTCTAGTATAAAAGCAGCCATTCATGTTTGTATCTCATTTATAATCCTAAATAGTTCTAATATATTAAACTTATTTTTCTCTGTCTAGATTTTCCCTGGTCTGGTAAAGTTAAGGATGTTCTGCAAAATGTCTTTAAACTGCAGAGGTTCAGACTGCTTCAACTTGAAACTATTAATGTAACAATGTCTGGAAAGGAAGTATTTCTTGTTATGCCTACGGGAGGTGGAAAGAGCTTATGCTACCAGTTACCAGCATTATGTTCAGATGGTATGTATTAATAAAGATTCATTTAAGTTGAAGAAATGCCATTTCTCTTTTAATTCCTTAAACAAATCATTTCTAATCATACCTATGTAAAAATCAAGTGCAGTTTTATTTTATTTTTATGTTAATAGACATTTTAAAGGGTTCATTTAAAGAGGCAGTGTTAAAGAGTTTGAGTGGAATTAGTTCTTTTATCTCATTCTTAGAACATAATTAAAAAACATGTTGTAGGAGAAAAAGTACCAGAAAAGGAATCCATGGGCCTGGATTCTACTCCCAGATCTTTATTGAGTGTCGGCTGTGGTGTTAAGCACGGGAGATAACAGTAGTGAGAAAAACGGGCAAAGTTCTAGTTTTCGCACAGCTCACGGTGTAAAGTAGGGCTTTCTCAAACTAATGTGTAAGAATCGCTGGTGATGCGATTAACGTGCAGATTCTGAGTTTGTGTGGGACCCAAAATCTTGCATGTCTAACAGGCTCCCAGGTGATACCCATGCTGCTGTTTGGGAACTAGCAAGGGTATAGAGCAGGGGTCAGCGGACTTTCCCTTAGGGAGGCAGTCAGTAAATGGGATAGGTGTGGTCCATATGGTCTCTGTGGCAGCTTCTGAACTCTGCCATTGTAGCATGAAAGCAGGCATAGACAACGTGTAAACTAATGGATGTACCTGTGTTCCATTAAAATTTGAATTACCCAAACAAACAGCTAGTCCTTAGTTTATTGACCCCCGTTTAGAGAATATAGGTAATTGTAAGCAATTGCAATAAAGGTTTTGTGATAAAGATTTTAATAGGGAATTAAGTTAGTACAAAGATCTGGCCTAGGGGCTGTTAGAAAAAGCTGTCCCGCCAACATGACATTTAAGCTAAAAGCTGAAGGATAAGTAGGCAAAGATAGGATAGGGGAGTAAGGAAAAGTGTTCATGCAGGGGAGCACTATTTCTGAGCTCAAAAGTAAGAACATGCATTGTTGGGAGTATTCAGTAATGTGGAAGAATTTCAGTGTGGTAGGCAGTGAGGGGCAAGACTTGTGGAAAGAATCCTGATTATAAAAACTTCCTTAGATTAGTGGGAAACCAGTGAAGGGTTTTGTATAGATAAGAGACTAGTCAGAATTGTGCTTTAGAAGATAGAGGAATTCTAGAAATAATTAGGTAGATTCAGTAGGACTTGTTTTCATTGGATGCAGGGTGGCGGGGGTGGTAAGAGAAGGGATAGTCTAGAATGATGTCCAAATTCTAGGCTGGAACAAATGGTGAAGTTCACTGAAATAGGGTACATTTGGAGAAAGAACTGTGGGAATGGAGAGAGAAGGAAGATGAGTTGAGGAAGTAGAACTAGCGAATGGGACATTCTTTGGAAAGAATTGTTATGCACATAAAAGAGAGGGGGCCCTAAATTACCTGTCCAGGGTGTTTTAAAGATGAGGGAGACTTGCCCATGTTTAAATATAATGAGAACATACCACTGATGAAGGAGAATGTGAAAACACAGCAGAGACACTATTTGAGATGGCAAATCCCTGCTAAAGTCTGAATCTGAGTGTATTTTTTAATTGGTCTGCTCTCTGTCTGAGGTTATTTTAGGAACAAACCAGAGACAGAAGTTAGTGATTCTAATAATGTAGAATAACTCTTAGAGCTGTGCACAATTTCAGTAATAAGAGAAAGGGGATATACTATCAGCATTTCATTCAGTCAGTAAACTGTTCACTGATTTCTACTTGGCATGTATTAACCTGGTACAGTAAGTAGAAGAATACTCATGTCACTATCATTTGTAATTATACAGGTTGCTGTGTTTTCTTTGGAAAGCTTTGGAATAACTTTTTCCTCGTATAACTGGACAGTATTTGACTAGATTTATAATATTTTGCTAATGTGACCAATACTGATTGTTAAAATAAGTAAAAATTCAGAATGGTATCTATTTTTATAGTATTGAATGAGGGAAGAGATTTCTGTCTAATCTTATATTTGCTTATTTGGCTAATGATCATTTATTTATATCTATCTCTTCTATTAATAAGGATAAAAAATAGGTAGTATATTGATGTGATGCCCTCAGGTGAGTGGTTGAAACTTATTCTAGAGTAGTGTAAAATTTAAAGTAGACACTTTTTCTCTTTTAGGTTTTACCCTTGTGATTTGCCCATTGATCTCTCTTATGGAAGACCAGTTAATGGTTTTAAAACAATTAGGAATTTCAGCTACCATGTTAAATGCTTCTAGTTCTAAGGTATGCTTCTGCAGCTCTTTTTTTTTTTTTTTTTAATTTAAACTCTTCACTGAAGTAGGAGCCTTGGTTACAACTGAGTTGGTTATAAAATTATAAAGTGATAACCATATGTGGAGTTGCAAACTACTGTTGATGGGCCAGTGTTAGCCCACTGCCTATTTTTATATGGTCTGTGAGCTAAGAATGGTGTGTGTGTGTATTTTTTTTTTAAATTTTCAGATTTTTATTTAAATTCTAGTTAACATACAGTGTAATATTGGTTTCAGGAGTAGAATTCAGTGGTTCATCACTTACATACAACAGCCAGTCCTCATCATAACAAATGCTCTCCTTAATTGCCATCACCCCTCTAGCCCATCCCCCACCCACCTCCCTCTGTCAGCCCTCAGTTTGTCAACCCTCAGTTTGTTCTCTATGGTTAAGAGTCTCTTATGGTTTGTTTCCCCCCTCCCATATGTTCATCTGTTGTTTCTTTTTTTTTTTTTAAGATTTATTTATTTGTTTTAGAGAGTGAATGCAAGCAGGGGGAGGGGCAGAGGGAGGGAGAGAGAGAGAATGCTCAGATTCCCTGCTGAGCAGAGAGCTCGATCGGGGCTCGATCCCCCAACCCAGAGATAATGAACTGAGTGGAAACCAAGGGTCGGATGCTCAACCAGTTGAGCCACCCAGTCACCCCTGTTTTGTTTCTTAGATTCCACATATGAGTGGAATCATATGGTATTTGTCTTTCTCTGATTGACTTATTTCACGTAGCATAGGACACTCTAGCTCTATCCACATCCTTGCAAATGGGAAGATTTCATTCTTTTTGATGGCTGAGTAATATTCCATTATAAATATTTGTATACACACACACACACCCCACATCTTCTTTATCCATTCATCAGTTGATGGACATTTGGTCTCTTTCCATAGTTTGGCTATTGTTGATAATGCTGCTATAAACATCAGGGTGCATGTACCCTTTCGAATCTGTATTATCCTTTGGGTAAATACCTAGTAGTGCATTTGCTGGATTGTAGGGTAGTTCTATTTTTAACTTTTTGAGGAAACTGCATGCTGTTTTCCAGAGTGGCTGCGTCAGTGTACATTCCCACCAACAGTGCAAGAGGACTCCCCTTTCTCCACATCCTCACCAACAGCTGTTGTTTTTTATGTTGTTAATTTTAGCCATTCTGACAGGTGTGAAGTGGTATCATCGTGGTTTTGATTTGTATTTCCCTGATGTTGAGTGATGTTGAGCATCTTTCCATGTGTCTGTTAGCCATCTGGATGTCTTCTTTGAAAAAATGTCTGTTCATGTCTACTGCCCATTTCTTAACCAGATTTTTGGGTATTGAGCTTGGTAAGTTCTTTATAAATTTTGGATACTAACCCTTTATCAGATATATCATTTGCAGATATCATCTCCTATTCCGTAGGCTGCCTTTTAGTTTTGTTGATTGTTTCTTTTGCTGTGCAGAAGCTTTTTATCCTGATGAAGTCCCAATAGTTCATTTTTCCTTTTGTTTCCCTTGCCTGTGGTGATGTGTCTAGGAAGAAGTTGCTAGGCTGATGTCAAAGACATTGCTGCCTATGTTCTCCTCTAGGATTTTGATGGTTTCCTACTCACAGTTAGGTTCTTCATCCCTTTTGAATTTAATTTTGTGTATGGTGTAAGGAAGTGGTCCAGTTTCATTCTTCTGCATGTTGCTGTCCAGTTTTCCCAACACCATTTGTTGAAGAGACTGTCTTTTCTCCATTGCATATTCTTTCCTGCTTTGTCGAAGATTAGTTGACCATAGATCTGTGAGTCCATTTCTGGATTTTCTGTTCTGTTTCATTGATCTGTGTGTCTTTTTTTTGTGCCAGTACCATTCTGTCTTGATGACTACAGCTTTGTAATATAACTTGAAATCTGGAATCATGATGCCTCCAGCTTTGGTTTTCTTTTGCAGGGTTGGTTAGCTCTTTGGGTTTTTTTGTGGTTCCATACAAATTTTAAGATTGTTCTAGCTCTGGGAAAAGTGCTGGTGGTATTTTGGTAAGGATTGCATTAAATATGTAGATTGCTTTGGGCAGGGTGGTATAGACATTTTAACAATTTTCTTCCAATCCATGAACATGGAATGTTTTTCCATTTCTTTGTGTCCTCTTCAATTTCTTTTATAAGTCTTACAAAGTTTTTAGAGTACAGATCCTTTACCTCTTTGGTTAGGTTTATTCCTAGGTATCTTATGGTTTTTGGTGCAATTGTAAATGGGATTGATTCCTTGATTTCTTTTTCTGTTGTTTCATTATTGGTGTATGGAAATGGAACGGATTTCTCTGCATTGCTTTTATATCCTGTGACTTTGCTGAATTCATGTATTAGTTCTAGCAATTTTTTGGTGGAGTCTTTTGGGTTTTCTACATAGAAAACATACATACATAGTTTTCTTTCATGTCGTTTGCACATAGTAAAAGTTTGATTTCTTCCTTGCCAATTTGGATGCCTTTTATTTCTTTTTCTTGCCTGATTGCTGAGGCTGGAACTTCCCTTACTATGCTAAATAGTAATGCTGAGAGTGGATATCCCTATATTGATCCTGACTGTAGGGGAAAGCTCTCAGCTTTTCCCTGCTGAGGATATTAGTTGTGGGTCCTTCTTATATGGCCTTTATGATAGTGAGGTATGTTCCATCTATCCCATCTTCGTTGAGGGTTTTTATCAAGAATGGATGCATATTTTGTCAAGTGTTTTTTCTGTATCTATTGAGAGGATGATATGGTTCTTACACTTTCTTCTATTAATGTGGTGTATCATGTTGATTGATTTGCGAATATTGAACCACCCCTGCAACCCAGGAATAAATCCTACTTGATCATGGTGAATAATTCTTTTAATGCACCATTGGATTCAATTGCTAGTATCTTGTTGAGAATTTTTGCATCCTTGTTCAGGGATGTTGGTCTGTAATTCTCCCTTTTAGTGGGATCTTTGGTTTTGGAATCAAGGTCATACCAGCCTTGTAGAATGAGTTTGGAAGTTTTCCTTCATTTCTGTTTTTGGAATAATATGAGAAGAATAGGTACTAACTTTTCTTTAAATGTCTGGTAGAATTCCCTTGGGAAGCCATCTGGCCTTAGACTTTTGTTTGTTGGGAAATATTTGATTACTGATTCAGTTTCTTTGCTGGTTATGGGTCTGTTCAAATTTTCTGTTTCTTCCTGTCTTAGCTTTCATAGTTTGTATGTTTCTAGGAATTTGTCCATTTCTTCCAGATTGCCCAGTTTGTTGGCCTATAATTTTTCATAAATTCTAATTGTGTTTCTGTGGTATTAGTTGTGATCTCTCCTCTTTGATTCGTGATTTTATTTTTGGCCCTTTCTCTTTTTGATAAGTCTGGCTAGGGGTTTATCAGTTTTATTAATTCTTTCAAAGAACTGGCTCTTGATTTCATTGAACTGTTCTGTTTGTCATGTTTTCATTTTCATTTGCTTCCATGTACTTTTTAATTTCGTCTTAAATTTTCTGGTTGAACAATTCATTCTCTAGTAAGATGTTCTTTAACTTCATGTATTTGTGGTCTTTCCAAATTTTTTCTTGTTGTTGACTTCAAGTTTCAGAGTGCTGTGATCTGAAAATCTGTATCGTATAATCTCAGTCTTTTTGTACTTGTTGAGGGCTGATTTTGACCCAGTATGTGGTCTTTTCTGGAGAATGTTCCATGTGCACTCGAAAAGAATGTGTATTCTGCTTTAGGATGAAGTGTTCTGAATATATCTGTTACGTCCATCTGGTCCTGTGTGTCATTCAAAGCCATTATTTCCTTGTTGATTTTCTGCTTAGATGGTCTGTCTTTTGCTGTTAGTGTCCTCTGCTGTTATTGTATTATTGTCAATGAATTTCTTTATGTTTGTTATTAATTGATCCATATATTTGGGTGCTCCCAAGTTGGGGGCATATTTATAATGGTTAGATCTTCTTGATTGATAGACTCCTTAATTATGATATTAGTGCCCTCATTCATCTCTTGTTACAGTCTTTGGTTTAAAATCTAGTTTGTCTGGTATAAGTATGGCTATTCTGGCTTTCTTTTGACGTCCATTAGTATGTTAGGCGTTTCTCCATTCCCTCTCTTTCAATAGGCAGGTGTCTTTAGGTCTAAAATGAGCCTCTTGTAGGCAGTGTATAGATGGGTCTTGTTTTATCCATTCTGATACCCTGTGTCTTTTGATTGGAGCAATTAGTCTATTTACATTCAGAGTGATTATTGAAAGATAAGAATTTAGTGCCATTGTGTTACCTGTAAAGTTGGTGGTTCTGGTGGTGTTCTCTGTTCCTTTCTAGTCTTTGCTGCTTGGTATTTATAAAAGTATATATACACTTTAAAGATTTATTTATTTCAGAGAGAGAAAGTGCACGCGGGTGTGGGCGGAGGAGCAGAGGGAGGAGATGGGGAGCACGCTCCCCACTGATTGTGGAACCTGACATGGGGCTCGATCCCACAATCCTGAGATCACGATCTGAGCTAAAACTAAGAGTCAGACACTCAACCGAGCCACCAAGGCAGCTCTTGATTTTTATATTTTTGAATGTTTAAAAAAAATGAATGAGAGTACTTTGTGAAGTGTGAAAATTATGTGAAATTTAGATTTCAGTGTCCATAAAGTTTTATTGGAACACAACCATGCTTATTCATTTATATGTTGTCTACCACTGTTTCACACAATAATGGCAGAGTAGTTGTGTTATTGTATGGCCCACAAAACCTAATATTTACTACCTGGCACTTTACAGCAAACATTAGCTGACCTGTTTTATATTTTCTGTTAGAAAATGGTAAGAATTTCTAATTATGGAATATAATTAAATACAGATGGTGCATTACTAGCAAGGTACCCTTTCCCTGTGGAATTTCGTCTGTTTTGGAATGGACTCTTCATCTTTTGAATAAGCATTTCTCACCTATTCTTTTTTACAAAGGATGTTACTAAAATTTTCAAAAGATAGAAAAGTAGAATCATAATACAACTGCCAAGTACCCATTAGCCACCTTTAACAGTTATCAGCATATGACCAGTTTTTTTTCATTTGTACACCTGGAGTTTACCCCCCCTTGATTGGTTTCTTTCTTTCCTTCCTTTCCTTCCTTTCCTTCCTTTCCTTCCTTTCCTTCCTTCCCTTCCTTCCCTTCCTTCCTTCCTTCCTTCCTTTTTTCTTTCTTTCTCTCTCTCTCTTTCTTTCTTTCTTTCTTTCTTTCTTTCTTTCTTTCTTTTTTTCTTTCTTTTTCTTTCTTTTTCTTTCTTTTTCTTTCTTTTTTTCTTTCTTTTCTTTCTTTCTTTCTTTCTTTCTTTCTTTCTTTTTCTTTCTTTTTCTTTCTTTTTTTCTTTCTTTTCTTTCTTTCTTTTCTTTCTTTCTTTTCTTTCTTTCTTTTCTTTCTTCCTTTTCCTTTCTTTTCCTTTTCCTTTCTTTCCTTTCTTTTCTTTCTTTCCCAGACATTATATCATTTCAGTTGTAACTCCTTCAGTATGTATGAGAAAGATATAATTACAATGACATCATCACACCTAAAACATTTAGTGTTGATTCATTAACATCATCAAGTAAAAATATTCTCATCCAAAATTTTTTTTTTAAATCGTGTTCCAGAATAGATTGATGGAGTATGTTGTATTTTGTTGATTTTTCTGTAGCTTCCCCTTATTTCTTGTTTTTTCCCCATGCAAATTTAAATTAAATCAGGGTCTTTGTCTTGTAGTTCACTACATTTTGGTTTTCTGATTATCTCCTTGTGATGTTCAATTTGTTCTTTTTTAAGTATCATTATAAATTTATGGACATTTAACATATTTGTTAGATCTTAATCCATACTATTCTTTATTATGCTGAAATAGTCCTATGTTTGGGCAGTGAGCACCTCTTCAGGTTGGCTCCTGAATCTTTTTTCTTCACCCCATAGTTTTTGACTCCTTGCTTGCTTTTATGAAAAGTTACTCTATGCTCATTTTGCATATTTCCTTCCAGACCTGGTGTCAGCTATATCTCCAGGTAGCCGTGGTTCCTTTAGTTTTTCCCATCTATTTCTAGTTTTATTTAAACTTTCATGTCCAAATTGCTGTCTCATTCAACAGAATGAATGTGGAGAATATTGCTTTCTACTCCTGTATGTCCTTAATCCTGAAAAAGAGAGTAATAATAATAGAAAGCAGCTAGAAGTTGCAGATAACTAGAGGTTCATGGCACATCACTGCTGTTTGAAAAATTGGAGAGAAAAAAAAGAGAAAGGATGGGTCAAGGTCAAGTCCAATTTTCTGTTTGTTTTCACTAGCAGTTCATAGACTGTGAATACAACTTTTCTTAACCTTGCTTCTCCACTTACTCTGCCAGAAGTTCTGGAGAGTCAGGGATTTTTTTTTTCTTTTAAGATTTTATTTATTTATTTATTTGATAGAGCAGGAGTTGGGGGGAGGGGCGGACAGAGATGGACAAGCAGACTTGGCACTGAGCGCAGAGCCAACCTGGGGCTTGATCCCATGACCCTGAGGTCATGACCTGAGCTGAAATCAAGAGTCGGACACTCAACCCACCGAGCCACCCAGGTGCCCCAGAGTGTTTTCATTTTTATTTTTTGTTCTGTTTTTTTTTTTTTGTCAAATGAGATCATTCTTTTTATCAGCCTTTGGATACAAGTAAACATGTAAAATGCTATTTACAACTGCCCTGAAGTTTAGTACTGGGACATAGGCTCAGTTTTAATGAACTCAACATCTGCTAAAATAGTCCAAGGCTGTTGCTTGAGTAACTTTGAGTTTGAGTAATGAGCATCTTCATTTACTGCTTAGTATCCCAGTCTACTAGCTTAGTTCCATAATTGTATCTGTTTTTGCTTTCAATAGGAGCATGTGAAATGGGTTCATGCTGAAATGGTAAATAAAAACTCCAAGCTAAAGCTAATTTATGTGACCCCAGAGAAAATTGCAAAAAGCAAAATGTTCATGTCCAGACTAGAGAAAGCCTATGAAGCCAGAAGATTTACCCGGATTGCTGTGGATGAAGTTCATTGCTGTAGCCACTGGGGACATGATTTCAGACCTGGTATGTATGATGTATCTAGAACACTCCTTGATCCTAGGGACTATTTTCTTACTTACATGATGGAAATCCCTGCTTCCATTAAAATTATTTCCTTAGCCAGTTATTACTGATTTTCTCTTACCTTAATATAAGGGGAACCAAGAGGCAGAGTCTTCAATCTCTTTATTCCCCTCCAGGGTAGCACTTAGTCTGATTGCCTTTATCCTTTGACATGCATGTTTCTCAGCAACATGATTCTCTCCCACCTTTAGCCATAAAGGTTTACTGACACCGGGTTCTCCTTCGCATCCATTGAGGAATTCGTATCTGCTTTGGAGCTGTCTCCTTTAATCATCAGTCAGGGTCTCTGCCATCCATTTCCAGATACATACCCAACTACCACCACGGGGTTACAGTGCTGTGGGGTATTTTAGTAACCCCGTTCTTTACTCCTCCAACCTAATCCTGCAGTCATAGCTGGAAGCAGATCACCCGGACTTGCTCTGTGCAAAACAACCTTAAATTTAAAAAATCCTGTTCATGATTTCAACCTCATTTCTTTCTGAACTTGCTTTCACACACATATGGACCCCTAGGGTCCCCTTTAATCCCTCCGTGTATTTGTCCACAGCTCCAGATGCCACCTGATGGTCACTCTCTCCTCCTTCCAGACTCTGCTGTTGCCACTTCTGTTTCTCGTGGTTTTCCTGGCATTTTACCTGCCTCAGTCTCTGTGCCAGACTGAGCTGCTGGACCGCTCCCGGCTTCTGCTTCCCCCATTCGTGCTGTTTCAGTACTAAACGCTGCCAGGAAAAAATTGCACAGCTGCATTCATTTCCACCTCAGGTCGATTTCAATCAGACTCCGCTGTGTTTTACTTGTCCCTGATGCGTCTCCTGTAAGCATTTCTCCCAGCAAGCTTTTCGTGCCTATAGGTCCTCCTACTTAGTGGATGCCTCCTGGTCCCCAGGAAATAGGTGCCAGCAGGTCTGGAGGTCTCCTCTTTCTCCTTCCATACATTAGTAATCTTGTTTTCTCTTCTTAAGGTAAAAGAGACCATTTCTTGTAAGGGTTACCATGACTCCTCCCACTTCATCCTCTCCTGCCTTCTTAAGGTCTCGCTCTGTCAAAGTCTTCACTCCTGCATCGTTTTTTAAAATGTTTAAATTTTTTTAAAAAGATTTATTTATCTGAGAGAGAGAGAGTGAGCGAGCGAGAGAGAGCGAGCGAGCACACAAGTGGGGGGAGGGGCAAAGGGAGAAACAGGCTCTCTGCTGAGCCGGGAGCCTGATGGGGGCTCGATCCCAGGACCCTGGGATCATGACCTGAGCCAAAGGCAGACCCTTAACTGACTGAGCCACGCAGGCACCCCATCTTTTTTTTTTTTAAGATTTTATTTATTTATTTAACTTGAGAGAGGGAGAGAATGAGTGAGCGAGGGGGAGGGGGAGGAGCAGAGGGAGAGGGAAAAGCCGACTCTGCCCTGAGCCCGGAGCACATCACTGGGCTCCATCTCACAACCTGAGATCATGATCTGAGACGAAATCAAGAGTCAGACGCTCAACTGAGCCCCCAGGTGTCTCTCCTGAATCTTAAGACTCTCTAAAAACAAAGAAACTGAACTAGGCTTCGACTTTTCCCACCCCTTTATGGTGTTGTCCTGTTTCTGCTCTTCCTTTCGCCTCATCCTCTGAACTCACCATCTGTTTCTCACCTTCCTTCCTTTCCGAATTCACTGAGTCACTTCTGCCTCACAGGTGACCGTGACCCCCCACTCCTCACTGCCTTAATCCAGGGGGCTGGTCTGCATTCCTCTTCCCGATTAACTTCTGGAGCAGGAGGAGCGTTTCCTGGTTCACCTCTCTCCTTGCCCCTTGCTCCCGTGGTTACTGTGGTTACTGTGACAGAGGCTTTGACATGGTTCCTCTGCGTTCTCACTGCCTTCATTCTCCTTCCTTTGCTGCCACCCTGAATGTTAGTGTTCCCTGCGGTTCTGATCTGTTCTCACCTTTTCTTACACTTCCCCAGACATGGTGGACTCGTGGCCTGAGGACACAGTTCTCTACCTTCAGAATTATTGGGGGCACAGTTTTTTTTTTTTTTTAAGTTTTGATTTAAATGCCTTAGGCAGTATATATACTGTCCTTTCAACTGGAGACCCCACCATGTTAATCAGACTACTCCAAAGAGTTGTCTGCAGCTACTGAAAATATCAGGTTTCTCACCTTTGCCGTATATTTCCAGCCTCAGTGGTTTGATCACTTCGGATGAGAACCCTTGCTTGTGTGTTACCATCACTTGCATTGTCTCTGCAGATAAGCTGCCACCTGTCATCAGTTGTTCCCGTATCTAGTCCTCTTCCTCTTCAGCTGCAGATTTATGTTGCTAATTGTTTATTGGAAATGTATACCCATTTTTTTCCTTCTTTTTGTTATTATGTTATGTTAGTCACCATACATTATATTATTAGTTTTTGATGTAGTGTTCCATGATTTATTGTTGCGTATAACATCCAGTGCTCCACACAGAACGTGCCCTCTTTAATACCCATCACCAGGCTAACCCATCCCCCCACCCCCCTCCCCTCTAGAACCCTCAGTTTGTTTCTCAGAGTCCATTGTCTCTCATGGTTCATCTCCCCCTCCGATTTCCCCGCCTTCATTCTTCCCTTCCTACCCATTTTTTAAAAATGTTTAATTGAGATATAATTGACATACAACCTTGTATTAGTCTTAGTTGTATAAGATAGTAGTTATATAACTAAAAGTTTGTACCTTTTGACCCCCTTCACCCATTTTGCCCACCCCCATCCCTCACCTCTGGCAACCACCAGTGTGTTCTCTGTATCTTTGAGGTTGTTTTTTTTTAAAGATTCCACATATAAGTGATATCATATTAGTGTTTGTCTTTCTCTTATATCACTTAGCATAATGCTCTCAGGGTTCATCCATGTTGTTGCAAGTAGCAGAATTTCCTTATTTTTTAAGGCCAAATAGTATTGCATTGTGTGTCTATGTATATATACATACCGTATTTTCTTTATTCATGTATCAGTGCACGCTTAGATTGTTTCCGTGCGTTGGCTATTATACATAATGCTCCAGTGAATATAGAGATGTAGATATCTTTTCAAGATAGTGGTTTCGTTTCCTTTGGATACAATACCCAGAAGTGGAATTGTTGGGTCATGTGGTAATTTTATTTTTAAATTTTTGATGAACCTCCACACTTTTTCCCCCCTTTTTTAAACATTTATTTATTTTAGAGAGAGAGTACACATGCTTATAGTAGTGGAGGGAGGGGCAGAGAGAAGCAGACTCCCTGCTGAGTGCAGAGCCCATCGTGGGGCTTGATATCATGACTCTGAGATCATGACCTGAGCCGAAATCATGAGTCAGTTGGTTCACCGACTGAGCCACCCAGGTGCCCCTGATATTGTCTTCCATAGTGGCTGTACAATACCATAGTGGCTGTACCAGCAGTGCACCAGGGTTCTCTTTTCTCCCATGCTTTGTTATTTGATGATAGCCATCCTAACAAGTGTGAAGTGATATTTCATTGTGGTTTTGATTTGCATTTCGTGATGATTAGTGATGCTGAAGACCTTTTCAGGTACCTATTGGCTATTTGTATGTCTTCTCTAGAAAAATGTCTATCCAGATCCTCTGCCTATTTTTGAATCAGATTTTTGGGTTTTTTTTCTGCTGTTGAGTTGAATGAGTTCTTTGTATAGTTTTTATGTTAACCTTTTATCATAGAGTTGCAAATATTTTCTCCTAGTCTATAGGTTTCTTTTTCGTTATGTTGATGGTTTCCTTTGCTGTACAAAAGCATTTTATAGTTTTATGTAGTCCCACTTACACATTTTTGCTTTTGTTTCCTTTGCTTTTTTTATGTCAGATCCAGTAAATCATTGCCAAGTCAGTGTCTGGAGCTTATTCCCTATTTTTTTTCTGGTACTGTTATGGTTCCAAGTGTTATGTTCAAGGCTAATCCATTTTGAGTTGAGTTGTATATGGTATAAGGTTTCAGTTTCATTTCTTTTGCATGTGGCTCTCTAGTTTTCCCAATACCATTTATCGAGGAGTCTGTTGCTTCTCCATTGTGTATTCTTGATGCCTTTGTCATAAATTAATTGGCTGTATATGTATGGGTTTATTTTTGGGTTCTTTATTCTGTTTTGTTGATCCATGTTTGTGTCTTAATGCTAATACCATACCATTTTGATTACTATCACTTTGTGATATGGTTTGAAATCAGGAAGTTTGATGCTTCCAGCTTTGTTCTTCTTTGTTAGGATTGCCTAGGCTATTGGGGTCCTTTTGTGGTTCCATACAAATTTTAGGTTTGTTGTTTCTAGTTCTGTGAAAAATGCCATTGGACTCTTGATAGGGATTGCATTGAATCTGTTGATTGCTCTGGGTATATGGATATTTTAACAGTGCTAAATCTTCTAGTTCATAGACACAGAATATCTTTCCATTTATTTGTGTTATTTTCAATTGCTTGTATCAGTGTCTTACAGTTTTCAAAAGTGTATAGGTCTTTACCTCCTTGGTTACATTTATCCCTTGGCATTTTATTCTTGATGCAATTGTAAATGGAATTGTTTTCTTAATTTCTCTTTCTAATAGTCTGTTATTAGTATATAGAAACACAACAGGGGCACCTGGGTGGCTCAGTTGGTTAAGTGTCTGCCTTTGGCTCAGGTCATGATCCCAGGGTCCTGGGATTGAGCCCGTCAGTCTCCCTGCTCAGCGGAGAGCCTGCTTCTCCTTCCTCCTCTGCCACTCCCCTTGCTTGTACTCTCTTTCTCTGTGAAATAAATAATCTTTAAAAAAAAAAAAAAACCACAACTGATTTTTGTGTTTTCATTTTGTCTCCTACAAATTTTCTATATATAATTGCATGTCATCTGCAAATAGTGACAGTTCAACTTACTCTGTTTCAATTTGGATGTCTTTTATTTTTCTTGCCCAGTTTCTCTGGCTAGGACTTCCAGTACTATGTTGAATAAGAGTAGTGAGAGTGTGCATCTTGTCTTTTTGCTGAACAGGAAGACAAAGTTGGAAGTAATAAGCTTGAGAAGAGGGTCTTTGTGGAGCTGAAACTCTGACCTCTGAGGAGGTACAGCTCCCTGGTGCTGGTGTCTCTTAGAGGAGGCGGGGGGGGGGGGACCTGTGATGAAGCGGGTTCTCCAAACCTTGGAAAAACAGCCAACTGTATTTAGCTGCTCCTATGAAGACACAGTGCTGCTGTAGGGATGAAGAAGCCTTTTGGGTGATGTTCTTGAGAACACAAGCAAGCCTACAGGAAGCAAAAAGGAAGGAACAAGACCCTTCTTCTTCCCCCAGCCTCATACTCTGTCCTTCTAGGGCCACCTGGCAAAGCAGATATGGAGTGTGCAGATTGCCCGCTCCAGCGCCGCAGAGCAGGTTATAGAAGGGTGGAGTTGGAGCTGAGAACAAATAATGTAATAGTGGCACATCATGCTTGGTTCATCCTACCTCTGCAGATCCAGTCCATCACCAAGTCCTGTCAACTCTACCTCTGAACCGAATCTCAAGTTTGTCCACTTCTCTTTGTCAGTACTGTGGTCTCTTAGGTCCACTTGGGTTCCTTTCCACTGGCCTACTACAATGGCTCAATCACTAGTCTGTGATTCCAGTCTTACTCTTTTATAGTTCATTCCCCACACAGTAACCAAAGTGGTCTTTTCTATGTATAAATCAAACCCTGTACTTCCCTTCCTAAACTACCTGGCAGATCTTCTTTGTACTTAGAATAAATTCCATATTTTTTTTAAGATTTTATTTATTTATTAGAGAGAGAGAGAGTGCAGGAGCAGAGGGAGAGGGAGAAGCAGACTTCCCGCTGAGCAGGGAGCTCGATGCGGGGCTCGATCCCAGGACCCTGGGATCATGACCTGAGCTGAAGGCAGACGCCTAACCAACTGAGCCACTCAGGCGCCCCATAAATTCCATATTCTTAACTGGGGTCCATAAGGCGATATGTGGTCTGTCCTGTTTGTCTCTATCCGATTTCCTATTCTTCCTTCCTCCCTCCTTATATTCCTGATAAACTGGGCTTACCACTGTGAGTCCTTCTCACTCTCTGATAATAACATACTTACTGATTTACTCTGTTTTGTTTGGTTTCTTTGCTTGAATTATACTTCCATTAACGTAGCATCCTTGTTTTGTTCACCACTTAATCTTCAGTACCTGGAGACATGCTTGGCACAAATGGATGAATCTTGGATTCTTTCCCTCCCCTTCCCTCTGCCTGCTCCCCACTCCGTCTTCCCCAGGGCCCATATCCCAATAGTCACCAGAACCTATGGGGTTCTAGTTCTTGGGTTTCTACTGTGAATGACAGGTGATGAGGGATTTATGTTAGGAAGCAAACCCTGTACAGTGGTATGAGGACGGGGGATGTAAAGGATGGAGGATCATAGAAAAGTCCCTGGTTTCCTGAAGCACTGGTGTGGGAGATCAACTAGAGCTTGTAGGGGAGTCCAACTGGCATGGCCAGTGCCAGAGGGAGCCACAAAGGGGAAGCTCGTGAGAGGTCTCTGGTAAGATCTCTCTGAATAGCTGTCAGCGCTGTGGGTCTGCTACCAAGCATGTAGTGGGGCCTGTTGGTGGGCAAGGCCTATAGTTGGGAAGAAGTGCAAAAAAAAACTAGGACAAGCTAGAACTGGCTGGGCACCTCTGCATCTATCCCTCTTCCCATCTGCCTGGAAAGATCTTCAGAGAGTCATGGTAGCTGGTAGTTCACTTCTGCCTTCCCCACCTCGCACAAGGTCCTCTTTTGGGCCAGCTCTCACCTGGAGCCATACAGGGAACGTGGTTCCCAGCTTCCTAGAGTTGACAGTAGATGCACCCAGCTCAACACCCTGTGAGTTAGCCCGACGGACCTGCTGGCTGTTGTCTGACTATGACAGGTCATTTCATGCCGGTGTCTTTGCAGTGTATGTGCTTTGTCTGCCTGGTGGTTTCTTCTGCCCTTCCTAGTGAGTTTCTCATGTCCTTCAAGACCCAACTCAAATGTTATCTCCCTGAAACCTTCACGACTTCCCCAACCACAACCTTCTCTGTTTTCATAGTAGTCCTCTAGCTTTGCATTTAGCAGTTTCGACCACAGTTCCTTTCCACTTTCTCCAATTAGTTCAGGTACTTAAGGACAACTTGTCTAGTGATGGAAACGTTCATGACAAACATGAGCCCAGAATGGTTTCCCAGAAATAAGTTCTGTAAAAACCAGCGCATTCACCAAAAGCTTTCTGGTCTGATTTTGCCACACTTGGAAGATAGTGGTGGTAGCAGGGATACCTTACCTCTTGTCAGTGGTAAGAGATTCCACATGCTGTGGCCACTGCCACTGCCTCTTGAAGTCACTGGTCAGAGGGTGCAGACCAGCACACAGCTTACTGGAAATAGTATTAGTTTTAGTATTCCCTTTCTTCAACAGCGAGTTTGCCTGCGGGCCAGAACAGTGTTTCTGAAGAACCAGTTAGAAGTGGCCTGCCTACTCCAAAAGGCCAGGCAGCCAACTGCAGATTAGATATCTCGAGCTGGGGAAAGAAAATCCAGCAACCATTGCTTAACTGCGTTATGGTAAGATGTCATTTACTCCTTAAGGATAGGAAGTGGGCCACTTGGTGTTTTCTCTTTTCCAGATTACAAGGCACTTGGTATCTTGAAGCGGCAGTTCCCTAACACCGCACTAATAGGGCTGACTGCAACTGCGACAAGCCATGTTCTGAAGGATGCCCAGAAAATACTATGTGTGGAAAAGTGTTTTACTTTCACAGCTTCTTTTAATCGGCCGAATCTTTATTATGAGGTAACTTTTGTGTCAGTTTATTACTTTTGTGAAGGATTGCAGTGGAGGTTACCTTTTCATTATGTTTATTTACATGAGTAACAATTAACTCTGTTTAAAAGTTTTTAAAATCAGGAGGCGATTATAAGCAGATCAGTAATTAATGCTTTCTTCGTGTATCTCTGTTGCTGCATAAATCCTTTGCTGGGTTAAATAAAAGACATCACCTTGTGAAATTGTTGCATGTTCTTGTGCAGGGATGGAGGGAAGGCATAGATTGATACCAAGGACCCTAATGACATTTCTTGAAGTTACTTACAAAATAATACATTACTATGCCATTAAAGATTTGCTGATACTCCATTTAGATTATATAGCTTTACAGCTGTTTTTTTCCCTTTCTAATCCTTTTAAAAGAATAGATAATATTTTTCTGAGTTTTCACTGAAATTATTTATGCCATGGTTTATGTTTTTATGAAAGTAGCATCAGAAAATAGGGGCACCTGGGTGGCTCAGTCAATTAAGCATTGAACTCTTGATCACAGCTTAGCTCTTGATTTCGGTTGTGAGTTCAAACCCCACGTTGGACTCCACACTGGACATGGAGCCTACTTAAAAAACAAAAAAGACCCAGAAAATAAAAAGGTCTCCATCTTTACAAATTGTTTGCTGCTTCTGTGCCTCTTCTTCCCCGGTAAATTCAAAACCAAGGATCAAGAAGAGTCAGGAAGGTGAATATAAGAATAAGAGAAAAAGCACTGTGCCCATAAAAGCATGGTACCCTGAAAGTTGTAAGTAAACAGCTACATGGATGGTGCTCATTAATTTACTCTGTAATAAGTTAGCTTTTTCTTAGGTTCGGCAGAAGCCCTCCAACACCGAGGATTTTATCGAGGATATTGTAAATCTCATTAATGGGAGATACAAAGGGCAATCAGGTAATACAAAAACAAACCAACTTTGAAGACAGAGAGAACTTTTGAAAAGTAATTAATATTACACTGATCTACTGATAAATGATTAGCAACCAAAAATATTAGTGCATGGCAGAAGATACTTGAAAATGGTATGATAAAATTCATTTGCTTGGTGATCTTAGAAATTGGGTGTGTCATTGCTCATGGGACAGATTATGAGTCATAAAACTTTATGTTTGTTTATTTGCACCTAATTGCTTTAAACAGTGGACCTAATGATATAATGCATATGTATATACATATTTAGTAAGTATCCACTGTGTATAAGATAGAAGGTTAAGCAGTGATTTTCTGAAGGGATGTAATATACAGTCCTTTATAGCAAAGGACACATTAAGGAATAAATAGTACATGTTGAATGAGTTAACTGTAGATGGAGTTGAGAGTGTTTGTCTATATGTTCCAGGATTAATGCAGAGACAGGTGTTACTGAAGCACAGAGTTTGTGTAAAAGTGAGCATTTCAAAGCTGTTCTACAGCTTTTCAGGAGATATTAATGGTGCCCTGGGTGAAAGGAGCTCCAGGGTCAAATTTGAGAAAGACTGCAGCTCTTTATCCCTCCTGGGAGCTTCACAGGGTTTATCAGTCAGCACATGAGAAGTTCTGGCCAGCCCTGCAAATAGAGAAATCTGTTACCTGTGTTCAGTGCAGGTCCCCAGTCACTTGCACATGAAACTTTTCACATCATACTCGAGAGAAAAAAGAGGTAATGGGAACCAAGACTGGTGGCCCAGGGCTTATTTGTGCTTTAGAGCAAGCTGCTGATCAAATCTTGAATTATATGAGAAAGCCATTATGTGTCAGGACCTTGGAATTTTTTCTAAATCTTTTTCTACCATGCATTAATCAATATCTTGAATGTGTGTTAAAAATATTATATATCTAACAATTGAACATATTTTACTACAGGAATTATATATTGCTTTTCTCAGAAAGATTCTGAGCAAGTTACAGTTAGTTTGCAGAAACTGGGAATTCAAGCAGGAGCGTACCATGCCAATATGGAACCAGAAGATAAGACCAATATTCATCAAAGATGGTCAGCCAATGAAATTCAGGTTAAGTATATATCTTCAATAGAGTCCTAGTTAACATTTAAAAATATTTTAACTTGATTTAATTAACATAAAATGTTAAAACATTTTAGGTAGTAGTGGCCACAGTTGCATTTGGTATGGGAATTGATAAACCAGATGTGAGGTTTGTTATCCATCATTCAATGAGTAAATCTATTGAAAATTATTACCAAGAGAGTGGACGTGCAGGTATGTACAACTTTTATCCAGAAGTAAATTTTAACAAAGCTTTTCTAAAAAAACACTATAGATGATGTTTAATGATTCTGTATTTTTACACTTGATCTTAGCCAAAAGGCCGAGAAGTGATTGTGATTCTGTATTTTTAATCTTCTTTATTAGCGGGGCGCCTGGGTGGCTCAGTTGATTAAGCGACTGCGTTCGGCTCGGGTCATGATCCTGGAGTCCCGGGATCGAGTCCCACATCGGGCTCCCTGCTCAGCGGGCAGTCTGCTTCTCCCTCTGACCCTCTTCCCTCTCGTGCTCTCTCTCTCTCATTCTCTCTCTCAAATAAATAAATATTTTTTTAAAAAATCTTCTTTATTAGCTAGTATTTTAGAACAATGAAGTCATTTTTGTAGTTTTTTTAATTTTTAGTTTTTATTTTTTTTGCAGTTTTATACTTAATTGTACCTATGTACTTAAGTGCTTATCTTACTTGTATGGGAGTGTTATGAATTGTTTCCTATGTTTGCTAAGATCATTTGATGTCCATCTTTGCCTTCTAAATTTTTAATTAGTGGTTTCAAGTTTATAACTTCAGTAACTAGATTATGCACATATTTTTTTAAGTTATAAAGCTGATTGTTGATAAGTCTTTAGTCATTTTTTTTCTTTTTATAATTTGAGGGCAGCTGTTAAAAATTTTCATTTCTCTGAAATTTCTAGATGTGATATATGTACACTGTGAAGCATGGTCAGCTGATTTTATACATATTATTTTTGCATATTTTGAAATTTTCAAGTAATACAATTTCAAGATTTCTCACACTATAGGTCGAGATGACATGAAAGCAGACTGTGTTTTGTATTATGGCTTTGGAGATATATTCAGAATAAGTTCAATGGTGGTGATGGAAAATGTGGGACAACAGAAGCTTTATGAGATGGTGTTATACTGTCAAAACATAAGCAAGTAAGCCACATACCTTTTTATAACTTGTCATTTAAACATAAACACTGTATGAAATTACTTTGAGTATTTGCTCAGTAAGTAAATGCACTGGTAGAATATCAAGTACAAACCTGTAAAAGCAAATGTCAGTACATGAATCCTCAGGATCTGCCTTAATTCAAGAAGAGAGATTCTCTCTCTCTCCCTGATAATCCTCCAAAACTATTTTTTATTGTTTTGTTTTTAAAGTAAAACAAGCATATTGAGATGCTGATTTTAATTAAAGAATAACTGACATACAATATTGTATTAGTTTCAGGTATACAACATAGTGAATCAGTATTCATATACATTACGAAATGGTCACCACAGTAAGTCTAGTGACCCTCTGTCACCCTACAGAGTTGTTACAATATTAAGGACTATATTCCCTCGGCTGTGTATTACATCCCCTGGTCACTTTATTTTATAACTGGAAGATTGTACCTCTTAATCCCCTTCATCTTATTTCATCCATCCCCCTTTTATTGAAAGTTTTGATACAAATGAGTCCAAGCCTTTTTTTCTCTGGCTCTGGAATATAGCTACATGCTTTACTAATTTTGAAAAGGTATATATGATAGGCATTTTGAGAGCTGAGCTTGGTAACAGGTACCATCTCACCAGCTGATGAGCTGATGAAATAGTTGAGAGCAGGGTTAACTTTCTCCTTAAGAAATAAATTTAAATCTATTTAGGGTGGTTTTAGTTAGACCATATAGTTCCCTGATGGCTTTTTAGTATTAGTCATTTTTATACTCTTATTGCCCATCCTAAAAAGGACTCAAAAATTTTGAACTTATAAGCAGTTATTGGACTGTGACAGAAAATGTCATTTCTTTCCTATAGGTGGTGCAACAATCTAGTTAAAGAAATAAAGTGAAAATTTCCTTAGTTATCCAATAGACTCCCAAGAAGCATATTTTGGGGTTTAGAGTCAAATACAAGAAACTGCTTTGCTATCAGGGAAATTCTCTTAATTTTTGCACAGTATTGAATCTCAAAGAGAATCTTAGACAACTTCTAAAAGAAGTATTTATCAAATACATATGGAAAAAATTATATGTGGTAGGCAGAAGAACAGTCTCCCAGAGACTAGGGTATAACCCTCGGTTGTTTGGATGGGTTCAGTATAATCACAAGGGTCCTTAAATGTGGAAGGAAGCAGGGAAGGTCGGAATGATACTCGTTGGCTTTGAAGATGGAGGAGGGGGAGGCATGAGCCAAGGAATTCACGCATTCTCTAGAAACTGGAAAGGACAAGGAAACAGATTCTGCTTTAGAGCCTCCAGAAGAAATCCCTCCCTGATGACACCTTGATTTTAAGCCAGAGAGACCCATATCAGACTTCTATAGAAATTTAAGATAATAAATTTGTGTTGTTTTAAGCCACTAAGCTTGTGGTAATGTTATGACAGCATTAGGAAACTAATATAATGTATAACTGTGTTTTGAAATAGGGATTCTTAAAACTTCTTAGGTCATTTAATAATTTGTATCTCTAAATGTGTGTGCAGGTGTCGCCGTGTATTGATAGCTCAACATTTTGATGAAGTGTGGAATTCAGAAGCATGCAACAGAATGTGTGATAATTGTTGTAAAGATATTGGTGAGTTCACTGTTTTTCTAATTGAAGTAGTGTTACGTTAGTGTCAGGTGTACAACATAGTGATTCCGTAAGTCTGCACACTGTGCTGCCCACTACAAGTGTAGCTACCATCCGTCACCGTGCAGTGCTGTTACAGTGCCACTGACTATATATTCCCCGTGCTGTACCTCTCACCACATGACTCATTCATTCCGTACCTGTAAGCTTATACTCCCACTTTCCTTCATCCGTTTTACCCATCCCCCCACCTCCCTCCCCTCTGGCAAACATTGGTTTGTTTTCTGTATTTGTGGGTCAGTTTCTGCTTTATGTTTATTCCTTGTTTTGTTTCTTAGATTCTACATATAAGTGAAATCCTATGGTATTGTCTTTATCTGACTGATTTCACTTAGCATAATACCCTCTGCCCATTCGTATTGTTGCAAATAACAAGATCTCATTCTTTTTTATGGCTGAGTAATACTGCATTGTGTATATATACCCCAATGGCATATCAGTGGACACTTGGGATGCTACCATAACTTGGCTATAAATGTAGTGGTACATATATCTTTTCAAATTAGTGTTTTTGTTTTTTGGGGGGGTAAGTACTGGGTAGGGGAATTACAGGATCATGTGGTAGTTCTGTTTTGAATTTTTTGAGGAATCTCCGTATTGTCTTCCACAGTGGCTGCATCAGTTTGTATTGCTGCCACCAGTGTTCAAGGGTTCCATTTTCTCCACATCCTCACCAACATTTGTTTCTTGTGTTTTTGATTCTAGCAATTCTTATAGGTGTGAGGTGATATCTCACTGTGGTTTTGATTTGCATTTCCCTAATGATTAGTGATGGTGAGCATCTTTCATTGTGTCTGTTGGCTGTTTGTAGGTATTATTTGGGAAAATGTCTATTCAGGTCTTCTGCCCATTTTTAATTGGATGATTGTTGTTTTTTGATTTTGAGTTGTATAAGTTCTTTATATATCTTGGATACTAACCTTTTATCGGATATGTCATTTGCAAATATTTTCTCTCATTCAGTAGATTGTCTTTTAGTTTTGTTGATGGCTTTCTTCACTGTGCAAAAGCTTTTTGGTTTGCTGTGGTCCCGGTAATTTATTTTTGCTTTTGTTTCCCTTGCATGAGGAGACATACTCAGAAAAATGTTGCTGTGGCCATTGTCAGAGAAATTACTGCCTATGTTCTCTTCTGGCATTTTATGGTTACAGGTCTTACATTTAGGTCTTTAATCCATTTTGAATTTGTTTTTGTATATGGGAAGAAAGTGGTCCAGGTTTCCCAACACCATTTATTGAAGAGAGTGTGTCTTTTTCTCTATATTCTTCCATCCTTTGTCATAGATCGATCAGATAAAGAAGTGTGGGTTGATTTCTGGGCTATTCTTTTTCATTGATCTGTGTCTATTTTTGTGCCAGTGCCATATTGTTTTGATTATTACAGGTTTGTAGTATATCTTGAAATCTGGGATTTGAATTAGCTTTGTTCTTTCTCAAGATTTCTTTGAGGTCTTTTGTGGTCTCATACAAATTTTAAGACTATTTGTTCTACTTCTATTTAAAATGGTGTTGGTATTTTGATAGAGATGACACTGAATCTGTAGATTGCTTTGTGTAGTAGGCATTTTACCAGTATTCTTCCAATCCATGAGCATCAAGTATCTTTCCATTTGCTTGTATAGTCTTCAATTTCTTTCATCAGTGTTTTATAGTTTTCAGAATATAGGTTCTCTTGCTTCCTTGGTTTAAGTTTGTTCTTGGGTATTTTATTATGTTTGGTGCAATTGTAAATGGAATTGTCTTTTTAATTTATCTTTCTGCTACTTCGTTATTAGCGTATAGAAATGTAACTGATTTCTGTGTATTTTGTATTCTGCAACTTTACTGAATTTGTTTATTCTAATAGTTTAGTGGAGTCTTTAAGGTTTTCCATGTATAGTATCATGTCACCTACAAATAGTTATATTTTAACTTCTTCCTTACCAATATGGGTTTATTTCTTTTTCTTGCTGTGGCTAGGACTTCTAGTACTGTGTTGAATAAAAGTGGACACCCTTGTCTTGCTCCTGACCTTGGAGAAAAAGCTCTCAGTTTTTCACTATTGAGTGTAATGTGAGCTCTAGATTCTTCGTGTATGGCCTTTATTATGTTGAAGTATGTTCCCTCTACACCTACTTTATGGAGTTTTTATCATGAACATGTATTGAATTTTGTCAGATGCTTTTTCTGCATCTATTCAGATGATACATGGTTTTTATTCTACCTCTTATAAATGAGTATCACGTTGATTAATTTGCAAATATTGAACCATCCAGGTATCCTGGGAATAAGTACCACTTCATTCTGGTGAATGATCCTTTTAATGTGTGGTTGAATGTGGTTTGCTAATCTTTTGTTGAGGAATTTTGCATCTATGTGCATAGGTGATATTGGCCTGTAGCTTTCTGTGTGTTGTCTTTGTCTGGTTTGGTAACAGGGTAATTATGGCCTCATGGAATGTATTTGGAAGCTTTCCTTCTTCTGTTTTTTGGTATAGTTTGAGGAGATACATGTTTGGTAGAATTCATCTGTGAACCCATCTGGTCTTGGACTTGGCTTTTCTTTTTGCTTCCATTTTGCATGTTTTTCCATCCCTTTACTTTTAATCTGTATGTGTCTTTAGGGCTGAAGTAAGTCTCTTATAGGCAGCATATAGATGAGTCTTATTTTTTTTTTTTTAAGGTTTTATATATTTATTTGAGAGAGAGAGCAAGAGAGAGCAGCAGCAGAGGGAGAGGGAGAAGCAGGCTCCCCACTGAGCAGGGAGCCCGATGCGGGACTCCATCCCAGGACCCTGGGATCATGACTTGAGCCAAAGGCAGATGCTTAACTGAGCCACCCAGGCACCCCGAGTCTTGTTTTTGTATATCATTCCAGCACCCTATGTTTTTTGAGTGGAACTTTTAGACCATTTACATTTAAAGTAATTATTGATAGCTGTTTACTTATTGCCATTTTGTTGTTTTCTGGTTTTGTAGTTCTCTTTTCTTGCTTTGTGATTGATGACTTCCTGTGGTGTTATGTTTGGCTTTCTATTACTTTTTTTCCCCACATTTTTTTTAAGTTTGCCTTTTTATTGTTTTATTTTTTAAAATTTTTTAAAAAGTAATCTCTATGCCCAGTGTGGGGCTCAAACTCACGATCCTGAGATCAAGAGTTGCATCCTCCACTGATAAGCCAACCAAGAGCCCCTATTTTTTTAATTTATTTCTTTTGAGTTAATGCAATGTTACATTGGTTTCAGATGTACAACAGAGTGATTCAGCAACTCTAAGTTATGCTGTGCCCATCTGAAGTGTAGCTACCATCTGTCACCACGTAACACTATTGCAGTACCATTGACTGTATTCTGTATACTGTATTTTTTCCCTTTTTTATCTGTTACAGTTGTTCGGTTTGTGGTTACCATGAGGTTCATATATAACATTCTAAGTATAAAGCAGTGTATATTAGATGATGGTCATTTAAGTTTGAACACATTCTAAAAGAACTTCTTTTTCACACCCCCTCCATGGTTTATGCATATGTTGCCATGTATTACATCTTTTTATTGATAATTTCCCTACATCTAATTATGGCCTTTTCTTTTCCACTTAAAGAAGTCCCTGTAGAATTTCTTATAAGGCCAGTTTAGTGGTGATGAACTCCTGTTACACCTTTTGTTTGTGAACTCTCTCTTCTTCAATTCTGAATGATAATCTTGCTGGGTATTCTTGATTGTAGGTTTTTTTCCTTTCAGCACTGTGAATGTATGGTGCCACACTCTTCTGGCCTGCAAAGTTTCTGCCAAAAAATCAGCTGATAGCCTTATGTGGTTTTTCTTTTATGTAACTTTTTCTCTCTTGCTTTTACAGTTTTCTCTTTAATCTTTGACATTTTAATTTTGTGTTGTGGACCTTATTGAGTTCATCTTGTTAAGGGGGTCTGTGTGCTTCCTCAATCTGGGTGTTTGTTTCCTTACTTGGAGAAGTTTTCAGCTATTTCTTCAGATTTTCTGCCCCTTTCTCTTTTCTGTGTCTGGAATGTTCACTTGATATTGTCTAACAGATCCCTTAACTTATCCTCATTTTAAAAAATTATTTATTTTTGCTGTTCACCCTGGGTGCTGTCCATTACCCCACCTTCCAGATCATTGATCTGTTCTTCTGCATCCATTAATCAACTATTGATTCCCTCTAATGTTTTATTTCAGTTGTATTTTTCAACTCTGGTTCTTTGTAGTTTACAGTTTTTTGTTGAAGTTCTTAGAGTTTTTTCATTTTTCAGTCCAGCAAGCATTTTTAAGATCATTACTTTAAACTCTTCATCATGCATATTATCTCCATTATCTCTTATTTTGAGGTTTTGTCTTGTTTTTTTGATTTGGAGCATATTCCCTTGTTTCCCTATTTTGCTTGACTTTGTGTTTCCATGAATGAAGCAGAACTGCTACTTATCCCGAAGTTGAAGGAATGGTCTTGGTGTGTGGTTTTCCCCTGTGTATGTAGATAGTATATGCCCAGTGATTTTTGTTGACTGGCTGGAGCTGTGGCTGGCATGGGCTAGAGGTTGCAGGGGACCCTGTAGTGGGGTCACCTTGGTGGGATGGCTGGAGTTTAAGTGGGTGTGGGCTGGGGCATTTCTGAGTCTCTTTGCAGAGGGTACCCTGGCAGGACAGATGAAGCTAAAGTGAGTACAAGCCAGGGGTGGTCCTGGGGTTCTCCATGCATAGGGCACCCTGGCAGGATGGCTGAAACCAAAGTGGGTGTAAATTTGGGTATTCTGGCATGCACAGAAGGTGCCCTGGTTGGGGCAGCTAGAGCTGCAGCGGGTTGCTGGCTGAGGAGATCCCTGGGTGCTTCGTGCAGGGGACAACCTGGCAGTCAGCTGTAGTTGAAAGGGCTGAGGCATTCACAGGGCTCTGCACAGATGGTGCCCTGGAAGGACAGCTGAAGTGAGTGCAAGCCAGGTTGTCCGGGCAGAGCAGCTGGGGAATGGCCTAGAAAGCTGTCTGAAGCCAAAGTAGTGCAGGCCTGGAGTGTTCTGAGGTGCTTTGTGGAGCTGTAGTGAGCACTGACCAGGGCTGTCCTCACGTGCACCACCATGGGGCTGCTTTGGTGGGACAGCTGGGGCTGGTGTGGTTTGGGGGCCCAGGGTTCACTGAAGTGGTAGGCTGGTTAGGGCGCCTGGGCCTTGCTCCCATCTATGCTGTCAAGGTAGTGGGGGACATAAACTGTGGCATTCACTGGACCCTCCGACCCAGAGATAGTTAGCAGGGTTCAAGGGCTATTTCCTTTATATTCTGGTGGTTCTTTTAAGCCATGGTTTTTATTTTCTGTGGCCCAGCATAGATAAATCTGCTCCTGGTACCTCATTACTATCCTCTGCACTGCAGCTTGCAGCATCAGGGGTGGGGTCACCCTTTGTTACCACCTCTCAGTCTCTCGCTGTTCTCTAGGTGGTCTGTGTTGTACAGAAGCTGTTCAGTGAGCCCTCAGTTGTTCTTCAGGAGGAATTGCCTATAAATACGTGTAGATTTGGTGTGCCCATGGAGGGGAGTTCAGGATCTTCCTGTGTCACCATCTTAGACTGGAACACTCGCTAGTTCATTGTTTTTAAATTTTTATAGGCTAATATAATATAGCTAGGACTACATGGGGGCATTATTAGACCCCAAAATGGATTAAGCAAGCTGTGAATAGCATTTTCTAGGTTCAGAAGCAACAATTCAAAAGTTTTTTGGTTTTTTTTTTAAAGATTTTTGACAGAGACACAGCGAGAGAGGGAACACAAGCAGGGGGAGTGGGAGAGGGAGAAGCAGGCTTCCTGCTGAGCCAGGAGCCTGATGCAAGGCTCGATCCCAGGACTCTGGGACCATGACCTGAGCTGAAGGCAGATGCTTAACGACTGAGCCACCTAGGTGCCCCCCCCTTTTTTTAAAGATTTTATTCATTCATTTGACAGAGACGGTGAGAGAGGGAACAAATCAGGGGCAGTGGGAGAGGGAGAACCAGGCTTCCTACTGAGCAGGGAGCCCAATGCGGGGCTCGATCCCAGGACCCTGGGACCATGACCTGAGCTGAAGGCAGATGCTTAACAACTGAGCCACCCAGGTGCCCTGCAACAATTCAGAAGTTTTAAAGCAAAGGTAAATAAAGTGAAAAGTGCTGTGTAGATGTATGTATCTTACATTGCTATATTATAGGCATGTTAAATTTTTAAGTGAAGGAAAGTTTAAATTCTTCTGAATAGTAATGCTATTATAAGAAAAGGCTAGTTACCGATTGGGAAGAGAAATTTAATGCAAAGGAGAGATTATGGTCAATCATTTCTGATCTAGATAATGGCTAACCACTCAGACACTAATTAAGCAGTGTTTTGGTGCTGTATTTTCACTTTTTTTATCCTGTGTGTTGTGTCTGAAGAGTCGGGACTAACCAGTTCTCTCAGTTTTGATGTCTTGGTGGGTGAAGGTCACTATAATTTTAACTTTGCAGCTAGAGAAACTTGTATATGAGTTTATTATACTGCGTTATACTGACCACATTAACAAGAGTCTGATACATATATGTCAGGGTGCTAGAATCAGTAATTAGGAGTATCTGAGCAGGACATTCTTGTCTCTAAATCAGAATACGGAGGAACCCATAGTTTTCAAAATGTTGCTTAATGAGCACAAATCAGGTAAATATGAAAAACAGACGGATTCTCTTATAACTCTCAGTCATGTATGGCATACACCCTAGTTCCTAGAGCATACCCCAAGGTCTTCTGGTAACCAGCTTATTGTCTTTACATTACTGTAAATTCAATAATGTCTTACAGAGACTCTAACTTAGTTTAGTGATAGACTTAGGGAATAGCCTAGTTCTAATGCAGAACAAAACAGTTTAGGGTGGCTGATGTGGATGACTCATTTTAAACCACTTCAACTAGCCTGTGCTTGCTGTAATTTCTAAATCCCAGTTGCCTGTCTCATTACAGCATGTGAAAGAAAGAATGTCACAGCACACTGCAGAGATCTAATCAAGATCCTGAAGCAGGCAGAGGACCTGAATGAAAAGCTCACGCCACTGAAACTGATTGATTCTTGGATGGGAAAGGGTGCAGCAAAATTGAGAGTGGCAGGTGTTGCTCCGCCCAAACTTGCTCGTGAAGACCTGGAGAAAATTATTGTACACCTTCTTCTACAGCAGTATCTTAAGTATATACAAATCCATTTCTTGTCCTTTGGTGTTGTCTTTATGATTGTTTCTCATAACTGCAACAGAACAAGTAGTTTTCCAGTTTCATATAAAACTCTTAAATGCCATATAAAATTTACCTAGTAAACTCCCAACTTAAACTGATCACTGTATGTCAAAAAAAAGTGGTTTATAGAAAGTGTTTGTTTTGTGCAAGTTTCAGTCCCTATCAGTGTATTAAAATTATTAAAATTTATGGTTTTTAATAAATTTGTTTATAATTTCTGCAAGCCTTTGAGTGTCAGCCTTTACCTTCCACAGAGAAGACCACAGTTTCACAGCGTTTGCTACCATCTCATATTTGAAAATAGGACCTAAAGCCAATCTTCTGAACAATGAAGCACATGTCATTGCTATGCAAGTAGAGAAGCCCACGCAGAGCTGTTTCAGGGTAACTAGCTATTCCTTTCTATATACTGAAAACACATGAGAGCTTAGGGGATGCTCTAACTAGTACTGTCCTGGGCCCAGCAGAACATAAGAGATAAGCAGTTTTCTTCTTAGAATCTGAGCATGGAAGAGAGAAAACAAACCTTTACCTTCTGTAGACATAGTAACTAATAGTTTAAACTAGTCTACCTTTTCACATAGACTAGAGTTTCCAACCTTTTAGAATGTGAAAAATCCGTTTTAGTGTTGTTTAATTTGCGATGCATCCTGCCCTCACAATGTTGGTTGTGGATCAACACTGGTTAATAAGTTGGCCTGAGCAGCAGAGGTCGAGAACCAATGACTCTTACACACTCAGTACTCTCAAGCCTACAAAAATATGCTATGTACCACTGTGTCTCTGACAACATATCCCTTCAGGGTAGGGCTCATATGAAGGACCAGTGGGATTATTAATCTGAAAAGAAAACGGAACAGCTGAGTTGTGACCAGAGTGTTTGCTTTGTTTTTATTTGCAGATTGAATCATCTCAAACTTGTCATTCTGAAGGAGCTTATAAAAAAAGGGAAGAAAAAAATTCAGGTAACTTCCAGAAGTCTGCAAACATGCTTCAGCAATCTAAGAATACAGGGACTAAGAAAAGAAAAATTGATGATGCATGAGTGTTTCTAAATTTTCCAAGAAAACAGTTTATACATGTATACAGCATTATTTTGTAGTTAAAAGTTTAAATAAGACAATTTTATTAATATTTTATACATATGGAACTTACCTCTGAAGTATTGAAGACTTGAAAATTTGAGATCATGACTTATACATGATTTACAGTATGAAAGAGAAAATTAATTTTAATGTAAAATATTTAAGAATGAGTTCACATATCTATCTTAAATCCTTTATCCCTTCACATACCTTTTGATAGCAATGTTATACGGAGTATTTTACATAGGCTTATCACAGAAAGGGAGTGATTTCAGCTCATAACAGCTGTAGAATCCAAATGTAAAAGGAATAAGGTATCAATATTAATGATATTAGCAAGGAAGCTATTGCTATATCTCTAAGTAAAACAAAACAATAAGCCTCTTGAAACCATAACCCTCTCATATTTCATAATCGAAGAATGAGTCTGGCATACCAGACCAAGTTGTTGGCCAAGTAGGTAACAGCCTAGCTAAATCTGCTCCAAGGCTAAATCAGGATTAACTTAAATCCTTACATTTACATAAGTGGTCAGTTTTCTGTTGGAAAAAAGTAACTATATTAGTTGATCTTTGCAATTTTATTTATATTTTAATACTTTCCCACTGAAATCATTATCACTTCTGTATTCTTAATTTCATTAAATCAGTGCATTTACCTTATTGTGACTTTCATGTGTTGTTTGGAACTTCATTTTAAAAAAGGCATTTTAAGAACTACATAATCTTCTAAATCAGTATTTGGATCTAGCACATCTTCTCCATATGAAAGATCCGTCTGATTTAAAATTAAGTTTTCAAATGTTTCTTCTAAATCAGTTTCACCAATTAAGACAGCTCCCATTATTCGCCCATTCTGCATGACAACTTTGACGTATTCTTGTCCTTTGGTACATCTCAGCATTAATTCATGATCTGAACCTAAGCCCTGTGCGTTTTATTTTCCCAGCATTACGACCTGTATACAGAGATGATAAAAGTATTCTAGTGAGTACCAAAAAGGAAACATGATATGCAGTTACACTGTGTTTATCCTAGGATGGCCAGCACAAAAATCTATTCACAAAATTTTACAGCTAGAAGTGTCAGTGGAGAGGTGGGTCACAAAGAAAACATTTTAATGACATTGCATTTATTGTACAGATGATACTACCACACAATCTCTTATGATCATTAAAAGTAGTGAATTAAATATGTAGGATCTGGACTATATTAGCCTAGAGTCATGACTTAAAGATTTAATAAGGAACTGAGTTAGATTTTTCATGAGCAAATTAATCTCCTTAAACTTTATGTAATGTGTGTTCCTCCTCATCAGTAAAACTAAAGAAAAGACTTGGCTCAGAGTAATGTAAAGAGGAGTAAATAATATGCAAGGCAAAGCACCTGGTTCATTCTTGAGTATGATAGCTATTAGTTCCCCTCACAAAACAAGAATGAATCTCAAATAAATGCAGAAATGTATCAACAGGGAACAAATCTGAAAGAGACTTTTTCCCCCCTTAACTATAAAATAATATAGCAAGAAGGTAGGTAATGATTAGTAATTAAGACCAGCAATAATACCAGGTTTGATTTGCAAGAACTAGGAAATTGGTGATTTCTTCTAAAATGATGAAAACCATGTAAATTCTTATTCAATGAGAAAACCCGATAATTAGTTACAAGACTAACAAGCAGAAAAAGTCACTAATCTGCTTATCTAGAATCTTACCTATAGTTTAAAACTTTTGTTCCTGGAGCAAAAAGTTCAAAGCTAAAGCCCATGTCAATAGATTCTCCTAAACTAGCTGCAGCCAATGCACTTCGCTGCATACCATCCCATCTGTCTAGCCTGCGTCCACAGCCTCACCTGAAAGAAAAAAATGTTATCAGAAAATTTTTCATTGTTGTAATTTAAAGATGCCTTACAAAATTCCTTGAAGGGGTTCAATGTTGACAGTCCTTGAGACTTGCTAGATCTAGCGAGCTAGAGGACTAGCTGGATTGTCTCTGGCATAGATAAGCAGTCACCAGTCCACACCAACCAGACTGATTTTGGTATCTGATAATTTTATCCAAATTATTGCCTTTAAAATGAAAGGATGATACCAACTCTGTATGTTTCAATAAGCTCTCCATTAAAAATAATTAAAATATTTCAGGCTACACTAAGGTAAGAATACTACTTATTAACTAGTCTCTTCTTTCAGAGTGAGTTCATTCTCAGCATAAGTAGCGATGACAAATTATCATTGAAAAATTCATTCCTTTTCCTAATCCTTAGTTTTTTGTGCTAGATAGTTAAGGCCTCCCATGCAGTTAAACCTCAATGGTCAGGCAGATCGATATAATAGGTGATGTCCAGCCTAAGAAAATCTTATCTGATTTCAGCAACCAATGCTGGGAACTCATTTTTATTTGAGAGAGAAAGAGAGAGCGAGCTCAAGCAGGGGGAGAGGCAGGCAGAGGGAGAAGCAGCCTCCCTGCTGACCAGGTAGCCGACGTAGAGCTCGATCCCAGGACCCTGGGATCATGACCTGAGCCGAAGGCAGATGTTTAACTGACTGAGCCACCCAGGTGCCCCTGGAAATTCGTTTTAAATTCTTTCCTTACAACATTGCTAATTTCTCCTCTACTGTATTTTTATTGTATTTCTACAAAGTTTTGGGAATCCCTGATAAAACACTTACCTTGGGAGCCAAGAGATTTAAATACCAACTCTTGTACATATTTAACTTTTTATTTAATTGAGACTTGATTTCTTTACCTGAAACATAAATGTACACCATCTATTCCATGGCTACTGAGAGAATTAAATAAGCTAACCTACACCCCTGTGTGTACCTTATACCCCTGTGTGTAACGAATGTCCTTTTGTGTGCAAAAATACCACCACAATCATGGCTGTGATTTTCAAGCATTTTTGGTAGAAGTGATATGTATATATTTTTTGAGAGACAGAGAGAGAGAAAGAAAGAGTGCAAGCAGGGAGGGACAGAGGGAGAGAATCCTAAGCAGGTTCAATGCCCAGTGCAGAGCCCGACATGGGGCCAGATCCCCGACCCCGAGATCATGACCTGAGCTGTGAAACAAGCGTCACATGCTTAACCAACTTAGCCACCCAGGTACCCTGATAATTTTTTTTTTTTTTTGAAATTCCGTCTCCTGTGTATTAACAGGATTGGTTTGATGAAGTGAAAGAGGGGCTGTGGGAAGGGAGCAGAGCAAACTGAGCACAACACTCGAGAATGGCTAAAGGAGGCGGCCGGCCGGCAGTATTACACCAGCCTCTGAGTCCCTCCAGTTTGGGTCTTGGATCATGGAAAACTAATTAATTAGTGTACTTACTTATTGCTCCTACAAATGAAGACACAAGGTCTATTAGATTCACTCAAAACAAGAGACCGCTGTTTATTTTTGGATATTGCCTGTAGCAGAGTATGACACCTATTAAAGATATAATTTACTCTATAAGGTTTAAAATGTTAAAAACCCCACAAACTCCCAATTCCTAATTGAGGGTTGATGACAGGCCACAGGAGTGACAGAGAATGATTGAGGCGGAAAACTGAAAACAAGCTAGCACTTTAGAAAGAGGCCGAAAGCACTCTTCCTATAACTGTTATCTCTGTAAAAACAAAAGTATTGAAGGTGCCTCTTAGAATGCATCTGGCCCTTCCGCTACTTCATATTCCACAGTTAATCTGCAGGAGGAAAATCTCTACCTGTGGAGCTGGTCTTTCACCGAGTGTTGCCTGGTTCTTTTATCTGTAACATCTACCTGTGTCTCTACTCCTCCTAAGACCACCTCGCCTACGGCCGAGGTCTGAGTATCTTCCTCAAGGACTTCTGCTCCACCGTGAGGAGGCGGGCAGCACCGTGAGGGCAGGAGGATGTGGACATCCAGATGGAGAGAGTCGTGTAGCTGAGGAAGAATGGTTGCTTCAGGAAATTTTTTCGGTCATAATTCCCACAGAGACAGAACTGGGTCATCAGGATCCCATGGGGCCATCATTCATCTATACGGTTTACACCTCGGTATGTTATTTATTCATCTAAAGCTGTGCTGTCCAGTCTGGTAGCCACTAGATGCAGGGAGCTATTTAAACTTAAATGTAAGTAAAATTAAAATTCAGTTCCTCAGTCACATTCAGCACATCTTAAGTGCCAGTAGAGACATGTAGCTGGTGACTACCTGACTGGACACTGCAAACATACAGAACGTTTCTGTCATCAGAAAGTTCCACTGGACAGTGCTGCTCCCAGTGTGTTCCACCACTATATCATAACTTACCAAAAGGGGAACATCCTTTTTTTTAAAATGTCACCAAAACTCTAGGATAACTTCCTACTTAAAGTAGCAAAGTGGGAAAACCAGAAATTTGGATTTGCTGGTAGTGACTCACTCCTGTACCGTCAGATGGAATCTGATACAAGGTGTGATGGTGGATGCCGGCTTACCTGCTGCCACACCGGGCTGGGCCTCCAGGATGCGGTGCAGATGTCACCCACAGCATAGACATCAGAGAGAGACGTGTGCATGTGAGCATCCACTTTCAGGCCTCCGTCTTCTCCTAGATCAAACTAAACAACATTCCTGATAAGCATACATGGGAAGAAAAATGAAAGGTGTCTTTTTTTTGATCTAAAGTAAACAAGTCATTTTTACACCTTGGTATGCTGATCTTCGGTGAGCGAGTAAAAAACAGCTGCCAAGTTTAGACAACTCAGCTGAATTTCCAGGGAATCAAAATCCTACTAGGACAGACCAACCAAAACATTCGTAGACTTTTAAGATCAAAAACACTCAGTAACCATATGATTACCCCACCTGTAATTACAATATTCCTCAGTTTTCTGAGCTTCAAATGCTAAAAGGAAGAAAATATAGTTTCTCTAAAAGAATCATTTGTAAGATTTCATAGGTGTCTGTCTCATCAACCTTTAGGCAAATGAACTGTGCATTATGTCCCATTTATGAGGACACTGATGCTGGGACGTTTACTGCTTAAGGACTTTAGGCAATACGAAATACTGTAAATCAAAACATGACTGTAAACTAAATTGTTTTCAGCTTCCTTAAATTACAGTTTTACACTAAGACAATGAACAGTTAAAAATAATCATAGCAGGACAAAAAATTTCACCTTACATTGTTGCCATAGAGAAAAGGTTCTATATTTGGTGTTAACTCCTGCAGCCGTTTTTCTTTTCATTAGTCAATTCCACATATAAATACCTCTTAAAAAAACCCCACAAAACAAATACAAAAAACCCCCCTTTAATCTCAAATGTAATCACCATCAGCTGTCCACAGAATTATGTCATAATGCCTAGAACAAAGAAAGAAGGCAGGAGAGGACTTTAAAACAACACTCCTTAAGGGGTACCTAGCCTTCTCAGTTAATAGAGCATGCGACTCTTGATCTCGTTTTGAGTTCTAGCCCCAGGTTGGATGTAGAATTTCCTTTAAAAAAAAAAAAAAAAAGAAACCATGACAGACTCTGGGAAACAAACTGAGGGTTACAGAAGGGAGGCGGGTGGGGGGGGAAGGGGTAGCCAGGTGATGGGTACTGAGGAGGGCACATGGGCTAAGCACTGGGTGTTAGATGCAACTAATAAATCGTTGAACATTACGTCAAAAACTAATGATGTACTATATGTTGGCTAATTCAACATAAAAACCTTAATTTTTATAAGGCACATCTGCTAAAACAATTACAATGTAATTAACATTATCTCCTTGCTTTGGGTATTACAAATTATGACATTCTAAACATTTTTCCTTCAAATTTAGACACAGAACTTCTAACAAAATAAATTTAAATTGATAATCACTTTATAAATTATTTTTTAAAAATACTAATACATTATACTCCACTGAGAGTTTAGTCCGAGATAACTCACTTTGCAATGTTTTCCCCTTACTACTCATATTCAAACTCTAACACTATCTTTTCCCATGGAAAAATTCAAAGAATTCATAAACAGTGGAATATCTCATATGCTAGTTCGGCTGAGTGTAGTTCTTCCAATGGTGATAGTTCTCACAGAAAGTGTGGAATAGGGATTAGATCTGTTTCTTAATCCCAAATTTACAGATTATTGATTTGGGGGAAGTCACTTCACTTCTGAGAGCATAAAGGTTTTTCTGGTTTAGATTTGTTTTGATCTGCAAGATACTGTGATTGACTCACAGAGCTGTGGTGGTCATAGCACCGTGAGTCCCATGTGTAATTATTAGAAAACTTGAAGACTAAGTAATGAAAAGGAAATGACTTATTAAGTAATGGTTTCATTTTTACTTTTTATGTTTAAATTTCATATGGAAATCTTAAGTTTTTTAATATAGGAAGACTAAGTTTTCTTCCTCTTGAATTAGTGGTTATTGTATTTTTTCTTATTTTATTACTTACCTTTATCAGTTGTGACTGAGTGATTACAGTGGTCTCTGGGAAAAGGCAAAGACTTTTCCTTAGAAATTCTAAATTCTTCCTGAAGGTAGATTTTCTTTACTTCACATACAGTTTCGATGTGAATCTTACAAGAAAACTAAAAGCAATGCTGATCACCATAACACATCCCCCCCAAAATTACAATACACTTGTAGAAACATACAGAAAAATAATTCTTAACAATATAAATGGAAACACACTGGATGCCCCAAAACAAGCCTTTCACGATTTTTGTGCATGAAGGGAGGGAAATCCACTCAGAACTTAAGAGAACAAGTAGTTGCATTGGCAGGTAATACCAAGGGTATACTTTTTAGTATAAGCTTCATTGATAGTTTCAAATATAGTCTTTAAAAATTACAACTGCTAGAGACTATAAAAGCCTCTTGAGGGCAGTCTGTGCCGACTTACTGTTATATCCAGAACCTTAGGAAAGTGCCAAGTACATAGGAGATAATGTTTACTGAACCAAACTGCTGAAGTTCTCAGGTTAAAAATACTATTAATCTTTGGATCTGAAGATGCAGGAAAAAATGATTCTGTATAATTCTATCACAAAAATTAGATATGCCATGAAGCCAGCTCCCCTCCAAACTACCCAAGGCTGAAAAGAAATCATACACAGTAATAAGGACTCCACGTATGCTTCTTACAGTACTTAAATATCACAGCCTTTTACTATTTAAATATAATGTATCTAATAAATAAAATGAGTAAAAGCAAGTCATCTGCTTATCCAATTAGGGTGTTAAATACATATTTTATTTAGAATTCATCTAATAAACTTTGAAATGTTGTAATGCATGTGAAGTGACCTTTGAGAAAAGATTAATTTAATATAGGACAGTTATATTCACTTGTAGTCCAAGCCTGGAAATCTCTCTGCCTGGGGAACTAAAAAGAAGGGCATGAGTCAGTTTTAGATGAATGACATACTTACCTGGTAAGGAACTGGGCCACATGCCATTGGTCCTGTCTGTCCTAGCACTTTGGATTTTAAGTAAAATGACCTAGCAGTTGTTTGACTTACTTGTAATCAGTCTTTAATGAATGGTTCAAGAATTTAAAATTGCATCTTAGGTTTAATTAGTATATGAACACATACCTCTTGTACCTTTAAGATTCAAGCCTTCATGCCAATCAGGTCCCAAGGCACTGCCCATATTACCAGCACCAGCTTTGGTCTGTGTTTCCTTTTTCCTTCCTGAAAAGATAAACTCAATTCAAATTTCAAATGATCTAAAAACTGCCAGACAGAGAAGCATGCTTTTTGTTTTCAAGTTTTTAGGCAATGTTATGATTCTCATGTTTATACAGCATGACTAAACTAAGTTATGTCTTTTGATCACTTTATTATTTTAATATTTCGTGATAAACAGTTATAAAGTGGATCTTTCAATCAGGTGTTTATTGTATATATAATGTGTTTTTGCATGTTAAATACATGGTTAATATGAAAGGTACAATCTGTCAGATAAAGGGTTGATATCCAAAACATAGGAAGTACTCCTACAACTCAGTAACCAAAAAAAAAAAACACAAAAAAACAAAAAACAAAAAAACCAAAATAAAAATGGGCAGAGGACCTGACAGACATTTTCCCAAAGACATACAGATGGTAACAGACACATGAAAAGATGCTCAACAACACTAATCATCAGAGAAATGCAAATCAAATCCACAATGAGGTATCACCTTACACCTGTTGGAATGTCTAGAATCAAAAAGACAAGAAATAACAAGTGTTGGTGAGAGTGTGGAGAAACAAGACCCCTTGTGCACTGTTGCTGAGAATACAAATTGGTACAGCCACTGTGAAAAACAGTATGGAGATTCCTCAAAAAATTACTAGAATTACCATATGACCAATAACTCCACTCACGAGTATTTACCCAAAGAAAAAAAAACACTAGTTCAAAAAGATATATGCACCCCTATGTTAACTGTAGCATTATTTGTAACAGGCAAGATATGGAAGCAATCCAAGTGTCCATCCATAGGTGAATAAAGATGTGGTATATATGTGTATGGTGTGTGTGTGTACTATTCAGCCATAAAAAAGAATGGGATCTTGCCATTTGCAACAATATGGATGGACCTAGAGAGTATTATGCTATGTGAAATTTAAATCAGGGAAAGCCAAGTACCCTATGATTTCACTCATATGTGGAATTTAAGAAACAAAATAAAAAAGAGACAAACAAAAAACCAGATTCTTAAATTCAGAGAACTGGTGGTTGCCAGAGGGGAGGTGCGTAAGAAGTATGAACAATCACTATTGTTGTACACCTAAAACTAATATAATGTATGTCAGTTATAATTCAATAAAAAAATTAGCCATCAATTTTTAAAATTTTGTCAATTTTTAGCATCCTCAAAAGTTAAAAAATTCTTCTTGAATTTTATAAGCCGTAAGTTAAAAACAAACAAAAAGCTCTTTTAAAATAAAAAAACTGAGGTTTGTATGTCTTTTATAACTCACTTGCATTTTTTGTAAAATTACCTTAGGTGCTGTCCAACTGCAGCATATTTGCAAAGGTGCAGATGGCTGGTTCATTTAATTCACTACATTTCCAGTTTTACTCATACATATTTTTCATGAAAAAAAATCCTAGATAATCTGTCATGTAGAATATAGAAATAAATATTATCTATATTCCTATCTCCTCCAACTATATTTCACTCAATGTTCTTACAGCCTTTTCTATATGGCTTAAAACTAAACAGTTTCATCTGTGAATTAATGAACCAGATTCTATATCTTCAGTTGTATATGTGGTTCTTTTATGTGCAATTCTAGCCCCTGATTTTTCAGCAATGAGCTATGAAGTCAAGAATTCAGCTGCTCCTGCATCAAAGAACTAAAGTTTCAACTTCCAAAAAAACCAGGAGCTGGGAGTACCACAGATCTTGAAATAGGGAGTCATGGGCTAGACAGGTAACCATATAAATGAGTGAAGCAGGATGGGTATAAACAATCAAAAGTGGTGGGGGCTGTGACTAGAAATCTCTAAAAGTGTGCACTTTAGAGATTTAGAAGTCCCTAAAGTATGAAAAATGTTTTTCAATATAGTACATGCTTATCAAACACCTCTATGGGTCACATCTCTCCAGTCACCTGTGTGTGACCCCTTGAGACAGAAAATATTCCCTAAACTCATGTTTGGCAATGACATTTCTGCAACTATGAATTCCATGAAAGCTAAAAATATAAAGTGGACATTTTCCTTGAAAATATATGAAAAACAATTACATTTATCTTTGAATTTCAGAATACCAAGATGTTTCTAGTCTGCCAATAATCACATGAATCATACAGCAGTGTTTAAATAGTATCTAAAAATATACACTTAACACCAGTTCAAGTGCAATGCCACCGACACTCCCTATGATCATTATTCTTTTAGCTTTAGTAAGCTGTCTCTGAAAGTCCGGTATTAAAAAGAGAAGGAGACAGTGTTCTGTAAATAGAGGGCAAAACTTGAAGCAAGAGGCTTCAGTGATAATATTCTTAAAATGTAGGAATTTTATCTGATTTACAAAGTAACTAAATCTCTTTCCCACTCTGCCAGGAGGTACCCTCCCAATATTACAAATGCTGTTTCACCCAAGCTGTCTTCATAGCAATGCCTCTGCTGATTTTCCTTGCTTTTTAGGTCATCACATTTAGAGTAGTTCAGAATTCCAACAAGCAGCAAGACCTCTAGTTCAACACATTCCTAACTCCTTGATCAAATCAATTTATTAACAGGACACTGATCGGTATCCTACATACAGGGTTATTCCTTTTCGTCTAGTCCTTCAGTTGACACTTTCCCTGGAGTCACTCAACACTCAAAACTTGCATGAAAGAGCAGCACAACAGCTTGGTGGTTAAGAGTCCTTGGTCCTAGAAGTTAGTAACTGCCCCCAGTTAGTAACTTGGGCAAGTTGCTTAACCCCTCTGTGCCTCCGGTTCTTCAACTATAAATGGAAACAAGAAGTGACTCTATCTCATTAGGCCTCTGTAAGCATTAAGATAATGTAAATAAAGCTGTTAGGAGCAGGCACAATAGTCTTAACATTTATCAGAAAAAAATGTTCTGTCTTACCATTATAAGACAACTAATTGATGCCTTTACCACCTTCCTCCTCTGCCCCCTAAAAAAGATCATAATGAGCTTAGGGAAGCCCTGGTCATTTTTTTTTTTTTAAGATTTTATTTATTTATTTGTATGAGAGAGCATGTGCGAGCATGAGGGGGGCAGAGGGAGAAGCAGGTTTCCTGCTGAGCAGGAAGCCCAATGCAGGACTCGATCCCAAGATTCTGGGATCATGACCTGAGCTGAAGGCAGACGCTTAACAACTAAGCCACCCAGGCGTCCCAGCCATGGTCATTTTTGTGGCACTTTCAAAAGTACAGAATAGTTCCACTACTTCAGGATGACATCTGAATAGCCAAATTCCTCTTCCTACTGTGTCAAGTTCTATTAAATTCTATTTCTACTAAATTTCTATTAAATTCACCCAAAACTTTATTGTAATAATAAAAAATGCCTGAAATTGACTTGTTTAAAATGCTACAAGAAAAAAATAGTTAATTTTAGTTTGTCCTTCACTGAGGACAGTAATTTAAGAAAGATGTTAAAAACACTGGACATGGAGATAAATGGCATGAATTTTTATTTTATATTTTTAAAGATTTTATTTATCCACTTGACAGAGACAGTGAGAGAGGGAACACAAGCAGGCAGAGCGGGAGAGGGAGAAGCAGGCTCAGGGGCTCGATCCCAGGACCCTGGAATCATGACCTGAGCCGAAGGCAGACGGTTAACAACTGAACCACTCAGGTGCCCCAATGGCATGAGTTTAAATTGTACCTCTGGGGGCGCCTGGGTGGCTCAGTTGTTAAGCATCTGCCTTCGGCTCAGGTCATGATCCCAGGGTCCTGGGATTGAACCCCGTATTGGGCTCCCTGCTCAGCGGGAGGCCTGCTTCTCCCTCTCCCGCTCCCCCTGCTTGTGTTCCCTTTCTATGTCTCTCTGTCAAATAAATAAATAAAATCTTTAAAAAATAAATAAAAATAAATTGTACTTCTGATAGACTTAATAACTACTTTAGTATAGGTAAAAAATTAATTTCTCCATCAGAGTTTCCTATTTGTAAAATGGGAGTAATACTGTCACACAGGATTATCATAAGTAGTTAGCTCATGTATGTAGAGGGCCTAGCTGGAACAGTTATGAACTCAGTCTTTGATAATAGGAACGTGAAATGTTTACAATTATAATTAAATTATAATTTATAATTAAGTTTTTCTAGTTTTCTCTACATTCCTATTAAGAACAGGCTAAAAGAAAACATCAATTTTCAAGAATATAAAATATTATTAATAAATGTAAAATTATGACCCTATGAGACAGAACTACAACAGTGAGCTTGAGGTAAGACAATATTATGATCAGAAACCAGGAAGAGTTTCTTGGCAAGAACGGTCACTGAACCCCAAAGCCCTGAAATCCATTACCAGAAGTTGTAGAAGGTTCCACGGAGTTTCACCTTATTAAGACAGTTTACTATAGTTCCTGAGCACAATAAACCAAATGAATTTTTCAGTTCTGGGATTCTGTCATGATTCTGTACCACAAAGATCTTCTGAATATAAATTTTTTTTTGCTAAGGGGTAAGTTCAGTAAGTTTGGGATATGTTTTACCTTTTTGGAAAAAGATCATTACATTATTTAGATTGCAAATCACATTTCCCAAATTAAAGTAATGAATGTGTGTATAAGTTATAACCTTCAGCTTAATTGTTGTATCTGGGATATATGCACAATGGAAAAAACAGATCAGCATGAACTAAAAAAAAAAACAAAAATTATCAACTAAAGCCAAACTGAAATTAGCAATAACGTTATAAATACTTTCTGGTTTGGGGCACCTGGGTGGCTCAGTGGGTTAAGTGTCTGCCTTCGGCTCAGGTCATGATCCCAGGGGTCCTGGGATTGAGCCCCGCGACGGGCTCACTGCTCCGCGGGAAGCCCGCTTCTCCCTCTCCCACTCCCCCTGCTTGTGTTCTCTCTCTCGCTGTCTCTCTCTCTGTCAAATAAATAAATAAAATCTTTAAGAAAAAATACTTTCTGGTTTATGGATCATAAAACAAACCTCTTCTATAATTTAGGAATTAACACTGTAAATGGAATACTTTGATTCAAATATAGAAAAGCCTAAGAAATATGCATGTTCCTTTCCCATGAACCAACCTCAAAATGTTACCTGAACACTGTATCACGGATTCCTAATACGTAAGGATTTCCTTCACATATCAACTTTGGTTTAGCTCCAGCACACAGAGTTTCTTATACACATGCTGACTGCCATCTCCTGTTAAAATGCACTGTAAAAACAGAGCAAGGAAGGGGAGAGGAGAAACATATTCATCCATGGGTACAATTTCACTTTAAATAAAAAACTCAGTATGAGGAAAGCAAAAAATACATTAAGGTTGCCTCTTGGTGGCACTCAATACTTTGTTAGAGCAACTGCAAATCAAAGTAAACATGAGAATGCATTCATTCAGTCCAGTCATTCACCATCAGTTCAGGGCCATGAACCATTCTGGGAATCTGGCAAAAAGTAGTCTTTCTCCCCTGGGAAAAAAGGTACATTCATATCAGATTTTGCATAAAACATAAGGAATCTCATGATATTCAAGGAGGTATGTTGACCTCAGGTTAAAAACTAAACATTCAGAAATTTTAAAAGTGAGCATTCTGATATTATACCTGGGGCAGGCCTTAATATTTCTGATCTCAGTGGAAGTTACTGTAGGAAGATCTAGTAATTCTTTTTTTTTTAAATTTTTTATTGTTATGTTAATCACCATATATTACATCATTAGTTTTTGATGTAGTGTTCCATGATTCATTGTTTGTGCATAACACCCAGTGCTCCATGCAGAATGTGCCCTCTTTAATACCCATCACCAGGCTAACCCATCCCCCTACGCTCCTCCCCTCTAGAACCCTCAGTTTGTTTTTCAGAGTCCATCATCTCTCATTGTTCGTCTCCTTCTCTGACTTACTCCCCTTCATTCTTCCTCTCCTGTTATCTTCTTCTTTTTATTTTTTCTTAAATATGTTGCGTTATTTGTTTCAGAAGTACAGATCTGTGATTCAACAGTCTTGCACAATTCACCGCGCTCACCGTAGCACATACCCTCCCCAATGTCTATCACCCAGCCACCCCATCCCTCCCACCCCCAACCACTCCAGTAACACTAATGGTATCAGACCTTAACGGCTGGTATGGGTACAGGGCGGGTACAGTGTGGCAGGAAAGGGTACATTATCTAAAAACATTAGAAGTGCTAAAAAACAGCATTTATATTCTTAAGTACAAACAACAATCACTTCACCAGCAAACATGCTCTTTGTGGATATTTTCATATATACTTCATATATTTTCATATGAAAAATGTGTTAACCTTAAATCCTAGCAGGTACTGGTTTTTAAGTTATTTAATTTTTAATGACATCATTGAGTCTAAAAATACATATTTGAGATCCACTATTTTTGTTCCTTAATATCGAATGAAAACCTACATCTAAGTAGTAGCCTTTAGAAAGCATGTATCTATAATAAGTACATATGACTGAGAGATGCCAGACTTTGTCAGAGTGGTTTAGAGCTTAACACTGTGCCATGTGTTTGATTTATAAAACATGGCAAATCATAACTGTAGCACTTGATATCCACTGAGACATCTGTTACCCGTTGTAACTCTTCAGGTGCTTAAGAAAAACATAAAGCCAATAATTCCACACGGTATAATGCACATAGAAATTCTACACGAGTCTTCCTGCAGATAATACGGTTAGAATTTTATCTGGCAAACAGTAGTTATAGACCCTGACCAAATCTAAAAAATAATTTGCATTTAGCTACTGTAAAAACACATACAAGAACTCTTCATTGGCTACTGTTACATTTTTGGAAGTAGACATGAAGATAAAACACACAATCTCTAATTCATTAAAGAATATAAAGGACAGATAATACAAACATCTCACTTAGGACACTTCAACATGGTAATGGGTGGCACTGATTTATTCAACGCCCAAATATAAATTCCCTCACAATCTATTAATATACATTTGAGCACACTTCTATTTGCAAATTAACTGACATGGATGTGATATAGAACATGTACTACTATAAATATTAGAAATTTATCCTGGTTTTAGGATTCAGATTTTTTCCCCATAAAATTCAGTACTTACTTATTTTTTCCTGTCAAATTATTTGTGTTCTGAATGTATTATAAGTGTGTTTTCTCCCTAAGGGAGAACTCACAAATGAGAGCTGCTCTAGGGAAACAACGGCAAACTCCACTTCCCATCTTGCCTGAAGCTCATCTGAGGATAGTGTTATCATCTGACAACACCCTTTTCTGAGCCCGCCTTATTCAGTCCCGTGTCCAGTGGGTTACTGGGTCCTGCTCAGTTTACGGTAGAAATCTCACTCATATCTGGGCCGTCCTTTCCACTACACTGTCCCCGTCTTAGTTCAGGCCTTCTACCATTCTGGATGATTGCAACCACCTTCTGATTTGGTTGCTGGCCACCAGCCCCTCACTCCCCCCCACTTCATCCTCAACACTGCTGTCAGATCTACCTTCCTAAAAGAGTATCCATGGTATCACCCTGCCTCCCCCTAAAATCTCTTCATTTCTCCATTGATTACAAAATAAATTCTTGGCTTGATATAAACAGCTCTTCACAATCTTATTTCTTTGGCCTCGTCTGCCAATCTCCTTTCCTTGTCCCCACTGCAGTCCCTCTGACAGTGTCACTCTTCTACGTGTCCCTTTCCTTTTCTTTGGGCCTTTGAATAAGCCACCTCCTTTTCCTACAATGCCCCTAATTAAAAACTCTTAATTCACCCACCTTTTAAACCCTATTCAAATATTACTCCCTCTGTGAAGTCCTCGCAAGTCTCTAATATCAGAGATTATTTCATTATTATCAAAGAGTTCAGTGACTGTGCTTTTCACGTCCCTATAGTTATACGTGTGCATGTGTATATTCGCTACGACACTGGGCACGCCCAGGGCAGGTTCACTGTTATTCCTGTTGTCTCCCAGCACTTACCGTGGTGCCCAGAACACAGCAGGCACTATATAAATGTTAATGCTCACGTGAAATGTGAAACCTAAAATGTTAAATCAACTAATTGTATAATTGCAATAAACCCACAGTAAGTATAAATTTTCCCAGTAATAATACAAATCAGTGTCACTAAACTTTATATGCTAGGGACCTTAGTGGTGTTAGCAGTACAGACAGGGTCAAAAGAAAGCAGGCAAAAGCTCACTGAGATTGAACAGTGGGCATCATTAAGAAAGAAATCCTCTTACGTGTTCTTTACTCTTTAGTTGCTTTACTCTGGATTCTAAAATCTTAATGTTGGGAAAGCGATTTTCTAACATGGTTTTCGGTTGCTCTTCAACATCAAACTCCTCCAATACTTTAGAAACCTGTATTAGATCATAAAGGTAAAAATGTATGTTTAAAAAATATTTCAAGAAGTTTAAATACTAAAAATATTTTCATTTGTTTTTATACACTACTTACTTCATATTCATAAAATGAAGTCAGCCAACTGTACTATGTACAGCGTAAAGAGGGCTAACTCCACATTTTAAGACTTGAACTCAAATATTAGTCCTACCACTCAGGCAAGTCAGCCCGGTCACTGCACCTTAGTCTCCTAGCCTGGAAAATGAGGGCTGACTCTACCCACTTCTGCATACTTTTACCACAGCTTGTTGATTTCCTTATCCTTACAGTTTTCTCTGTCCACTTACCATGATCTACCCATCAGCATCCTCTTGGACTCATTTCTCTTCCTGTATAGCCATGACTCCATTGTAGATCATTTCATGTTCTGCCCAAACTTTTATTTCCTTACTTTCTTATTTTTAACCATTAATTACCCTGAAAATCCCCAACCACAGACTGAACTGCCTGCTTTTTCCAGTCCTATACCCAATCTGCTGTGGAAGGACCCCACCTTGAAGACTGGCATTTGACCTCAGCTGCCCCCTAAATACTACTGGGAAATCCTACTACATGGCCCAGGCGGTTCTCAAACCTTTAGTCTCAAAACCACTTTACACACTTAACAGATGACTGGGGACTCCAAAGAACTTTTGTCTGTGCGAGTTAAACCCAGTAATATCTGCTACATCAGGTATGAAAACTGAGAAAAATGTAAAATATTTAATTTAATTAGAAGTATAATAAATCCAATACATATTAAACAGATATAATACCCTTTTAATAAAAAATAACATTTTTTTCCAAAACAAAAGAAATTAAGTGAGGAGAATGGCACTGTTTCACATTTTTGCAAATATCTTTAATGTCTGGTCTTAACAGAAGATCTGCTTCTCCATTCCAACTGTTGCAATATGTTAATCTGGTTGACGTATATGCAGCCTTTTCAGAGAACTGTATATTCTTCTTTGATGTTACACTAAAACTCAACAAGCGTGATTTCTTAAAGATTAGTTGCAATGGAGAATTTGAAACCATATCAAAGAATTTTTCATCATCTGTTCTTGTGAAATCCACTGGTCTATCCTGCACTTTGAATGGATCTTGTAACATCACATTCGTCATCTCGACAACAGGGGTTCCCTAAGTTATGGAGATCTGCCCAATGTTAACACATTTTATATCACTAAAATACCAACAAATGACATTATTATCACCAACAATCTCATTAGAAATGTCTTTAAGTACCACGAGGCTCACAGTGAGGAAATGAGTTTTCCAAAGTTCTAATTCTGGCTTGAAAGCTCTAATTTTGTCCTATTGGCAACAAATACTGTCACTTGTTTTCCTTGAAGTGATAGGCTCACTTCACTCATTTTCCAAATATGAATTACTATAGTGTGTCAGTTGTTCTTTCAAGTAAAGCTGGTGTCCGTAAAAGAGAAATTAGTTCCTCTTGCAACTCAGCAACAGCACAACTGCTTTTCCTTGAGACAACACTACTGTGCACAGAACAAGTGCTTTATGCCTACAACCCATTTCATCATACAGAGTATTAAAAAGACGTACACTATGAGTCAGGATTTAATAAAACGTTTTTTACTGGCTCTAATTTATTTAACTGAGTGCGTGGCAGTGAAGAATACAATGACCCCTAGTCCAGTTTAGCCACTGTTGCTCTTACACCATCGGTGCTTAATGTCAATATAGTGACAACTTGTATTAAAGACTGTGGGTAGTAGACTTCACTGAAGTATCGGAAGAAAACAGTTACTTAACTTTTTTGCAGAGGCATTATAACATTCATAATTAGAGCACTATAGCATATGCATATAATTTATAAACATATAAATATACATATATTAGGATTTTAGCCAACACTCTTTAACAGGTGACATACCACATCAAAACTGTTTAGAGATCGGGGTGCCTCGGTTGAGCTTCTGACTCTTGATCTAGTCTCAGGTCTTGATCTCATGGTTGTAAGTTCAAGCCCCACTTTGGGTGTGGAGGCTACTTAAAAAAAAGTCTGTTTAGAGATCACTCTTCTATGATACTATGACCCAAATGATCTTAGACTTCTAATGTAATGTTATAATGTGTGTAATATAAATTTATGGAACTACAAAGTGTTCTCAGATGCTTACTACACATGTGAAACATTAATTATCAGCAAATGTGGCTGAGAAGCACTTTTCTGATTTTCAGACACACACATTTATACACATACATCTATTTATAATAATGATATATATTTGTACCCATAGTTAGACTCGCACAGCATTTTTCCTCAAAAGACTTTAAAATTTTCTAAAAAGTAATTCTGAGTGCGAGGAAAAGATGGGGAAAAAAAAGACAAATTCAACATCATTTAGGTGCTTTTGATACTTAATATAATTCTAAACTTTGGGCTTTGATCTTAAAATGACTATCAAAAGAGTATTTGTCATTTTAAACACTTAGAAACTGTAACTACACTAAATGCTAGTCAAGTTACTGAAATTTAAAAACATCAATACTAAGAAAGTTATATAAAGATTCTTACCTGCTTGAAATTTGTAACCACTTTAATAGCAGGAGAAGCTGTTACCAGGAGAACATCTGATGGAAAGTGAATAGCCAACTTATTAAAAAAAAAAATTGGGAGAAAAAATATGACAAATAATTCAGGTGTCAGTACATATGCCATGGAGGGTGAGACAGGGATAATGCAATTTTAATAATGTTATTAACCTAGGAAACTATAAACTCACTTTTCCTCATCTAAAGGTCTTCATTATTCTGGGTCTTCTTATTTATGAGGAAGTGGTGAGTAATATTCAACTCTGATATTGATTAAATGAGTAGTACATTTACACTAAACACTAACAAAGACCTCCTGAACAAGAACAATTATATAAAGAGGTATTCCTTAAAGTTGTCATGCGGAGAAAGAGAAAAAAAATTTTTCCTAATTAACGGTTAAACCAACTTCTATTTCTTTTAAAATAATGTTTTCATTTCCCTTCAGTGGGATGAAATTATACAGCAAACCCTTACTAATAAGTACTCAGAATCTTAGCCTGACTTTTCCCAAGTGCTTTGGCATTGCTATTCTGCCTCTTCCAAATGCCCAACCAGTATACACTCTGGGAAAACAAAACCATTTTAGTATTAGCTTCAACAGAATTTAGAGGCCAAACTTGCCATTTTTTTCATCATTTTCCCTGGTTACAACCTCTCTCCTTCTCACTTTAAACTTGAAAGAATCTTCTTAAATCACACTCCAGTTCCTCAACTCCACCACATTCTATTTCTTTCCCTACTATACCATTAAAACTGACCATGTTCAACCAAAAAAACTATTAGAATGAACAAATGAATTCAGTAAAATTGCACAATACAAAATTTACATATGGAAGCTGGTTGAGTTTCTATACACTAATAACGAGCTATTGGAAAGAGAAATTAAGAAAACAACCCCATTTACAATTGCATCAAAAATAATAAAATACTTGGGAATAAATTTATCCAGAGGTAAAGACCTGTAACTATAAGCCACTGATGAAAGAAATTGAAGAAGATATACATAAATGGAAAGATCTATCATGCTCATGGATTGGAAGACTTAATATTGTTAAAATGTCCATACTACCCAAAGCAATCTACAGATTCAATGCAATCTCCATCAAAATACTAATGGCATTTTTCCCAGAACTGGAACAAAGAATCCTAAAATTTGTATGAAGCCACCAAAAGACCCTGAATAGCCAAAGCAGTCTTTAGAAAGAAGAACAAAGCTGGAGGTATTATGCTCCCTGATTTCAAATCAAACTACAAGCTGTAATGATCAAAACGGTATGGTACTGGCATAAAAAAAAGGACACACAGAGCAATGGAATGGAACAGAAAGCCCAGATATAAGCCCACACATAGATGGTCAATTAATCTATGACAAGGAGGCAGGAATACACACAGGGAAAATAAAGTCTCTTTGTAAATAATGTTAAGAAAACTGGGCAGTTTACATGCTGAAGAATGAAACCGGACCACTATTTTACACCATACAGAAAAATTAATTCAAAATGAATTAAGGACTTGAATATAAGATGTGAAACCACAAAACTCCTAGAAGAAAACATAAGCAGTAAGCTCTTTGACACCAGTCTTAGCAATATTTTTTGAACCATTTTCCTCAGGCAAGGTAAAACAAAAAGCTAAAAAGCTAAAACAAACAAATGAAATTACATCAAACTAAAAAGGTTTTGCAGAAGGAAATCATCAATAAAACAAAAAGACAACCTACTGAATGGGAGAGGATATTTGCAAATCATACATCCAGTAACAGGTTAATAACCAAAATATATATTTTAAAAACTTATACAACTTAATTTAAAAAACCCAGTTAAAAAATGGGCAGAATTTAAATAGACATTTTTCCAAAAAAGACATACAGATGGCCAACAGACACATGAAAACATGTTCACAATCACAAATCATGGAAATCAAAACTACAATGAGATACCACCTCACAGCTGTCAGAAATAACAAGTGTCAGTGAGGCTGTTGAGAAAAAGGAATTATTATGCACCATAGGTGGGAATGTAAATTGGTGCCGCCACCACGGAAAACAGTATGGAGGGTCCTCAAAAAATTAAAAATAGAACTACCATATAATCCAGCAATTCCACTTCTGGGTATTTACCCGAAGAAAACACGATCAGCAATTCAAAGAGATATATGCATTCCTATGTTCACTGCAACATTATTTCAATAGCCAACCTAGAGAGAGAACCTAAGTGTCCACTGATAGATGAATGGATAAAGATGTGCTATGTATATATTCAATGAAAATATTAAGCCATAAGATAAATGAAATCTTGCCATTTATCACAACATGAACGGACCTAGAGAAATAGGACAGAAAAAGATAAATACTGTATGATTTCAATATTTGTGGAATCTAAAAAACAAAACAAACAGAACAGACTCATACATAGAGGAAACACACTGTTGCTTACCAGAGTGGAAAGGGGTTAGGGGCGGAGCAGGTGAAATAGGCTGAAGAGATTAAGAGGAACAAACTTCCAGTTATAAAATAAATAAGCCAGAGGGATGTAATGTACAGCATAGGGAATACAGTCAATAATACTGCAATAACCTTGTATGGTGGTAGAGGGTAACTATGCCTACGGAGGTGATGACTTCGTAACGCATAAAAATATCCAATCATCGGGCGCCTGGGTGGCTCAGTTGGTTAAAGCGACTGCCTTCGGCTCAGGTCATGATCCTGGAGTCCCGGGATCGAGTCCCGCATCGGGCTCCCTGCTCGGCGAGGAGCCTGCTTCTCCCTCTAACCCTCTCCCCTCTCATGTACTCTCTCTCTCTCATTCTCGCTCTCTCAAATAAATAAATAAATCTTTAAAAAAAAATATCCAATCATCATGTACATCTAAGAGAATACTGTATGTCAATACTTCAATTAAGACCAAAAAAATGAGCATCTTCAATTCACCTATACATCCTTAAAACCCACCAGATTCTTTTTACCATCACCTTATTTGAGCTTTCTATAATACTTGATAATATTACCACTCTCTCCACCTTTCTTTTCTGTATATATTCTGTAATTTATTTCCCCACTTTCTCTTGTCATTGCTACACCTAGCCCTCAAAACGTTTTTTTAAGTAATCTCTCTGCCCAAAATGGAGCTTGAACTCACCACCCCAAGACCAAACGTCGCATGCTCTACCAAGTGAGCCAGCTAGGCACCCCTCAAAACTTCTTTGTACTACCAAAATCACCTTTCACTTAGCCATCCAGTCTCATTTTAACCAGTGCCCCTGCCTCAAACACACTGCAACTAATCATCTTTCAACATGTATTATTTGACATTAGGCCACTGCACAAAATCATCTCATTACTTGTAAGTTCTTGTTAAATTCTTAGCAAGACTTATGAGACCCATTATTATCTGGTCTCTGCCAACCTTCCTACCTTCACCTCGGGTCACCTCCCCCAAACACCATGTCCTTTAAGCTTTGCTCCTCTCCGGTAATGCCATGCTTTTCCACACAAGATTATATCCTTGCCTTCCTTTGGAATGTCTGGTTTTTCTTGTCCACTTAGTGAACTTTTACTTTCTTCTATACTGAGACAAAAGGATACCTTACCTCTAATTCACACCCTACCAATTCCACAGGCACCCCTAAGCTGGCAAACACACTGATGAAATGATTTATTTACATGTCTCTTCCATTAGACCGTGAGTCCCTATAAAGGAAGTACATTGCTCTATTTATAATTGACTAACCAGCCCTTAGCACAGTACCTGGATCACAGTTGTTTCTTTGGTGAAAAAATGGAAAATACACAACTAAAGATGAGAAGTTTGAAACATCTCTTGAATTTCTTGGACGACTTCTGTGACTTCAATAATTGCTTATGTTTACTTTATATCAAGGAAACAGTCCTTTTTGGAATGTATATAGGTATATATTTGGTCTGATTATTCACTAGAATCAGAAAAGCACTCCCCAGCTACATTTAATCTCTTGCTGGTTGTTTTACAAAACATTACTGGAAATGAAATCTCTTCTGCGAATTCAAAGTATAGGAAACAACGTAAAGGATTATCAATTATTTACGATGAACTAAGGACCTGGCTTCTACCTGGAAGCTGAATTCAATCAGCTAATTAAGAAAGGAGGCTGAATTTTCTGACCAAGTACTTATTTGTTTTGTTTTTAAGATTTATTTATTTGAGAGAGCGAGAATGAGAGAGAGTACAGGAGAGGGGGGAGGGTCAGAGGGAAAATCAGGCTCCTCGCTAACCGGGAAGCCCGATGCGGGACTCGATCCAGGGACTCCAGAATCATGACCTGAGCCGAAGGCAGTCGCTTAACCAACTGAGCCACCCAGGCGCCCCCAAGTACTTATTAGTTTTAAGCCCTGTTGCTGCTCTGACATAACTAGGACCAGAGTCTGGTTCAGTCAGCTTTGGGGTTCCTCCCTCAAAACCTTGCTCCCCACTCCTCCCTGTGCCTAAGGCGAAGCTTGAGAGGTACTAAGAACTTCGTCCAAGGGCCACCGAGCAGTCTCTAATATCTGAGAGCAAGAAGGAGTGCGGGGAAAAGGAAGCGGCTAACAAGGGATCTGGAAGGACACGGGGAGGGGCGGGAGGGTGCTCTGAGCGCCACCGCCTCCGGGGTCGGGGAAGAAGCGGAACTCTGCGCGCCAGCCTACCTGCTCAGCACAGGTGACACCCGCGATGCCACCGCCGACCACCACAAACTTCCCTGCCACCGAGGCACGGCGCGCTGCCTCTATGCTTCCCGAAGCCTACTGCTTTACTGACAGCCGGCGCACGAGCCACAAGAGCTTGGACTCTGGGAGCGGAAGTCAAACTGGGCGGCCACTTCCGGTGCCGGTGCCGGAGCCTGAGTATCTGAGCTACGGGTGCCCAGCAGCTCACACTTAGTGCGCTTGCGTTTGCGCTTCAGATTGTGATTTAGAAGCACAAAGACGTCTCTTTGATGCCAGAGTTTTGTTTTACTGCCACTACACCTGAGTTGTGTTTTTTACACGTAGATTTGATAAAGAGAAGACAAACAAAACAAAACAAAAACAAAGTAAAGCGGATGGGTCTCCAAGAGAAGCTTGGCGAATGTCTAAACACAGGACAGAGCCTTCTCAGAATAAATGAACTGCCCCGAAGTTTTCACTTCTCATTCTTGCCAGAAATTTGACATAGGCTTAGCTTTTCAACAATTACGCCAGAGGCAATATCATCCTTCCCTACCTCTTGCCTAGCAATCCAAGATGTTATATTTTGGAAGCACATTTCATCATGACATAGTAAAGTGAAGCAAAGCAATACTACTTACTGAATTATTCTCTGAGAAATTATTTCCATTTCCATTTACTGCCCAGAAGTCCCCTAGAGCTTTGGATTCACCTTCCAGGGTCAAGATCCTCCTATACATTATGAAAGCTACCCCTTAAGGGAGCGCAAGGAGAACAGACTGGAACTCAAGCTCCCAGAGAAATGGAGAAAGGCCATTGGAATGGAATTATTGTTTAATTACATCAATGTTTAACTATTTCCCATTTTAGTGTGTAAGGCAACATTTTAACATCAACTACATTGAAAGTAAGAGAAATTCAGATTTTCTGATAAATAAATAAAATATTTCCCACATCTAGTTATTATACTAAGGGAAGAGAAAGTAATAACACTTTGTATTTATACTTTTTGTTTATTGAAATCCTTTGTAGTTCCTGTAAAATAAATGAAGGTATAAAAAAGGTAAAGCATATTTTCTTCCAAATCAATAAAAGGCTAAATTATGGTATCAAATGGATGTGGCTAATTTATTTTAGTTGACATAAAATACTGACATTAGAAATAGGTATTATGCTAAGTGGAATAAGTCAATCAGAGAAAGACATTCATCATATGGTTTCACTCATATGTGGAATATAAGAAATAGTGCAGAGGATCAGGGGAAGGGAGGGAAAACTGAATGGGAAGAAATCAGAGAGGGAGCCAAATCATGAGAGACTCTTGACTCCGGGAAACAAACTGAGGGTTGTGGAAAGGGAGGTGGGTCAGGGGATGGGGAAACTGGGTGATGCGCATTAAGGAGGGCACTTGATGTGATGAGCACTGGGTGTATACGCAACTAATGTATCATTGAACACTACACCAAAAACTAATGATGTACTAGATGTTGGCTAATTGAATTTAAATTTTAAAAAAGAATTTTATTTGTTTTAAAAAGGAAAAATTATGTTGTTTCAAATAATACTGCAAATACTGCATTATCTTATCCATTAATTTTTTTAAGTTCACATTAACGTGAGACAGATTTATATGAAAGTTTAAACATAAATTTCTCCTCTTTGGTCTTGAAATTACTTTCTGGTTTACATGAAACATTAAAATCCCAGCTGTCCAAATGACCTTCCATCAAATCATATTTGGTAGCAACAACGATTCACATTGAACATGCCAACTCAAACACATTAAGGTAAAGGTGAAAAGAAATTCACATTTTGCCATTAGACTTGGGGGACACAAGTTTAACCAATTTCTGGTTTGGTTCAGGTGAGGTCATTTATTGTAGGGTTACATTTTTTTTTTTTAGATTTTTATTTATTTTAGAGGCAGGGAGGGGCAGACAGAGAGGGAGAGAGAGAATCCTCAAGTCTGCTTCCCGCTGAGCAGGGAGCCTGACCTGGGGCTTGATCCCAGGACTCTGAGATCATGACCTCAGCCAAAATCAGGAGTTGGCCACTTGGCTGACTGAGCCACCCAGGTGCCTCTCCCTGTATGGGTCACATTTTGAAGAACAACTGTTTAAAAAAATTTGTAAAACAACAAAAACAAAAAGTTGTTATTATTGTGGCTGTGAAATTGCATTCACAAAAGGAAAAGATTTTCCTCAGAAAGATGAAACACTTGTTTAAAGACACCTATCAGCTGGCTGTGCAATGATTCACTTTTTGACATGTTTGAAGTAATCTAATATATTACCAGTTATAGAACAGTTAGTGTCTGGTGTTTGTAGAGAATTGGACACCCATTTATTTCCTTCTTTTTTTTTAGCTCCAGCCATCTGCCCCAGGAACCTACACTATCTTTAAATATATATGTATATATATATATATATGCGCTCCATTTGAGAAGGAATATTAATGTCAATTATCAGATGGCATGACTTACAGAATCATAATGTAATGCTCTTCCTCACATTAAAAGATAATTTAAAAATGTGTCAAAATATTATACAAACCTAATCATATTGCAAAACATAAATAACTCTTTTAACGATATTCCTATTTTCCTTTTACATCTAGGTCCTTTTGTTTTCTGTCCTATGATGATCTACTTGCTTTTGCCTGCCCCTAAATGCACTCATTTCTCAAAACTCTATCATCTGTGAAGTTCTCTTCCCTTTCTCTACTACCTTTATAACACATCTGCTCCTTGTTGCCTATTGAATATACGTCTTCCCTTCTTTTTTTACTAACAGAATCCTAATTTTGTTTAAATAAACAATGTGCTACCTAAAAATATCTGTCTTTCCGTACCGTTTTGCTGCTGAGGTAGCCCAGTGATACTGTTCTGGCCACCGAGTAGGTAGAAATCAGCCAGGGTTTTAGGAAACCTTTGTCCTCCTGATACAAGTACTGCTAGTTCTTTCTTTTCTTTCTCCTTCTTCCTGTCTGGAATGTGGATGTGAGATTAGGGGTAGAGCAACCATCTTGCAACCATGAGATCTGAAGTATGAAGATGAAGATCTATTTGCTAATGATGTGCAGGAGAGAGATGGAAAGACCTTTCTCTAAGACTTAATTGAGCCCCCTTTAAAACTCTGGATTGCCTACCTCCAGGCCTCTTGTTGCCTGAGACAACTAAATCTCTGTATGTTTAAGCCACTACTAGTTTTCTGTGCTTATTGCTGAAAATAATCCTAACCTAGCCCCCTTATATTTTATCTATTACTTAAGGATAGAAACGTTTGATTCACTCCTGTTGTATCTTCAAGCTGTATTTATTCCTATTGCTTATCTTGGATTTCCTTTCAGGGTGCTGTTTGAAAGTATACAGAACTGAAGGCAATATTTTATATCATTTGCAAAGTCAAACAAATCACTTTTATTTCACAGGAATTCACTGATTTATTGTGGCATCTCTCACTGTGATTTATCTGCAACATTTTGCTGTAGGCATGATGTGATTCATAATTTGGGGACCTTACTGATAGTTTGATTTCCTTATGCCATTCCTGACCACAACTGATGTCAGTTCATGTTAATTGTTCCTGCAAATCCAATCCAAATTTATCTTTTTGTGAATTTACTTTGTGAGAGGGCATGACATATCTTATTAGACACAGATTTCAATTTACTACCCTTCTCATATTGAGCTTGCTTAGCAGTAAGCAAGAAGTAGGTCGCTATGCAGACTAACTTAAAATTAACACCTATATATATCCATATGTATGTCCACATCTGGATCTATATCTGCATGTCTATTTTTATGTCTAGATCTGATTGAGATATCAAATAGTTGTATTTGATATATAGTGTTTATATTATATAAATATAAATATAAAATAACTGTTTCCAAGGTAATGGCTTTGTTTTCCTCCCAAATGTCATGGATTCTATTTAATAATTTAATGTAGCAAATTTCTAAGTCTGAATATATTTCTTCAGTTTCATAAAAGTTTGTATTAATCATTATTAGCCAAATATGCTCAATAAGCTCAATAATTTTTACTTTTGTAATGAAAAACATAATAAAGTGAGTTAAGAGAAGTACATTTAGGTTATATAAATGCAAATCAGCATGATCATTCTAATGTCATTTAAAAGTTTAAAAATCATTAGACTTTCACTGATTTATTCATTTAACAAATATTTACTGAGCATCTGCTATGAGCCAGACATTGTTTCAGGCCCCTGGGATATATCTGTGAATCAAACAAGCAAAAATTTCTGTCCTACCAGGGAAAGACAGACAATAAAATAAATAAAATATATAAAGTTGTCCATTTAAAAGTGCTAAGTGCATGGAGAACAGAACAGGAAAAGTGGGATCAATAATATGTGTGGAGGTGTGCTGTTACAATTTTCATTAAAGTCAATAGGGCAGTCTCATTGAAAAGATGATATTTGAGCTAAGACATGAAGGTGGTGAAAGAGGGAGAAGAGCATTATAAGTGATGGGGCAAGGACAAGGTGGTGGGCAGTAAGGGCAAAAGCCCTGAAATGGGAACACATCTGGCATGAACAAGGCATTGCCAGAAGGCCAATCTGGCTGGAGCAGAGCCCTGAGAGGGAAAGAGTGAGAGAGAATCTGCAAAAGGGTGGACAGATTAAGTAGATGTTTGTAGGCCATGTGAGAACTTTGGCATATTTAATGAACTGAAGAGTCATTGCATCGCTTTGAACACAAGAGTGACGTGCTCTGAAGGCAAGGTCAAAAGCAGAGAGACAAAATGCAGCAGGTGAGAGGAAATGGTGGCTTGCACCACCTCCTTTCTACTTTCACATCCTTCCCAGGCCCCTTCTGCCCTTTGGTCCCAACTCCCTGAGGCCCCTCCTTGTTAGTGCTCATACTCTTTAGGCCCCTCCTCCATGAGGACCTTGCCTCCCCAGAGCCTCAACTCCCTGAGGGCACCCTGTAAGCACCACTCCTTGTGCTAACTCTGCTTGGCCAAGTTCCTTCCCTCTCCCTGGGTTTGACTTAAACTTTCTTCCTAAGAGTTTTTCCTCTGAGGCAGAAAAAGCCCATGGTAAGTGATTTCTTCTGTTTATAGAGTTGGCAAGAAAACTGAGACAGAGCCAGAGAGGAAGAAGGCTGGGCTTGGATGCCTCTGGCTATAGAAGCTGTGTAGAGTTGGAGCAGAGGTATTTCATGGCACCAGAGCTACACTTTGGTTTGGGGGGTGTAGACCAGTACCTTGGGAGTTTGGGAAGGGCAGGTAGGTTTGCTGGGGTCAGAGTGAAGTGGAGGTCTGCACTCTGTTCTCTTCCGGACCAGAAATTTTCTCAGCTCTGATGAGCAAAATATAAGTTAGGGGAGGTTATACCTTGGAGCTTCTCCTCCAGCGTCCTTCCCACCTGTTTGCCTGCCCCTCTTCTTGGTCTTTCCTTTCTGACCTGGTGCAGAGCTTGCTTTTTTCATCTTTGTCTTTCCATAGGCCCCAAAACATAGTATGCTCAGACATGTTCCTTGAATGAATGAAGATTTTTCCATCAGTCTTTCCTGACTCCTTCATGTTTTGCTTCATTTCTCACTGGAGATTCTGAAAGTCTCTGTGTCACATCTTCTTAGGGAGGACATTGGTGTACACTTTGCAGAACAGCAGGTCCAGTGTGATAAGGTGGTTCCCCATCACCAGAGAGGATTTAAGGGTCTTTGTCCTCCAGGCTCAAGGAGCTAAACATCTCTTTTTATAGCTGCTGAAGGTATCGCCTGGCCTTTCTTATAGAATTAAAAAAAATTGTGGTGGGGATGGATTATAGGCCAGGTCTGGCTGTAGGAAGAAATATTACCAAATTCCCCTGGAATGTGGCTGCCTCATGGTCATTAAAACACTGAGTCACCAAGAGGCAGTTTGCTGTTATCAGAAAACTCATTTATAACTCTTTAATTTTGAAGGCCTTTGGAACCTTAAACTGTTCTTCACCCTCCAGCTTCCCCATTGCTACACTGTGGGCAGCATCCCAATACCAGAAGCCCAGGTAACACTTATCCATGCATGACACCTGTTTTATTGATTATATGTGGCAAATGTTGATTTCTAGGTTGTCTTTCTCTTGTCCTCTAACAGTTCTTGGTCTTCTTCTCTCCATTATCAATTGATACCTGTTATGTGCTTCCAGAAGGCAGATTCATTTTAACCTTAGTTAAAGCAAAGTCATGTGTAAAGGCCAATTTTTTCACCAAGTATATTCCAAATTGATAAATATAATTTTTGGATTATATTCATTTGCTTTATCCTTGTTTCTTTTTTCTTTGATTATCACAGAAATCACAAAGCAGTGTGGGCATGAGAAAGAAATAGGAAGAGGGATACAGAGTGTCCCTAGAAGTGGTGGCAGAGGCTCTCTGTTGTGGATTATGTTGTCTGAGTTGGGATGAGGCAAGTGGGTCTTGGTGGAGAAGTCATATGGATCTGTATTTGGAGAATAGCTCAGGAATTTGAGGCACGATACAACTTTCATACAACTCAGATAATTTGGTGTCTTTCCTGCAATAAAACAAAACAAGCAAAGTGAAACAAAACAAAACAATTAACTTTCAAAGGGAGTAGGTGGTGGAATGGAGCAGCCACCTAGGGCTATTTGAGGAACCAAGCCAAATCTGGTGAGAGAGGATGGAGAGACAGAGACAGCTGAGTCCTTACATGGGAGGACAGAAGGACACATTTAAAAATATGAAAGAAGATAACCAGAGAGACAGTTTGCCTTTCCTAAGCCACCTTGTGTGCAGTGTATTACTGAGGGTGTGTATTGGGAGGAGGTACGTGGAGGAAGGAACCATGGTCTCTGACCCCTCACAACTGTTAGCCTAAAATGGAAACAGAGGAAAATTATGGATGGGACCAGTGGATGGATTTCTAGATTCTGTGCTTACAAGGAAAGGAAGGATTTGGGGGGAAAACAAAGCTGTTCAGCAAGGTTTCTTGGAAAAAGTGACTGTGGATCAGTGCTCCCCTACTTTATAGTTGTAGTTTGGAAAATGAGGTGGACGGGCAGATGCATTTTCTTCTACTGCTTTCTCCTGAGGACTTTCATTAGTTGTTCTGTGTTGGCAGGATTCAGAATTGAGAAAATGGAGTGGAGAATCATAGGGAGAAGTAGAAAAGAAAGTGATTTTCACTGTTGGTATCAGTGTACCCCATCATTTTCTAATCCCTTAATTGCACAAACTTCCTGGCTTTCTCAGCTCTATTTCTGCTTCCTGTTTGGAAAATCTCATTCTGATTCTTCATGGTAGCCCATTTGGTTCTGAAGACCTCTAGAAGCAGAAGCTCAGGCTTTTCTAATTTGTCAAGTGATCATCTTGTTTTGGAGTGACAGAGATGTTAAGAATTTCCAACACTGGATTCTGACTGAATCTAAACTGTAGATGTGTGAAGTCATGTTGAGAAACATTGCATTTCACTCTGTCTTCTCTGTAGTTATCCCAGAGGCACTAGGAAAAGACAACTATCCCAGAATGATACTAGATAATATGGAGTCTATACAGCCTCTAGAGAAGGTCTGGCTATCTGATTGTTTACCCAAAAAGTGATGCAATGATACTAGTATCGTATGTGCATGTAGCAGGGACTGCATATATTTTGTGGGAAGGAAGCAAAATGTTTTGGTCTATGTCTACATAGATTTTGGGCTACATTTGGGTGGATGGATTTTGTCTACATACAGTTGGTCTGGTGTGTGCTAATCTGCATCAGGATGGGTTTTCACTGACTTGGAATTCAGCCTCTGCCAGATTGGGATATGTTTTGGGAGCTATAGGGCTGGGGCTGGTAGGGTAGGTAGGTGAGTTGGAGGAGGTGGATGTGTTTCCTCTTGGTTTAATGAGCAGGCAGTCTGAGGCTGCCATGCTTTCAAGTTCAAGTCTTGGTTGCACCTAGTAAATATTACTTGCAGAATTTGGGTTTCTAGCCTCATGGAGGTTTTAACCTAAGGAGTTTTTATTTTAGAAACAGAGACAAAGGCTTCTTCCATGTAACATGCAAACAGAATACAGTACAAAGTAAGCTCATAGGTGGGAGGATGCCTGGTAAATGATTCATTTGTTGAGGTTGTTCTCAGAAGACTCCTGGGAGATAAGTGGGGATATTTATTTTCTTTAGCATGAGCTGAATTTGCTTACTTCAGCTTTTTTCCAGCCTTTCTGGGAAGTTATCTGACCTTTACTTTTCTTTTCCTAGGAGACAAATTATACATTTATTATTACTGCAATGGTTTTTCCCTTCTTTTTCTGCACAGACCAGGACTGAGAATTATTATTATTATCATTATTATTATTATATCTTAGTATCTTGATCTGTATTAATATCTGTAGCAAATATTTACCTGGATCTGTCTAATTGGGCAGACTGGATTTACTGGCACAAGGTGTGGTGGAGTTTGTTTTGTGTTTTTGGTGGGGGTCATGGAAGGAAGGCCTAAAGAGGCTCTATTTATTGGATCATGGCCAAGCTGAAGATGTAGCTTGAACTGATGTTTTCCTGGGAAATATTTATACACAATGCCAAGATGAGGTAATTCCCGCCTCTGCCATGCAGCCTTCTCAAGCTGACCCACAGTGCATAGAAGATTCTCACTAGTTTTGCCAACACTGGAAAATGGGGTCCTTACAACTCTTACCTTTCATCAGCTAGTAGGCCATGTGGGAGCTTGACATGCCCTTGCCTTGACTGTTCATTTCTTCCTTAGGAATATCTTTCCTGGTTCATAGTTCATCTATCTTTTACTTATTTTGGCAGGTGGGGAGGTGTTCATGAAATGCACTAAATTATAAGTTCCCAGAGAGGAGAATTCTGTATATACCAACATTGTCTTGCACTGTGTGTAACGGAGTGCATGATGATTTGAGGGTAATAGTGGGTGGTGTTGATAACTTAGGGGGAAGAAAAATGTTGCTTTTGCTTGAGTTCTTTTGCACAGAGAATCACTGTACTCCCTGAATTTTCTAATTTGGAATTTGCATTTGTATTCATTTATACTTAGTTCAAATCTGATCTTTAATAAACGAAATCCAGTCTTTCTCACTTAGAAACTTTTGGTGGTTTCTACTTGAGGGACCATCCCATTTCTCTGTTTAGACCCAATCCAAAGTATACTGAACACACCTGTGTAGTTATTTACAGGTAGTACAGGAAGAATGGCAGCGAATACAGAAATACCTTTTCTCTGGGAGCTTACACTATAAGGATACTTCCTTATCCTCCTGAAACCAGTGAAATCCTGTTCTACACACCAGTCGATCCTCTGACTATTGTCTCACTCCTCCCTTTTGCAGGCTAGACTTACATGTAGTTATTGCAGTTTGAGTATCATGTCCTGCTGCCTGATGCCAAAGCATTAGGTGACTTGTTTTCCAAATAAAGTAAAGCAAGAAAGAAGTAAGAAAACTCTGCATTGTCTGTCTGTTCAGTTGTCATACATCAAGATCATGAACTGGAGCATATCATAAATGCCAAAGATAATGCATTTTGTCTCAGCTGACTTGTGATACTTCCTTTGTACTTTCACTTTGTTGTGGTGAAAGAGACTTTGACCTTGGTTCTTGTGTCAGATCTCAGACATCCAGACTGGGCTGTAGAGCCTGGGGGTACTTCCTTGGCTGTGGCCAGTTAACTCTTTGTACCTCAGGCTCTAGCTGGGGAATGAAAAGCAAGCTGGAAGCATCATCAGGCAGAAGCTCTGCTCCTGGGCTCCACCTCACCACCTACTACTCCAACCCTCTTCCCTAACTGGGATTTCTCCCAGTGCATAGTTCTAGGCCCTGAGTTCTGCCACGGGACATTAATGAGAGGAGAGCAGGGGGCAAGTGGAGCATACTGGAGAGATCCGATATCTATCTGTAAGCGTGACCAAGCCAATTCTGGAAGTGGAGTCATGTTGAACAGGGTTTGGAAATAGTGTTTTTAAGGCAGAGAGGGACAGTCTGTGTGAGGGCTGATGTTAATGCCAGCAAGATGTGCATTTGTGGGGAAAGATTTGTCCTGTTCAAGCAGGAGCCACAGAAAAGGTTAAAAGTAGGAAAGTGATAAAAATAGTTAAAAGAAAGAATTAGAAATATAATCTCAGAAGTTTGGATTTGATAGAGAGCAGGAAGCTGTAGATGTGTTTGGGAGTGTGTGTGTGTGTGTCTTTTTAAGACTTGAGGAAAGTGTCATTTTCCAGAAGGACAGTAGAGAGTACTCAAACTTTAGTTATGTGGTGCAATGTAGTAGTCAGGAAGAATGTGATTTAGGGCTTTATCCTATTTCAGGGAAGGGCAGCACTCTCATACGGCTGTTGGGTCATTCTGAGTGAGAGATGAGAGTATCTGGTTGTTAGAGTTACCAATTTTATGAACCAGGAGGGTGGACCAAGGAGTATGGCAGGAGGCAGGTCCTAGGTATGCAGTATTTGCAAACCATAGGAACCTACTAGGTAGAGGGAGTATGGACAAGGTGCTAGGTGTCTATGTGATTTCATGCCCATTGAATTGAATTGCAAAGATCTGAATCCAGTGATTTCCGTTGGAATTCCTTAGATTTATTTAAAACTTTTATGTAATTACCCCAAATAAAGCCATTAGAGACTGCTTTGTTAATCACCTTGTTTCTGGACATAATTGGGATTTTCTTTGTTTTGAAACCAAAATAGAAAGGCAATCCCTTATCTTCTCTGTAGATCCTCCTATACTAATAGCATTTTCACAATGCCCATTATTCCTTATGTCAAGTCCATATTTATTAATAACTTAAAAAAATATAGTGAGGTGATCCAAAAAGAAACAAGGAGGTCTATAATGATGCCTGATGTCCATTGGTCTTTGTGATTATTTCTATGAATGATCAATAAATATTAACAATGCTCTAGGTGCTGTGTGTGCTCAGGGCTAGTCACATGCATGGGTCACAGTGGGGAACACCAATGCCCATTTTAGTCCAAAGAGGGTGTCTTCTATTTGGCATCTAGAGATCTATTATCCTTTATTTCCACTAAAAGCCAAGCAAAAGGAAATGGGCTAAAGTTTTGGGCAGGAATTAACAATTAGCTGTGAAATTGTATCTGGGGACTACTGGAATAGCTATGGGGATGCGTTGGAATCTTTCTTGGCATCTAAAAGGATGGTCTGGAGACATTTTGGCCCCAGATTAGTTTTGGATTTCATCAGGACACGGTTTAGATGGAGCTTTCAGATTTAATGGTCCCAATACTTCTAGCTCCAGCCTATCACTATGTATTCGGGAGGAAAGGGAAGACATCAGCAGAAGGTGACCTGGTCACAAAGAGAAGAACTGACTCAAATACTCCTTTATTAGCATGCCCGGCAGTCTGACTCTTTGTGGAGATAGGGTGCTGCAGGAGCAAGAACATGGTCTTCCAAGTGACAAAGAACCAAGATCAAATTCCAGCTCTTTTTTACTGGCTATATGAGCTTGGGACAGTTGTCTAACCTCTCAGTCTGTGAAGTGGAATAATAATGCTCATGTCATTGGGTTGTTATGGGGGTTAAATGAAATAACATCTGTGTATTATTTGCAACTCAACAAATTCTGGTTCTCTTTCACCCCTCTCTCCAGGTAGCCCTAAATGTTGCACATATACCTTGATATCCCTATTTGCCAGATACCATTTTTCTCTGCCTCCAGCCTCTGCACATGCTCCGCAATGCCTCTAGAGTTCAAGCCTTGGTCCCCGGTGTATTAGTTTGTGTTAGTCCAACAAAATAACAATAAGATGATAGAGTTTTTATAAGCATACTAACATGAACCAATGTTGTACCTTCTTTCCAGGAATTTTTGCTTGCTGACAAATTTGGTTGTAAATCAAAGCCAAGGGAGTTCTATCTTCCTACCCACTCCTCTGATCTAATGTTCCTGATTTGGAGCTAGATTATTCTGGGTGGGATTTGGTTCTAACCAAAAGTGATGGCAAGCTTGTTTATAAAAGACATTTAGGGAACAAGAAACCATAACCTTTAGTACTGGGACATTGTTTTCCTCCTACGTTTTCAGGGTGACAAAGATCAAACCTACAGAAGTTGTAAGAATGGTAGCCCTAATACCCCTTTATCTTTCAGTGAGATTGAACAGTTGTTAATATTTTGTCATATTTTCTTGCTCCCTCCAATATGTGTGTGTTTGTGTATATGAAATATGATCCATATGCAAAGTTTACTAATTACTCAATTTTTTATAGAAAAATATCTTTCCCTGATCCAGGTGCAATCCAGGGCTCTGCACTGCATCTCATGGTCAGGTCTCTTTGTGCTCCTTTAATCCGCAACAGTTCCTCAACCTGACCTTCCTGACATTGACAGTTTTGAATAGCATAGGTCATTGTATTATAGAAAGTCAACGTTCTGTGGAAAATTGTTTTGTAGACAGATCATTTTTTAATTTCAAGCTTTTTATTTAAATTCTAGTTAGTTAAGACATATGGTAAAATTGGTTTCAGGTGTAGAATCTAGTGATTCATCACTTACCTCTAATACCCAGTGATCATCACAACAAGAGCCCTCTACTTAAAACCAGTCATCCATTTAGCCCATCCCCCACCCACCACCCTCCAGCGGTTTGTTCTCTCTCATTAAGAGTCTCTTATACACAAACAATGAATCATGGAACTAATGATGTAATGTATGGTGATTAACATAACAATAAAATTTTTTTAAAGTCTCTTACGGTTTGCCTCTCTCTCTCTTTTCATCTTATATTATTTTTCCTTCCCTTCCCCTATGTTCATCTGTTTTGTTTGTTAAATCCCACATATGAGTGAAATCATATGGTATTTGTCTTTCCGTGACTGACTTATTTCGCTTAGCATAATACCCTCTAGTTCCATCCACATCGTTGCTAATGGTAAGATTTCATTCTTTTTGATGTTGGAGTATTATTCCATTATACACACACACACACACACACACACACACACACACACACACACACCTTCTTTATTTATTGATGAACATTTGGGCTGTTTCCATAATTTGGCTATTGTTGATAATGCTGCTATAACCATCGGGGTGCATGTTCCTCTTCAAATCAGTATTTTTGTATTCTTCCGGAAATACCTAGTAGTTCCATTGCTGGATTGAAGGGTAGTTCTGTTTTTAACTGTTTGAGGAACCTCCATATTGTTCTCCATAGTGGCTACACCAGTTTGCGTTCCCAACAACAGTGTAGGAGGGTTCCCCTTTCTCCACATCCTCGCCAACATCTGTCTTTCCTGACTTGTTAATTTTAGCCATTCTGATGAGTGTGAGGTGGTATCTCATTGTGGATTTGATTTTTATTACCCTGATGATGAGTGGTGTTGATCATCTTTTCATGTGTCTCTTAACCATCTGGATGTCTTCTTTGGAAAAATTTTTGCCCATTTCTTGACTGGATTAATTTTTTGGGGGGTGCTAAGTGTGATTTCAGATTTTGGATACTAAACCTTTATCAGATATGTCCTTTGCAAATACCTTCTCCCATTCTGCAAGTTGTCTTTTAGTTTTGTTGATTGTTTCCTTTGCTGTGCAGAAGCTTTTTATCTTGATTAAGTCCTAATAATTCATTTTTGCTTTTTATTCCTTGCCTCTGGAGACGTGTCGGTAAGAAGGTGGTATGCCTGAGGTCAAAGAGGTTGCTGCCTGTGTTCCTCTGTAGAATTTTGATGGTTTCCTATCTCACATTTAGGTATTTCATCCATTTTGGCTTTATTTTTGTGTATGCAGTAAGAAAGTTGTCCAGTTTCATTCTTCTGCATGTTGCTGTCCAGTATTCCCAACATCATTTGTGGAAAAGACTGCCTTTTTTTCCATTGGATATTCCCTCCTGCTTTGTTGAAGATTATTTGACCATCGAGTTGTGGGTCCATTTCTGGGTTTTCTATTCTGTTCCACTGATCTAGGTGTCTGTTTTTGTACCAGTACCATACTCTCTTGGTGACTATGGCTTTGTAATATAGCTTGAAATCCAGAATTATGATGCCTCCAGGTTTACTTTTCTTTTTCAAGACTACTTTAGCTCTTCGGGTCTTTTGTGGTTCCATACAAATTTTAGGATCCTTTGTTCTAGCTCTGTGAAAAAATGCTGGTGGCATGTTGATAGGGATTGGATTAAATGTGTAGATTGCTCTGGGGAGCATAGACATTTTATTTTATTTTTTTTAAAGATTTTATTTATTTATTTATTTGACAGAGAGAGACATAGCAAGAGAGGGAACACAAGCAGAGGGAGTAGGAGAGGGAGAAGCAGGCTTCCTGCTGAGCAGGGAGCCCCCGATGCAGGGCTAGATCCCAGGACCCTGGGATCATGACCTGAGCCGAAGGCAGATGCTTAACCGACTGAGCCACCCAGGCACCCCAGCATAGATATTTTAACAATGTTTGTTTTTCTAATCCATGAGCATGGACTGTTTTTCCATTTCTTTGTGTCCTCTTCAATTTCCTTCATAAGTGTCCTATAGTTTTCAGAGTACTGATGTTCAAAAATCATAAGATACCCAGGAATAAACCTAGATTGATCGGTTTTATCATTAGATTCAGGTTACACATTTTGGGCAGGAATATTATACAAGAACATTGTTAAATGCAATTAGTGTCATGTAGGCAGGGAATACATCTTTTTCCTCTCCATTGTGTACATAGCATCAAGCACTAGGACTTGCATTTAGAAGGTGCTTAATACTTATTAAATGAATGAATGATGAATGACATAAGACTTTCACTGCTACACAGGTCTATTATTATTCTACTTGATAACAGGGGAATGAGCAGCCTTCTCCAATATTATAATCCCATTTTTACAATACATGTTTAAAGGTTAAGTGTAACCCAAGACCTCTATAAAGAGCCCACAGGAAGGGAAATGAAATGGGGATGATGATGTGAGGCAAACGGTGGAGTCTCTTTACCCTAGGGTGGGTGGTGATCATACTATGTGGAGAGTGGAGGATGAATAAGGTGGTCCTCAGCTGGAAAGAAACACAGAACCTAGGAGTCCATGGCCTGTTGCCTTGCTGAGATAAATTGGTTGTTTTGATTTCCAGATTTTATATCTTTCCCTCCCCTAACTGCCATTTGCATCCTAAGATGCCTTAGTGAAAATTGATTTCTGTCTTTCCTCCTTTCCTCCTTTCTCAGCAGGGACAGCCCCATGAGTCTCTCCTTCTCTACTCTCCACCTCCCACCACCCCCTCCACACACATAAGTGTATGTTTTCTAACATTTATATTCAGTGTTTGGGCAGCCATTCACTCCAGATTATTTGTTGTTGAGAAACTATATAACTCCTTGGACTTTTTACTTGGATGTAGAAGCTTTCATCCCTGTTGCCCAGGGGAAGTGAGGTTATGAGAGGTATTTTTTGCCTCACAGAAATGTGTTTTCAGGCTTCCCTTTGAGGGTCTATTTCTCTCTAGCTCTGAGTATTTCAGACGTTTCTGACAGTTTTTCCTGAGGCATCTGGGGCTTGGGACTGGATTCATCGATTTAATTCTGCACTGGTGACTGCCTGATTCACATGGTTCCTGTCCCCTTCCTGAGAATTTACCTAACCTTGTCTTTGCAGTCCTTAATTTCACTAGGTTCCAGGGCGCCTGGGTGGCTCAGTTGGTTAAGCGACTGTCTTCGGCTCAGGTCATGATCCTGGAGTCCCGGGATCGAGTCCCGCATCGGGCTCCCTGCTCAGCAGGGAGTCTGCTTCTCCCTCTGACCCTCCCCCCTCTCATGCTCTCTCTCTGTCTCTCATTCTCTCTCTCAAATAAATAAAATTTAAAAAATAAATAAATTAAAAATTAAAAAAAAAATTTCACTAGGTTCCAGAAAAAAGCGCTGTTGATCTCCATGTCAGCTCTTGATTATCCACAATACTGGTGGGCATAACCTAAAATAATGGATGATACTAAAATGACTTTTATTTCATTTTCAAGTGATGGAGTCCTGCCTGGAGATAATCTAGACAGTGAACAGCTTCAGTGAAAGCAATTTGTCATGTTACTGTCCCATGGGTGGCTATATGGCATCTCTTCTTTGGCATCTAGTGAGGGAAACAGATAGAAGCACGGAGTTTGTCCAGCCCTCATTATGTTGTCAGAAGCACCAGCCATCTACTGAGAGCTCTGTGCAAATTGTCTCCATGCCTTGTCTTCAAACTTTGGAGGAGGTCTTTCTTTAGATCCCAACAGTTAGTTCAAAGAACATGAAAATCGGTATACAACATGTGAAACTCAGTTTCACCCAGAGTAAGAGCCAAAGTCCTCACAGTGACTCTCAGACCCTCTGGGAAGGATCTGGCTTCCTGCTTTCTCTCTGATCTCATCCCCTACTGCTCAAATTAGTCAAATTCATAGAGACAGAAGGCAGAATGGTGGTTGACAGGGGCTGCTGGAAGGGAGGGATAGGGAGCTAGTGTTTAATGGGTACAGTGTTTCATCTGAGGAAGATGAACAAATTCTGGAGATGGATGGTGGTGATGGTTGCACAACAGTGTGAAAGGGAATCTGTCTTGGACCACCCATTTTAAAATCACAACACCCCTTCTGAGAACCTCCTAAGATTTGGTTGCTTTCCTTTTCTCTGTAGTACTGATTGCAAATCTAACACAATATATACTCTTATTACTAATGTGGTGTTTTGTTTTGTTTTGTTTTGTTTTTTTGCTTCTTACTGCAAGAATGTAAGCAACATGAGTGGAGGGACTTTTTTTTTCTTTGCTTTATCCATAGTACTAAATAAATAGGGAGAAATTTACTTACTGAATTAATGAATGACAGACCATGTTTGGACACAGACTTCTAGAGAAAGTACAAACAGAGAGAGAAAATGGGAAAATCACATATTTCATTTGATTTTGTAAACTATTTTTTACCCTTGAATATGAGACTCAGCCCCAGTGTTTATGGGGGGCTTTCATTCTGTTTACCATTGCCTATGTATTCTGAACTGTTTCTATGATAGAAGTGTTGGTTACACATGCAAAGCAACTGGTATCCAAACTATCTTTGAAGCTATTCAGGAGAGGACACAAGGCCAACTTCCTGATTGGCAGAAGTATTAACTCCCTACCATGGAAACCAGTGGAAGTTACTGCCTTGGAAAAAAGTTTTGAAAATAAAGGGTCCAGAGTGAGGGCAGTACCATTCTTAGAGACAGAGGAGGGAGCACAGTGACCTCTAAGACAAAGGAGGAGGGGGCGTGGAGCAAGATGGCAGAGGAGTAGGAGACCTGGATTTCGTCTGGTGTCAGGAATTCAGCTGGACAGGGATCAAACCATTCTGAACACCTACGAACTCAACAGGAGATCGAAAAAAAGAATAGCAGCAACTCTCTGAACAGAAAAGCAACCACTTTCTGGAAGGTAGGACATGCGAAGAAGTGAATCCAAGGCGATATTTGGGAGGATAGACGGCGGGGGAGGGGGCCTCCGTCGGCCGCTTCTGGCGAGCGGTAGAGTCGCGGAGCACAAAATCGGAACTTTTAGAAGTCGGCTCTGCTGAGGGACGTCGCTCCAGTGGCTAAGCCGGGAGTGGAACCCTCACGGGACAGTGTGGTCTCAGGACCCTCGGGGTCACAGAAAGACTGGGGGTGCCTGAGTGCGGCAGAGCTCCCAGGTATCGGAGTGGGGAAGCCGGCTGCAGAGACAGAGCCGAGGCGTGGGCTCTCAGCTCGGGGTTGCCATAAACCGTGATCCATGGCACAGTCGGGCCACTGCTCCTCCAGCAGGGACCCAACAAGTGGCAGATCCGGGGAGACTCCCCTTCCTCCCCCGGGAGGAGCGGCGCGGGAGCGCACCGCAGGGATCTGCTGGGTTTGGAGACTCCACACGGGGTCGGGTGCCAGAGATAGAAACGCTCGGTCACAGGCCGGGTGAGCACGGAGTGCGGCCGGAGACCGGAGAGACGGGAGTGATTGACTGCTTTTCTCTGGGGGCTCATTGAGGAATGGGGCCCCGAGTTCTCGGCTCCTCTGTGGCAGAGGTTGGGAGGCCGCCATTTTCACTCTCGTCCTCCAAAGCCAAATGGAAAGCTTGCAGGGAACAAAAGCTCCAGAGAGCAAACCCGAGCAGATTACTTAGCCCGGTCCGGCAAAGGCGGGGCAATTCCTCCTCCGGCAAAGACCTTTGGGAACCATGGCAACAGGCCCCTCCCCCAGAAGATCAGCAAGAACAGCCAGCCAAGACCAAGTTTACCGATCAAGGAGAACGGCAGAACTCCAGAGCTAGGGGAATACTGCACATAGAATTCTTCGCTTTTTTACCATGATTCTTTAGTCTTTCAAAGTTAATTTTTTAAAAATTTTTCTTTTTCCCTTTTTCAACCAACATCTTATCAATCCCTTTTTTAGAAAACATTTTTATTTTTCATTTTTAGAGTTATATTCTATCCCTTCATAGAAGTTACCCTTATTGGGGCGCCTGGGTGGCTCAGTCGTTAAGCGTCTGCCTTCAACTCAGGTCATGGTCCCAGGGTCCTGGGATCGAGCCCCGCATCGGGCTCCCTGCTCAGCAGGAAGCCTGCTTCTCTCTCTCCTACTCCCCATGCTTGTGTTCCCTCTCTCGCTGTATCTCTCTCTGTATCTCTGTCAAATAAATAAATAAAATCTTTAAAAAAAAAAGAAGTTACCCTTATTTTTGGCATATATATATATATATATATATATATATGTTGTTCTCTCTTTAAAATTTTGAGATACAGTTTCTTCTAATAGATCAAAATATACCCTAAATCTCTAGTGTATGGCTTTGTTCTAATCTCCTGCCTGATCACATTCTCTCCCTTTTTTTTCCTTTTTTTTTAAATCCTCTACTTTCTTTTTTCAAAGAACTTCTTATCAATTCCTTTTATAAAATTTTTTATAATTTTCATCTTTACAGTCATATTCCATCCCTTCATTGTATCAACCCTTATTTTTGTACATATATAAGTTTTTCTTTCTTTAAAATTTTGGGAAACACTTTCTTCTAACAGACCAAAATACACCCCAAATCTAGTGTGTTTCACTGATCTATGCACCAGCCTGATCATATTTGATCATATTCTGTTCTTTTTGTTTTGTTATGTTTTTGTTTTATCTTTTTCTTTTTCTTTTCTTTTTTCTTTTTCTTTTTTCTTTCTTTCCCTTTCTTTTCCCCTGGCTTCAGGTCTTTTCTGATTTGTTTAGAGTATATTTTCTGGGGACATTGTTACCCTGTTAGCATTTTGTTCTCTCATTCATCTATTCTCCACTGGACAAAATGCAAGATGGAAAAAAATCACCTCAACAAAAAGAACAAGAGGTAGTACTGACTGCCAGGGACCTACTCAATACGGATATTAGTATGATGTCAGACCTAGAGTTCAGAATCATGATTTTAAAGATACTAGCTGGGCTTGAAAAAAGCATGGAAGATACTAGAGAAACCCTTTCTGGAGAAATAAAGGAACTAAAATCTAACCAAGTCGAAATCAAAAAGGCTATTAATGAGGTGCAATAAAAAATGGGGGCGCTAACTGCTAGGATAAATGCGGCAGAAGAGAGAATCGGGAATATAGAAGACCAAATGGTGGAAAATAAAGAAGCTGAGAAAAAGAGAGATAAACAACTACTGGATCACGAAGACAGAATTCGAGAGATAAGCCATACTATAAGACAAAACAACATTAGAGTAATTAGGATCCCAGAAGAAGAAGAAAGGGGGGGGCAGAAGGTATATTGGAGCAAATTATAGCAGAGAACTTCCCTAATGTGGGGAAGGAAAGACGATGGACTCTGAAAAACAAACTGAGGGTTCTAGAGGGGAGGGGGGGTGGGAGGATGGGTTAGCCTGGTGATGGGTGTTAAAGAGGGCACATTCTGTGTGGAGCACTGGGTGTTATGCACAAACAATGAATCATGGAACACTACATCAAAAACTAATGATGTAATGTATGGTGATTAACATAACAATAATAAATTTTAAAAAAATGACAAAGCAGAGTGGGTAGGGCTGGCTGGGAAAGCAAGACAGCCTGTTCTTCAGGGAGTGGATTGCTGGACTTGACAGGAGTTCTTCCAGGAAACATGGGATGGAACTTGTATTTTAGAGTTTGGAAGGAGCTCAGAGACCGAGAGTAACACAGGGAGGAGGTGGGAGGGAAGGGGGAGCCAGGGAATTATGAAATCCATACAAGCTGGCTTACTGTTCCCTGGCTGTTGTCTGCATTTCTTTAAGCACCTCCCCTGACCAAGCACCGCTTTTGGGAGAGACTGTTTGCTAATGAAACTGAGATTCACAGACCCAGGTCCCTCATCAGGAAATGTCCTCAGGACACTCTTGAAATAGATGACTGTGCATGTTCTAGTGTCCTGTTTATACCTCTGTTTGGCCCTTTCTCTTTTTCCACAACACTTCTTCAAGGAATCTCAAGTTATAGTAGTTATTAAATACATCTCTGTATTCATTTTCTCTGTCCTAAATGCCTCTTTTGGTTGCTTGCTACAATTATGAGCAAATCCTTGTCCTGTGTGAGGAGGGTTGGAGACGGGACTGTGGAATCCAGAATGAAGAGGCATTTAGATCCTGGCCCTGCCCTCTGGAAGCTTTTAGACTATAAAGGAATTTAAGGAACACATTCAGGACTGACATATAGGGAAAATTAGTTTCAACTGACCATCAGGATGGGCTTTAAGTGCTGGTGGGAAGGGGAGGAAGGTTGGAGATGGAGATCAGTCAGGATGGCTTAGGAAAGTCTTCCTAGATGCAGGGTGGGGAAAGGTTGTAGAATAGGGCTGAGAGAGGCTGCAGGGTCAAGACTGTACAGAAAGGAGTGAGGAGGGCATCCCTGGCATGGCAGGTCCCTTACCCAGGCCCCAGGCTCATCCCAGGAAGGGTAAGTCAGGATGTGAGGAGCTGAGTTAGGAAGGAGGTGATGTATCTGAAGGTAGGGGGAGAATCAGGGTGGGGCTCTGACAGCTGGGTCAGAGAGTATGGACTGAATGTAAACTATTGGAATAATTATAGATTATTGCATGATAATAGGCGTATCTGAACATGGCGTTTGAGGACCATGATTGTCTGTGTTGTTATAAAGTGGATTTCTGGTAGGCTCTCTCAGGATTCCCCATCATGGGTGTGCTTTCTCTTCTATATGTTTGGTTGATGTTCATTTCTGCCACTTCCTGTGGAGTCATAAAACATGATTATTTAATTCCCAGAAGTTTTGTTCTTTGGGTTGCTTCTCTGGTATCTTGATACTTTGTCTGTAGGCCCACTGTCCCTCATCTTCAGAAAAAGTGGGAAGAGCACAAGGACCGCCCTGCAGAACACAGTTGAGAGAAATAGAAGTTATCAAGCATTACCAGTCTCTGACCTTGCCATTCAGATGGTCCTCCTCTGGGATTCCTGCTCAGGGTCCATGATGGATCTCAGAAGGTGCATAACATTTTTTTGAAGTGACCAACCTCAGAGGGGTGTGTGATTCAACAAATGTTTAGAACCACTGTTGTGGTCTTTGTTGAGTGGCTGGGTATGGATCCCCAGAGACAGAAACGTGGCAGAAGCATCCTTAGTGCCAACTACAGGAGACTCCAAAGACAGCTGAAGGGGCTGAAAGAGAGAGAGGAATTAGGAAAAGGGAAATGGGTTCAGAGGGAAACGGTAGGAGGGGTGCCCCATCATCTCTGTTCTTCACCCTCTTTCTAGCAGGTATTCCTTCTTCGTATTCTCCATATCGTAGCAATTACAGGATTCAGTTCCCCTTCAGTTTAAATCTACTGAATGCCTGCCGTTTATCAGGCTCTGTACCAGGTCCTTTCACAACATTATCTCCTGCAATTACTGTGCTGAACCTGCAGTGCACAGAGTGGAGTCAGTCCCTCCCTCAGTCATGGTGTGTTCCCATCATCACTTCCTGTCAGGCCCCTTTTCTTTCTTTCCTTTTTTTCTTTTTTTAAAAAAATTTCATTATGTCCAGGTAGGCCCTTTTCAATGCATTTATTATCCTGTTTCATCCTTATCTCTATTTTCATTTCCCCTCTGCATTGGAAGCATTTGCTTTAGTGTATTTAACAAATGCTCTTCCAGTCCGTGTTCTATATTTGTTTTAGGTCCATTCATCCATTCAACAGCTACAGTGCCCAACTGTGTGTGTGTTCTCAGTTATACTAAGCTTGTGCTTCAGGATGGTGCCCCAGTGACGCTCCCATCAGCAGTGTGGGGTAGTGTATATCTTCTTACGGAATTCTCACATTGACCCAGTGAGGGAGGTCAAGTAAGGTTCTCAGTGGATGAAGAGACTGAGGCTTAGAGATATGAAGGAAATTACCCAAGTTCATGTCATCACGAGGAATGGCCAGGGCTCACATCCAGCATTTCTGACCAAGTGTTCATTGTTCTTATCTCTATAGTACCTAGCAGTGCCTGTTCCAGATGAGGCATCTGTAGACAAAGATACTATTATTATTATTATTGTTTTGAGCCTTGCATTTCTCGATATCTGGTCTAACACAGTAAGCCTAGGACCCCCCATGTGTTAGCACCAGCATGGATAGGGGTGTCTAATTAGAGTCCTTAGCATTTTAATGTGAATGATATGGAATAAAACTGTTTTCATTGTCTCATGAGGGCTAGCTAACAAGCTCGAGCTTTAGTGGATGATTTTGAGCCTGCACATTTATAAAGGCTGACTGATTTTCAATGTCCGGTTACTTTGGACCAGATTTCAATATGAAGTACTAGGTAGATGATATTAAGTCCATATTGTTTGCTAGGCACTGAGCTACGTACTTACAGACAACATTTCACTTATTTCTCACAGCTGCGCTGTGAGTTATTTACTTTTACTCCCATATGACTATTGCGGAAACTAAAGCTCAGAGAGGTAAACTAATTCGTCCAGAGTCACCGGGTGTGAGATTGAGGTGTGATTTGAACCTGAACAGTCTACCTACAGAGCCTTACTCCTAACTACTGAACTGCACTGCATTCCTGTGAAGGAAGCTTTTAGAATCTCTTCCCCTTGAACTTGAGGACAATTTCTTCTCAGTTGGGGTTTTTAGAGCAGTCATGGGAAGTACAGGGCTAGTGGACAAGAATCTCCAGAGGGAGAGGATCTGAAGTTTGAAAATGTCCGCAGGTGACTTCATTATGTCTTCCTCTATCCCTGAAGTGAGAACCTCTGCCTTAGGACATCCTACCTGGATTATAGGGCCTGGGCATGATGCCTTCAAAAAAGTAGGGCTTCTCTAACTGGGTGTGGTTGGTTGGTTGCCCATAACCCCAGGCAGCCTGATGTTTTTAACAAGTGTCCTCCAAGGCAAATGATTCTTTATCAGACTGTGTGACTCATAACCTGCCATGAGTGATGGGCAGTCAAGGTTTTATCACAGTTGGTTTTCCCTTCACACTATGCATGTTGCTCGCCTTCTACAAGGAAGTTAATATCATTTATATCTTTACCTGAGCCTACATTATAAAGGTTTCTTGGCTACAAAGTATGTATCTCAATGTCCAGTATATAGGGATACTGGATTATGGCCTCTTTTAGGTGTCTCTTCTCAGTGTGTTCATTTGTTCAACAAATGCTTATTGAGTACCTACCTCACAGTCTGATGGAGGAGACCAGCAGCTGACCTGGAATTTGGATACATGAGGATCAATGGCACATGGGGGAAGCTGGTCCTAGGAGAGCACATGGGAAGGGCAATGTAAGGGTCAGGGGAGGCTTCCTGAGGAAGCAAATGCTGAGCTGGAAACTGAAAGAGAAGTGGGGGTTAGCTAAGTGAAGGGGCCAAGAGGGCATTAGAGGCAAGGGAACAGGGTGAGTGTCAAATTTTGTGGCTGGAGTAGGAACTGGGCAGGGGATGAAGCTGGAGGAATAAGCACAGGTCATATTATAAACAAAGGCAGGACTATGAAGGAAGGGCAGTGTGGAACCACGGGAAGGTTTGAAGCCTGGTCGTGGTTTGGGAACACCTCAGATAGTATAAAAAGATTCCCTGAGTTAAGAATTGACACTCAGGGGTGCCTGGGTGGCTCAGTCATTAAGCTTCTACCTTTGGCTCAGGTCATGATCCCGGGGTCCTGGGATAGAGCCCCGAATTGGGCTCCCTGCTTGACGGGAAGCCTGTTTCTCCCTCTCCCACTCCCCCTGCTTGTGTTCCCTCTCTCGCCGTCTCTCTCTCACTGTCAAATAAATACATAAAATCTTAAAAAAAAAGAATTGACACTCATTATCTATCTCCTGTGCTTGTTGCTAATCATAACATTGGAACTGGTGAGTGGCAAATAAGGAGTCTAGATGGATTTGTAGACAGAAGGGTTGACCCATAACCCAGTGGTTCCTTTTGATCATCTATAGAGAAGACTTCTCAATTTTGTCTTGATCTTTCTGCCTTTAAAGACTTCTGAGAACATTTCTTAAAATTCTCTTAAAAAGGAAGCATGAGTAAGGAGGAGAGTGGGGCTGCATGACTTTGTTTTCTCTGTTCTCCACTTCTCATTTCCTAGGCATTTCTGTATATTGTTCATCCAGAGCCTGGCTCCCCTTGTGGAATGGGCCATTTGAAGAGAAGTAGGGGAGGAGGGGGAAGAGGGAGCCACTCACAGGATTCCTTCAGTAAGAAAACATTCAGACAACAGTTTGAATGAGTTAAAAATAACTCCTTGTGAAAAATTCACTGGGAGTTACAAGTGAGTGTTTTAATACAAGCTCACAGAGCAGGACAGACCAGGCCCCTGGCAGCTGACATCACAGATGGCTCAGGGTGTGTAGAGAACACAGTGTGGCCAATGAGGAGACTGTCTGCAGAAGTGTGCTCACCTTCTCTCCTGGGACCCAGAGAGGGAGGAGACAGAAGGAATTGTTTTGGTTGAGAGCAACTGAGCTAAGTGACTTATTTCTTTTCTCACTACCTATCACACTGTCATAACTGTGGACATAAAAATGGTAGTGAATTTTTATCTGGTTGCTTTGGGGGCTATTCACAAAATAGCCTTTCTAGCTCCTCTTGCTTCCCAGTCATGGACCCTGGGTTGGCTGCTGCCCCGATTTCTCCAGTGTTTCCTTCCCAGGCAGCCTGGTTCTCTCCTTCTTGCAGGTGGTTATGAAGACCCTGCCCCTTTCTTCCTCCTCCTCTCTGTTCACAGCACCCCTGTGGGCCTAGGTGGGGAAAGGGAAGGGGTGGACTGTACATTCTTGGTTATCTGCACAGCTGAATGGATGTTGCAAAATGAGGAGAAAGGGGGCCAAATTGTCATCTCATCTTGGGTAGCAGATTTTGGGTCTCAGAGTTTTAAGACAGAGAGACCAATATTTGTATTTAAATTCTGATGATATATAAAGAATGGGTCTTTAATTGCGAAGAGGCATCTAGTTCATGAATTAATGTATCATAACTCATGCTCAAGCAGCGTGCACACATCCTGTTATGAATTCATGCACAATACATTCATGCTCTGTTGTGTCTTACTGCCTAATTAGCACATGAAGCTATGACTTCGGAAGTCAAATGGGATTATTTTATGTGGTGTGTAGAAAAGGAAAATGTTGGGGTGCCTGGGTGGCTCAGTCAGTTGAGAGTCTGACACTTGATATAGGCTCAGGTCTTGATATCAGGGTTGTGAGTTTGGGCCCCATGTTGGGCTCCATGCTGGGCATTGAGCCCACTGAAAAATAAAATTTAAAAAAAAAGCAGAATGTTGGGAGGTATTTGGTACTTTTTCTGGAGGGAAAGCAGGATTGATTTTTCTATGGTGTCTTTTGGTGTCAGTTTCTATGACACTTGGGATGCAACACGTTACATGAGACTTTTGAGTTTTGGTTGGTTGGTTGAACACCATTGTTCAGTAAATAATTTATTTTTTCTCTAGGCATTCTGGAAGGATAGCATGACCAGAAGAAATACGAAGTAGCAGCTCTGAAGCCTGAGCACGGACCTTGGCAGCCCCAACCCAACTTGGCTTAACTCAGCCTCATTGAACCAGATCCAACACTCTTGGCCCCTGGGCTTGCTAAAGCTCTCTGATCTGTAGAATCTTCTCAATTCCAGTTAGAATGCTACGTCAGGCACTTCGCAGATTTGGTCAAAAGCTGGTACGCAGATGTCCGCTGGAGAAAGAAGTGCCTGAGTTTCCAATTGGCAGAAGACTGAGCACTCTGGATTTAGTGACTCTGGGTGTGGGCCGCACAGTGGGTGTTGGTGTGTATTTCTTGGCTACTGAGGTGGCCAGTAATCAAGCAGGACCATCCATTGTGATCTGCATTTTGGTGGCTGGCCTAACATCGTTGTTGGCTGGGCTGTGTTATGGAGAGTTTGGTGCCCGGATTCCCCATTCTGGCTCCACATATCTCTACACCTATGTCACTATAGGTGAACTCTGGGCTTTCATCACTGGCTGGAACCTTATCTTATCCTTTGTTGTTGATGCAGTTTTTGTGATCCGGGCCTGGATCTTAACTTTTGACACCTTGTATGGGAAACGGATCTCTGAGACCCTGCATGAGAGCATCTCACAGCAAGTTCCCCAAGTCATTGTAGACAATATAGCCTCCTTTGCTATGATCTTTCTGTTGTTGATGACAGAAATTCAAAATCTGAGATTTCGTGAGTACTACCTATTTTACAAACTGTTCACATTGGTAAAACTTTTGCTTGTCAGTTTTGTCATCATCTCTGGCTTCATAAAGGGGGACCTGCACAACTGGAAGCTCACAGAAGAGGACTACATAGAGGCTGAACTCAATGACACCTCTGGCTTGGGTCCTCTGGGCTCTGGGGGATTCATGCCTTTTGGCTTTGAGGGGATTCTCCGTGGATCAGCTACCTGTTTCTACGCTTTTATAGGTTTCAGCGTTATTGTTACCAGAGTCAAAGAATCACACAATCCAAAGCGTTCCATCCTAATGGCCATTGTGATTTCACTGCTCATCTGCTCTTTGTTGTATTTTGGTGTCTCTGCAGCACTTACACTCATGGTGCCTTACTACCAGCTTCGACCTGGGAGCACCCTGTCTGAGGCATTTCTCCACATTGGCTGGGCCCCTGCCTACTATGTTGTAGATTTTGCATTCGTCTGTAGTATTGTTATTGGCAGTTATCGGAACTTTACTTTCTCCATACATCAGATGATATATCGTATGGCAGAGGATGGTCTCCTGTTCCCTGTTCTTGCCACGTTCCTTTCCAACGCATATGCCCACTTCCTGACCATTGTGATCTTTGTCACTATTGCAACAATCATGGTATTCTTCTTTGGAGTCACTGATCTTCTGGACCTCAGATTAATTGGGACGCTGATATCTTATTCCCTGGTAGCTTTTTGTGTTCTCATCATCAGGTATCAGCCTGAGTTGGCGAATGGGGGAAATGAAGCATGGGTGCAGGAGGAGAATGGGGGAAATGAGGCTCAGGTGCAGGAGGAGAGTGGACCTGCAGCAAAGAAGCTGACTCTACAGGGACTATTTTTTCCAGTCAGTAGCAGGCCCACTCCACTCTCTGGTCGGGTTGTCATTGTTTGCTCCTCACTGCTTGCTCTGCTTCTGACTCTTCTCTGCCTGGTGCTGACCCAGTGGCCAGGTCTGCTCTCTGGAGACCCAGCGCCGATCACAGTGGTTGTGCTGCTCCTGGTGCTCATCACTGGGATCACTGGGGTCATCTGGAGACAGCCACAGAGCTCTACCTCCCTTCCCTGTAAAGTCTCCGCTGTGCCTCTCCTCCCACTCCTGAGCATCTTTCTGAATGTTTGCCTTATGATGCAGATGACAGCTGGAACCTGGCTGAGATTTGGTGTCTGGATGCTGATTGGACTTGCTCTCTACTTCACTTATGGGATCCAGCGCAGCCTGGTGGCTTAACCCCACTTAAAGGCCCAAACTGTAGACTCAGCAGTGAACTCAGCAGTACCAGTACATATTCAGTTTGACATCATCAAACCTGAATGCAGTCTGGTCCCCTGCACAATAATGGGGAGTACTCTTCAGCATATGGAAATCAAGGGCTCCTATGAGATATTGGTGGGGAACACTAATAAAGCTTCATATTTACGGTGGAGTGAAGGATGTTTCTTTGCTCTTCCCCCCTTTTTTTTCTTTACTTTCTACTTTTTAATTATGTCTATAGCTGCTTACTGGCTTTTACAAAATTAGTAATAAGAGAAACTTGAAAAAGTGTTTTCCTTTTCTTTGGTTAAATATCCACTAGTGAAGGAGGTGCCTAGCTGGCTCAGTCAGTAGAGCATGACTCTTGATCTCAGGCTGGTGAGTTTGAGTCCCACGTTAGCTGCAGAGATCACTTAAGAAAATATCCAGTAGCAGAATTACTGGATCATATGGTAGTGCTGTTTTAATTTTTGAGGAATCTCCACACTGTTTTCTGTAATGCCTGCGCCAATTGACATTCCTACCAACAGTGCGTGAGGATTCCTTCTTCTCCATATCTTTGGCAACACTTGTTATTCTTGTCTTTTTGATTTTAGCCATCCTGACAGGTATGAAGTGACAGCTGATTGCACTTTTTTAAAAGAGTTTAATATGTTTAATTTTTTTATGTTCAGTTAGCCAACATATAGTACATCATTTGTATTTCTCTGATAATTAGTGATACTAAGCATCTTTTCATGTGTCTGTGGCCATCTGTATGTCTTCTTTGGAAAAATATCTATTCAGGTCCTCTGCCCATTTTTTAATTGGATTTTTTTTGTATTGAGCTGTATAAGTTCTTTATGTATTTTGAGTATTAACCCCTTATTAATATATCATTTGCAAATATCTTCTCCCATTCAGTAGGTTGCCTTTTTTTGTTATTGATAGTTACCTTTTCTGTGTAAAGGCACTTTTGTTTCATGAACTGGAAAAGATACATGCACCCTTATGTTTATTGCAACATTATTTACAATAGCCAGGGTATGGAAGCCACCCAAGTGTGCATCAGTAGATGAATGGATAAAGAAGCTGTGGTCTAGATACATATCCAATGGACTATTACTCAGCCATAAAAAGGAATGGAATCTTGCCATTTGTAACAACACTGGATGGACCAGGTAGGTATGATGTTAATTGCAATATGTCAATCTGAGAAAAACAAATGCCATATGTTTCACTCTTATGTAGAATTAAAGAAATAAAAAAATTAAAATGATAAAAGAAAAAAGAGAGACAAATACCAATACCAAAACAAAAACAAAAACACAACACCCTAGACCCCCTAAATAAAGGGAACAAACTCGTGGTTGACAAAGGGGAGATGGGTAGGAGAATGGGTGATTTAAATAAAGGGAATTAAGAGGAAACTAATACTGATGAGCACTGAGAAATATGGGGAATTGTAGAATCATTGTATTGTACACCTGTGAGTAATACATTAACACTGCATGTTCATTGTACTTACGTTAAAAAAAAAAAGATGAAATATGGCCCTTGCCATTAAGGAGCTTTTATTCTAACACAAGGGGTAAAGCATAGCTGTAACAAAGTAGAAAGTGATGTCATAAGTAATATACAAATGAAGTGCCTTGGGAATTCAGAGTGGAGGATGATCAGTTGTGGCTGGTACAGAGGTGAGAGTTGATTGGTGAAATCAGAGAACACTTTGTAGAGGAATGGCTTTTGAGTTGGCTCACTTCAGGGATGGGATTTGCCACATCTGGGCAGCGGGGAGAAGCTGTAGGCAGTGAGAGCACCAGGAGGAAAAGCAGAGGAAAAGGAAGCAGCGTTCAGAGCACACTGAGCAGGCTGTGTAGCTTGAGCCTTGGCTGTGTGAGGGAGCAACGGAGCATGCACAGGTGGGTTGGAGTCAGAGCTTTCCTCTGAGCACAGAGCACTTTGGCTTTGAACCCACCGCCCATGCTGAAAATCCCTGGGTTGGTACTTTTCTTAGCAACATCTGCATTCTTGGACTTTAGAATTTCTCTACTGTTGTCTGCTTTGGTCCACCTCCTCAGAAAGTGCACAGTTGAGAGCCACGTGTCCTGGGTTCTGGGCTTGTTTCCACCACTAACTAGCAACGTGACTTTGAGTATGCCTCTCAGTTCCTTACATGCTCTGCTTACTTATCTGTAACATGGGAGGTCACAACTGATCATTTCTCATGTTCCATTTCCGTAAATTCTAGGATTTCCTCTGGTTCTTCCGTCCTGTTATTCTCTTAACTAGGTCTCTCTCCTGCACATGATCTGTACCTGCATCCTGCCCACCTTTCTCTACAACCTATTATTGGAGCTATAGAGGTCCAATAAATCATACCCCATTTCCCCCTCATGTGTTTGGAACCTATTGATAATCATGACATAGAGAGAGACGATTAAACCATCAGCTGTATATCTACAGCCTAACTGGCTTACTAATCCTGCATCACTAAATTAGACAGACTTACTCCTCATCACAAGAAGTCCTGAGCATCCCTCGCCTGCCATCACAGGAGAGAGTCTGCTTTTATTAGTCTTTCTCCTCTATCAGGATGAATTACATGTGTCCAGTGGGCAGGTTTGTTCTGGACAAAAACAAAAAACAAACATTGGAGGAAGCTAACCGGGCATGCTTGGTGTTATGTCTTCTCTTCATTAATCAAGGTCCCAGTGAGAGAGGGCCCCATGGAGAGTGGCAAGGAATAGTACTCTGCTCAGGGTGTTCAAACTTCAGGGGGTGCCATGACACCTGGAGGGCTTGTGAAAATAGATTGCTGGGCCCCTGTCCCCAGCGTTTGGAATTCAGGAGGTCTGGGTGGGGCCCAGAACTTGTACTTCTAACAAGTTCCCAGGTGATGCTGATGCCACTGGTCCACGGACCACACATTGAAAACCAAAGCTCCAACTGATGCCTCTTCACATGTAAAGATGAAGTGAAGGAAACAAAGGTGTCTTTGTACACTCAATCTTCATTTAATGAAACATTTATATTAAAATACCATCGTTAATCCTTTCACAATGGGCAAATTATAATCATTTCACAATTATATGTATATCAAATTAACACTATGTACACTTTAAATATCTTACAATTTTATATGTTGACTGCACACTAATAAATCTGAAATTAAAAAAATAGCATACCACAGTTATGTCTTTTCTTTTCTTTCTTTTTTTTTTTTTTTGTTCTTTATTAGACACCATAGGTACATAGTGTATCCTGTTCACTCCCCCAGAGCATCCAGCTGGGGACCAGGCACATAATGAGCATTTAATAAACTCATGTTAAATTGAATTGAGCCTTACACATTTCACTGGTACAGAAAATTCTCCTTCCTTTCAGACTAGCACTGTGCTACTTCTTTAAAATTATCTTCTGGGAGACTTCCTTGAAAAACAGCATTTCTCTCCATCCAGAATTGTCTGTACCTGGCATCTAGAACTGTACCCAGGCACTTCTAGTCTTGCTTTTGTGTGGCTATGCCTGAGTTCTGGTGACTGTCTTATGTGTTCCATCCCAGTACAATCTTGCTCAGGGCAAGGAGTAGCTTCTACATTTCCTCTAGATCCAATAGTAAGAACAGTGTTGTTCATTCAAAGAGCAACAGGGAAAATACAGCCCTGGGGCAGGAGAGTGCCTGACATGACCTCCCCAGGTCCTGCTCCATCTCTTCCCATGGGATGTAGGGAGGGGTTACAAGGAGTGAAATTGAGAGAAGACGCAACCGGTTCTTTCTGATTCCAGGGAATCCCTGAAGAGGAGACTGGCTCCAGTGTGGGCACAACAGGCATCCTTCTTGATGCAGTGAGTTTTATGCTTTGGTATGGGAGGACCAGAGTTTTTCTATTGTATTTATGCATGGGGCCTGACCTGGGAGGGAGGGAGAGAAGATACTTTCTTATTTGCTGAATTTCTCATCAAATGTAGGTGGTTGTAGGGAAGACTACCAGAGGCAAGATTACCCATACACTTACCTACTCCTTTAGATGCTTCTTTGAGGGACTGGTGCAAAAACCTTGTGAGAGCATCTACGATTTTGGGGGAGAGAGAATTGATACCATACGTGGAGAGAAAATGGACTGAAATAGGAGGATTAATAACTGGATAGGGATTGAGGCATCATTATTCTGGAAGGGAAGGTATGAGTTGAAACTGAGAAAGAGGTATGGGTCAAGAAACACTTCCTGGAGAAGGTTGTCTATGGAGCAATTTAGGAAATAAAAGACAGGTGAGTTGGAAAAGAAATGGGACAGTAATTCTAGTCACATGGACCTTTAAGAAACATGAATTAATGAAACTCTTGTGAGGGATATATTTTTTCACATATGAAGGGGATTTATGAGCCAGCTTTGTACTGTGTATTATGCCATGGAGTGAGACTCCTGAATCAGGAACTGATGAGATATGATTTTCATTGCCATCTGGAGGATAGACAGAGAGAAAGGTGTGGACAGATGTACTCTTCCTGGGAGACAGCTGTAGCAACTGCCACAGTCATGTAGATCCTGCTCTTCAAAGTGTGGTCCATGGACCAGGAGCCAGGGTGTCCCCTGGGAGCTTCTTAGAAATGCAGATTCTCAGGCCCCCATGCAATGTGCTGAATCAGAATCTGCATTTTTAGCAGATTCAGATTTAGCAAGCTCCTAGAACCCCCTGATGGAAGGTACTGAGAAGCCATTTTATTTACTTCTTATTTGCAAATGTGACTCACTATTTGAGCCACCCCAGAAAGAGGAGAATTAAAAATTATACTAATTAAAGAATCTAGAGTGGAGATTGTGAGAAACTGGTCATTTGTGGAACGAATTTCATAAAAATGCAATGACCACTGACAGAAGCAAGGATGGTAAGAGGAGTTGAATGTCTCTGTTACTTCTTTAGAAAACCTGAAGCAAAGCTCCTGGAAGCTGGAAGCAGGATGACCTGTAGGTGATTTGAAGGCAGACACAGCCCAGGAACCCCTCCTCCACCTTCTAATGTTTTAGGAGGGATTTTTATGACAAACTTTAGTTTACATCTGACATTTCACAGTGTCTCTTATGCAGAGAAGGAGGAAATACAGATATTTATTGACATATGGTGTCAGAAGATCTAGGAAAATTGATTCTGAAGGTGGAAGGAGGAGGGGTTTCTCTCTTTCCCCAGGTATGCAAATGACCTAACTTAATTTTGTAGTATATGCTTTTCTGCGCTTTGTGCTCCTCCGGGTAATGAGATTAAGGAATCCTTTCATTCTTACTGAAGAACTCAGTGGGGGGAGAGAAGAGATGAGAGATATATAGATGGAGGCATATGGGTGTCCTGTCCCATTTGAGCCATTGCCCCTTCAATAAGATCATGTGCAAGAGAATTGGCGATAAATGGACCCTGAGCTGGGACCCCGGTCCTTGTATTCAAAGTATCCAGCTTCTGCAGTTTTATCTTAAATTTCACTGCTCCTTGCATTTTACTCTCTCATGATGAACAGAAGTTTAATATCAAATGATGCCCAAAGTCAAGAAATCCTTCCCAGTAGCTGTGTCTTTCCTTGGAATTCTGTCTTCCCAATCTCTGACTACTAAAATCCTACATGAATATCAAGGTCCACTTTAAATGTTATCTCCGCCTACGCCTTCCTCGATTATCTGCCTCTGAAGAAATTTATTTCCTTCGATCTCCTCTACTCCTTTGTGTCACTCTCACCACAGCTGTCCCTCTGCACACTGTCTTCATTTGTAGTTACCCTGTGTCTTCTCTTTCTCCCTCACTCAACTGTAAGCTTCTGGAGTGGGGAGACTGTGCCCTGCACAGTTTCATATTCTCTCCACTGTGCTTAATGCACAGCTAAAGAATTAGCTAAGTAACTTTCATGCGTGGTATAAAATAAGGGGAAAGAGCCCATGAAGAGAAATGTAGAGGTAGAGGTATTATGAATACTGACAAAGGATATTACTGTGATTGTAGATCTGCACATGATACTTTCAGGTATGGATCATCATATTAGGAAATGTTGATTCCCACCAGTAGATTTATTCCCATACAATATATTTATTCATTGTTCATTTTTTCTGTCATTCAAATTTAGAGCTTTTCCTAGAGGGAAATAGACAATAAGCAAGAAAACAAATGTTCAATAATTCCAGAGTGTGATGAATCCACAAAGGAAATAAATAAGGTCTTGTGATCAAGAATAACAGGGAATTTTGTTTAGATAAGGAGGGAGGCCAGGAACAGCCTTTATGGTCACTGTCATATATTTACCCTACTATGATTATGAGTTAATTCAGTTCCTAATCCGAAGAACAATAATAATAAAATCAGTAACAGAAGGAGAATAAAAGCCTTCCCACCAGGGTGTGTGTTTGTCAACCCAAGCTTAGGACTGATTCGTTCTCTCGTCCCACATCCAACCTCCCCCCTGCCTTGGGAAGAGAGGAAGTCAGGGCGCTCCCCTTGCCTCAGGATGGACCCTGTCCCCTCTTCTCCAGCCTAGGAATCTGCAAGCAAAACAGGGCTTAAAACCTTTGATCTTGCTAGAGACTTGGAGACATATCAAAGCAGAGGACTCTGAAATAATGCCCAAGGATGTGAGGTTCTGGGGAAGAGATGGAGACAAGTTCACAAAGAGAGAGGCAAATTGCTGTCACAGAGACTCCCTCCCACCTCCCACCTCCCACCTCAGTCTCAGTGGGTTCTGGGCTCTCTACTCCTTGGGGGAGATGGTCAGGGCTTTTGGGCTTTGGGGGAGGGAAAGTTATTCCCTGAATGAGTTTCGAGACCAGTCATCCCTGGATCCCTGCTCCAAGGCTTAATACCTCCCTGGACTGTGAGGAGCAGGCAGTCTGCCAGTATCCCAGCAGCCTCAGCGAGCTCTTTCATCACCAGCATCTTCCTTGGACTACTTTCCTGTCCCCTCCTCCTGACACAAGTTGGTAGCGTTAGCTTCTGTCTCTTGTAGAGCCGGGGTTCCATTTGGAAAGGGGGTTTGGGAATGGGTAAGAGGAATCTGAGACTGGTACCTGGAACTTTTACACTTGTCTCCTGTACACTCCCTCACCTCCCTAAGCCCAGTTTCTCAATGGGCCATTTCACACTTATTGTACACCTACTATGTCCACAGAGCTCCAAAGTGTTCTCTGGCCATTCTCACCCCAGTAACTGCTACCTTCTCCTTGCAGCCCACGCAGATGTTCAGCAGCCCTTCGGTTGAACTCCAAGCCCAGAAGCCTCCTCTGAAGCCTGGGATCTGGCTCCTAGACATTTGGGACAAACCACGGAGAAGCTGAAGAAGTGGGGAGAAGGGGAAGGTTGGGAGAGAGCCCCACAATTTCCTGGGACAGTATGATTACTTACAGCAGCAAGAACGATTAAAGCGAGAGGAGAGCAAGAACTTCCCAGGAGCAGACAGTGCTGCTTGTTTTCTGAAGCAGAAATCCTGGGCCTGATACAGGGAGGGACAGCATGAAAAGGGACCCATAGAGGGAGATCCTCTCCCCAGGAGTGTTGGGGTTCAGCAAGGTGTGCCAGGGGAAGTGGAAACCATGTAGAGCAAACAGGCAGAACACAGTGTGAGACTCTGGGGGTATCCTTGGCTTCCACGTGGAGGTGCAAGTCCTTTCCCACACACAGGGTCATTGCTAAACCACGCACCCTCAGCTGGGCTCTCAGATGTCAGTGATCTGGGGGGAGAAAAGACGCAGAGGCTGCATGAGGTCCTTTCTCTCCCACAAACCCACGCTGGGAGCTGAGGGGGAGTCTCCCTCCAGCCGGAGTGGAGGCCGAGGTGGTGGGACGACCTGATGGAGGAGGAACAGTCACCTTTAGCCTCTGTCGTCTAATGAGAAGGAGTGGCTTTGGGGGTGACCAGGTCATCAGGCCATTTGGAGGTCCCAGGGCTGCCAAGCGTCCCTTCTGACCTGGGCAGAGCCAAGCTGTGTGGGGCCCTGGCCACCCCTGAGGCCACTCAGGAGGGGGTGAGCCTCACCGTGGTGGGTGGGGCTTCTCCTAGGCAGACTGAAGTGCCTAGCAGGGTTTCCCCTGGTCATCCTGTTCCTCTGTGCACCTCTTCGCATCACTTTGTTGTGACCTTACCGGACCTCACCGGGTCTGCGCGCAGGAAGAGAGGGGAGACGGCAGGCAGAGGGCAGGAGGAGAGAGAAGGGGGCAAATATCCTTCCTTTCATTGCGCTCTGAGACCTGTTCTAGCCCCTAGACTCTGAAGGGTGGGAGAGGTGTGAAAACAGATGTAGAAATGACTCAAAATGGGGCAAAGTGGTAGCACGCAGCAGGCTGGAGAGATGGAGGTAATGGAAGGTGGAGCCCACTGGGAGGTGGGGTTGTCTGGGGAGGCGAGCCAGGGGGGAGGGAGACAGGCTGGGTTGGGGGGAAGGTTGTCCAGGTGGGAGGGGACGGAGTGGGAGGTGGGCAGGGAAGGGGTCAGAGGGATGGGGGTGGGCAGGGGTGAGGTGGAGGCGCCAGGATGGGGCAAGGCCAGATGGAAACTCAGAGATGGTCAGGGCGACCAGTTGTCTGGAGGGAGGAACTGCAGGAGGATAGCAGTTCAGCATTGTCAGAGCCTGGGAGGATGTAGGGAATAAAGGCTGTGGCAGGAAATGCAAGGGTGTTTGTGGGTCCATGGAGGGTCCCAGGAAGATGACGTAGACCTCAGAGCCATTTCCCGCTCAGGCTGAGGCCTCATTCTGGAGGGGAGCTGAGGAGGCCACCTGAGCAGCAGGGGTAGGGCAGCCATCCCAGCTCCCCTTGGCCCAAGGCACCTGCAAGTGTTGCCCACCTGGGTGGGAGGGACTGGGCTGCTTCCCAGTCTGAGCACAGAATCTAGTCGGGTTTCTTCCAAAGGGTCGTTTAGCATTTGTGGGGCGACACAATCTCTCCCTTGACCTCTTAGCACTGCAACTCCTGTCCTATAACTGTGTCCCACACTGTCTGTCCATAAAGAATCTCTCAGAATTGGTGTAATTCAGGGACATTAGGGATGACTTTCTGCAGGACAGCTCCTTGGGGGCTGATTAACCCTTCATATCTATCTGATGGGAGGGCCTAGTGCTCCATCCCAGACTTTTTCGCCATGGTCAGCTGCATTAAAGGTTATTAGGGAAAAGGCCACCTGCAGAGGGGCAAGAGGCCCTAGGGACCAGGAAAGGTGGGGGCAGGGCCAGGGGCGGGGGAGTCAGATGGAGCTGGCCAAGTCAGAGATCAAGTTTCCCCAGGTTTGGGCCCCTGGGGTCTGAGGCTGAAGGAGATGGGGTTTCCATATCAGGGACAGCGGGACTGGAAGCGTGTTGGGGAGACGCTCACCACAGGGGCTGGGCAATGGAGTGGGGTGGCTGTCCACGGTGGCCACACTGCAGATGGAAGCTTTACCTGTCTTAATCTTCACAGCGGTATTAGGTAAATTTTAATGATCCCACCTTATACGTGATGAAACTGAGGCTCAGAGAGGTTATGTCAAGGGTCAAAAATAACACGGCAAATGAAGAGGCAAAGGCAGGATTTGAACTCAGGTCCTTTACTCTTGAGCTCTTGCTCTTTCCCCCACATCACTGGGCAGAAGGTCTTACTCGTTTATGTGTCTGCCTCAGCTGCAGGCCAAGGGGTGGGGGTGAGGTGGGGGGTGGCAGGTAGGTCCTCAGAAGTGTCTGTGAAGGACTGTGTGAAGGACTGAATTATCTCTGCAGGTTGCACTCCCACGGCGTGGGCCACAGTCCCAGAGACTCTGGTGGCAGAAGGGGATAGAGCAAAGGAGCTCCATTGTGGGCCAGGAAACTGGAAATAGCTTTCCCGTGGGTTTCCCTGCTTTCCCTGGACATTCTAGACCTCTAGGATCTAGAGCACTAGCTCTGGATCCTTAGAAGA